>NC_057806.1:480070920-480372956 GCF_018294505.1 Triticum aestivum
CGAGATCCAGATCGAGCTCCCAGGCGCGGGGAGAGACCGTCCGTTTTTTCTTCGTGTGAGGGGTTGTCGTACGGTTCTTTTTCGCGAGGGCGGTCATCATCTGTTTCTTTTTCTCGCGCGAGGGGGCATCGTTCTTGGTGCGAGGGAGGTGGAAGGAGGACGAAAAAAACCCCGAACGAAGGTGGTGGGACGAAAAAAAACCTGGACGCAACGCAATCTACCAACTGCTCTATTAGGAATAGAAATTGTTGTTTTTTGTTCCCACGGTCCTACCTATTAAAAATATGGTCAAGCAAAGAAACAGGGAGAGTCAAACAGAGACCTACATTTTTTATGGTCAAGCAAGGAAAAAAGAGAGTCAAACAGAGACGAAAAGAGTTTTTTTTTAGTAAAGGTTGAAAGGAAAAGAGTAGTCGTGATAAACCGAGCCGACATAGTTCGGTCGCATAACAGCCCACTACGATAACTTAATAGGCCGAGTGCTTAAGATACATAGCCCAGTAGGCCCACGTTCGAAAACCCTAGATGTTCCGCGGCACCTATATATACACCAGCCGTAGGGATAAGGAAGCATCGCCCAGCCCCCACCGCCCGCCGCCTTCGGTTTGTTTCTTGAGCTCGAGTTTTCGATTTGCTTCTCCCCGTATTGCTTCGTCCAAATCTTCCCTTTCTTCCTTGCGGGTTTAGTAGTTTGACGAGTTCTTGGTTGGGGATCCATGGAAGCAAGTGATGATGGCAAGACAGGGACATCAGAACCCTTCGGGGTTATGACAGACTACGTCTATAATGGGAATCTCTCTGATGTTTTCGATTTCCCAAGCCAGATAGATATGTTTGAGTTGCTATAGTTGTTTCTTTCAGATCTGCTCTTTTGGGTTTGCTCGTATTCTTTCGAATCCTCTTTCTCGTTCGAGGCAGTTCAGATCTTGGATGGGAATCCGTGAAGCAGGTGATGACAATCAGACAGGGACATCAGAACCATCTAATGGTTATGATATACCAAGTCTATAATGGGAATCTCTCTGATGTTTCTGTTTTCCAAGTCGATTCCAGTTTTTGATTCGTTTTTTCATGGGATTTGATTGGCTGCCGATGATGCATAAAAATGCACGTATTATCGGATTGTTCCATGACGATCAAACACATTGTCACTACCACTGAGGCAGCTACTTCCAAGTTAATGGCTATTATTCTGATTTCTATTTTCTGGCTTTTTTGATTCGTGGATTGGGGCGAACTGCCTGTGATGGTGTTAAATATACTTTGCAGCTTCAGCTATGAAAAGAACCTACAATCTGAGGCTTTTGCATCCAATCCATTGTTTAACACTCAATCTGTTTTACCCTTTTTACCTAGTTTGGATCTTCTCTTGATTTAGGAGATCAACGAATATACTGGTCCTGGTACTTAAAACACCTAAAAATTGGGAGCGGTTCACCTGTTAATTACTATTAAAATAATTGGTAACTAGGTTCATGGAATTCCTCGGCACTCAGATTATCTATGGCTTCAGTGTTCATCTGTACTTCCACAATTTTCCCAGGATTTTGCTCCCCATATCTCTGATGGCTATACCCTTTCTATTGACCCTGCCGTTGTCTTTGTGTCTCTGCCTCCCGCAGCGCAGTTTTTCTGCTGTCGCTTGAGCAGAACGACCAGGACCGCAATCCTCGCGCAGGCCTAAGAAAATGAAAAATATGCTAAACTAAAGCAAAAATAATAGAGATCCTAATACAGACGTCTTGCTTACATCCCTGGGCTTTCTGAGCCGACTGTTCTTTCTGACCCGGGATCCGCCTCTGTAGACGACCAGCTGCAGTTTGCCTACATCCCTGGGCTGCCCAG
Organism: Triticum aestivum; assembly: GCF_018294505.1. Lineage (NCBI taxonomy): Eukaryota > Viridiplantae > Streptophyta > Magnoliopsida > Poales > Poaceae > Triticum > Triticum aestivum. The sequence goes on from NC_057806.1 coordinate 480,072,766, forward strand.
CTTCATTGCGTGAGTGCCTCTCCAGCGCTGTCTTTGTTAGGTCCAGTAGCGGTAGTTTCAGCCTGCAGTGTTGTAACGTTTAAAATGTTCAAGGACACATTGTGAAGTTTAAGATACTGTAATCGACTGTTCTATGTTATATAGTGGAACCGTCAATTAATGATCATCAGTCTGAAGCATCGTGTTATATAGTGGGAATCGGTTGGAGGTTGTATGATGTCCTGACGAGGTGTTCCCTTCTTGGTTTGCTGTCCTTTGGCGGCTCTGCTGACTGAGAGTTTTGTCATTGATCTGTTTGTTGGGATCTATTTGTTGTCCTTGGGCGCCATGTTCTTGTTGTTAATCATTGATGCAGAGCTTGGATCATTGATGCAGAGCTTGGATCTATTGACGGGGAGTTTCTTTGTCGTCGATCACAGGATGCACCTCATAGTCGGCAATAGAACTCCTCAGAAGACGGATATGGCAGCCTTGGGGAAAGCACAGAGGAAAAATATGGTACTCTAGAGGAAGACTCAGAAGAAGATTCATACGGCGAATACGAGATGCCAGAGTATACCTGGCCAAACCCTTGGCTGGGTTGGGCCTAGCCAAGCCTGAGGCAAAAAACCTGGGCCTGGCTGGGCAATTGTGCTTGGTTTTTGGGCCCAAGCCCGGGCTGAGTATGTAAAAGCCTGCCGGGCGCAAAAACGGTGGGCCCGAGCCCGACCTAAGAGTAGCGTCGGGCCAGGTCAACCGGGTTCGGCTTCCTATGGCGAGGACTATCCCAGAGGAAGATTCCATACGGGACAGGTCCGAGTGAAGAGAAAAAAAAGCCATACGGGACTCCAAATATTTTTTGGAGATATTCATTTTAGCAGATAAGATATTAGTTGGCTGTTTCATACCGCTAGAAAGATAAAAAAAGATTCTAAGGAATAAAAAAAAGGAAAAATTGGGGCTATGTTCAATGGAAAAAAATTCTCAAGAGCAGGAGAAGGGTTTTGTTTCCATTTGCCCTACACGGCATATAAAATGGATGACGGAAGAAATTTAGCTTTACACTTTTCTCACAGGATCTCTTGAAGAAGAAAATAATCATCAAATTTGATTTGTCAGTTTTATTTCTTAAGAAATATCAAGTTAACTGAAAGATTTTATCACAATCAATTTGTTACCTACCTTGGCATATGAAATGGATGAAGGAAGAATTTTAGCAACACATTTGCCACAAGATCCAATATCAATTCTTTTTATTCCAAGGTGAAGATTAAATCACTTAGCCAACATCCAGAAGCATCCCAATGTTGGGCCCTTAGGCCCTATTGTAGCTATTTCTAAAAGAAAAGGCCGGTGCTCCCCTTGTTGAGGTAAGAGCACTTTGTTGAATCAAAATAAAGAATACCATTCTTTGATGATTTTGTCGGCATCCAACTGTTCTCAAATTGGTTTATTCAAGAATTCAAAACATCTGAATGTGATAAAAGAATAGAATCCAAGAATTCCTATTCGAGAAATTTTTGGGCCCTTAAGCGCTATTGTAGCTTTATGTCGCATTTTTCTTCATTTTACCATTTACTAACGCATTTTGGGCCTTTAGGCGCTATTGTAGCTATTTCTAAAGAGTTTAAAACAAACCTTCCAAGCACTTAAAGAACTTAAATACTCTTTAATAGATGAAAAGAAAAGGATCTCTAATTTTGATAGTAACATAATGTTGGATCCATTCCTTTTGAATTGTTATTGTGCTGGAACTATGGTGACATCCAGAAGTAATGGGGGACAGATGTGGTTTTCCTGTTTGAACACAGTTAAGACAGAAAAGTTGAGGTAAAAACTTAAGATGGACATGGTGAAAATTCATGAGAGTGCGGCGCAAGCGGTGGCTTGCTCATGTTTTGGCATAACCCGATTACCATCCAAGGACAAGAGGAAAAATTTCATTGATGTGCTAGTGGGTAGCTTGTCGGGGGAGACGTGGAGATTTACAAGCTTCTATGGGGAGCCAAAGTTGGAAGGTAAGCACCTGTCTATCTTAGTACTCTCTATCTGCAGATTCGTGTACCGTGGCTAGTTGCAGGTGATTTTAATGAGATTATATTCTCATGAAAAGGAGGGAGGGGTGCCACGGCCGATGAGTATGATGGAGAGATTCGGAGATGCTTTAGTAATATGTGAGTTGGAAGATATGGGGTCCTCAGGAGATCAATTCACTTGGCGAAAGAGGAGGTTATGTGAATATCTTGATAAGGCTATGTGTAATGGGCAATTTCATGATCTCTTTCCGCATGCTAAGGTGGTTAATGCAGCACACATAAAATCTGACCATCGACTGGTCTTTGTGGACATAGAGGGCGATGTGCCAGGTGACTAGCAGCGCGTGTATGTGAAGAAATTTGAGGCAAGGTGGCTAGTGGAGGGGAATATTATGTAGCTAGTAACAGATGCATGGGAGCACACGAATCCTGCGACATCTTTGTCAGCGCGTACGATAGTTGTTCATGCAGCCATGCATGACTGAGATAGGGAGATCCTAAAGGCATGACTAGGATAGAGAGATCCTGAAGGCGCCTCATCGCTGCCTGAGCTCAAGGTTGAGTTGGAATAGCTGCGGTTGGACCCCCTCACTGACGAGGTGGCGAATAGGCAGCAATAACTACTCATTGAAATAGAGGAAAACTTGGAAATGGGCGAAATTTATTGGGTACATGGGAGTCGTGCGAATTGGCTGAAGTTTGGCGCTAGGAATACCGATTTCTTTAACAATTTTGCAGCAACTCGTAAGAAGACGAATCATATCAGGAAACTGTTGGATGAATAAGGAGTTTGGAGAGAAGATAATGAGTCGATGAGTAGCTTAGCGAATACTTTTAGAACCTTTTCTCTTCAAAAATTAATGTATCGAACGAGGATGTTTTAAATAAAGTAAAAAACGGTGTTACAAGCTACATGAATGAGTCTCTGCTTGCTCCTTATACTGAGGATGAAGTCAAAAAAGTATTATTCAGTATAGGTGATTTGAAGGCTCTGGGTCTAGACGGTCTACACGCCATCTTCTACAAGAAATTCTGGTCGGTCCTTGGAGGAGATTTGGTGAAGGAAGTGCTTGAGGCCATTAATACAGAAGTCATTCCGAATGGGTGGAATTCCACAATGATTTCCAAAAGTGGATAATCCAGAGAAGATTTCAGAATTCAGGCCCATCAGTTTATGCAACATGGTGTAAAGGTAATCTTAAAGATGTTGGCAATGAGACTAAAGTTACTACTCAAAGTGCCCAGTTCGCACGAGTTGCTGCAAATATTCTACAACTATGTTCGCAACTATGTAACAGTTTCCTGATATGATTTGTCTTCTTACGAGTTGCTGCAAAATTGTGCCTAGGCCTGGCTGGGCAGTTGTGCCTGGTTTTTGGGCCCAAGCCCGGGCTGAGTATGTAAAAGCCTGTCGGGCGCAAAAACGATGGGCCCGAGCCCGACCTAAGAGTAGCGTCGGGCCAGGTCAACCGGGTTCGGCTTCCTATGGCGAGGACTATCCCAGAGGAAGATTCCATCTTAAATATAGAGGGTTTGATTGAACATTGAGGAACAAAAGAATTTATTGGAGGTTTTTTTTTCATTCTTCAAGAACATCATATCTTGGCGAGATTTGACAATAGTATTATTGGAGTGGATACACACACAAAAAAAATACAAGAAGTCAACTACGTGGACTGGTCCGAGTGAAGAGAAAAAAAAGCCATACGGGACTCCAAATATTTTTTGGAGATATTCATTTTAGCAGATAAGATATTAGTTGGCTGTTTGATACCGCTAGAAAGACAAAAAAAGATTCTAAGGAATAAAAAAAGGAAAAATTGGGGCTATGTTCAATGGAAAAAAATTCTCAAGAGCAGGAAAAGGGTTTTGTTTCCATTTGCCCTACACGGCATATGAAATGGATGAAGGAAGAAATTTAGCAACACTTTTCCCATAGGATCTCTTGAAGAAGAAAATAATCACCAAATTCGATTTGTCAATTTTATTTCTTAAGAAATATCAAGTTAACTGAAAGATTTTATCACACAATCAATTTGTTACCTACCTTGGCATATGAAATGGATGAAGGAAGAATTTTAGCAACACATTTGCCACAAGATCTAATATCAATTCTTTTTATTCCAAGGCGAAGATTGAATCACTTAGCCAACATCCAGAAGCATCCCAATGTTGGGCCCTTAGGCCCTATTGTAGCTATTTCTAAAAGAAAAGGCCGGTGCTCCCCTTGTTGAGGTAAGAGCACTTTGTTGAATCAAAATAAAGAATACCACTCTTTGATGATTTTGTCGGCATCCAACTGTTCTCAAATTGGTTTATTCAAGAATTCAAAACATCCGAATGTGATAAAAGAATGGAATCCAAGAATTCCTATTCGAGAAATTTTTGGGCCCTTAAGCGCTATTGTAGCTTTATGTCGCATTTTTCTTCATTTTACCATTTACTAACGCATTTTGGGTCTTTAGGCGCTATTGTAGCTATTTCTAAAGAGTTTAAAACAAACCTTCCAAGCACTTAAAGAACTTAAATACTCTTTAATAGATGAAAAGAAAAGGATCTCTAATTTCGATAGTAACATAATGTTGGATCCATTCCTTTTGAATTGTCATTGTGCTGGAACTATGGTGACATCCAGAAGTAATGGGGGACAGATGTGGTTTTCCTGTCTGAACACAGTTAAGACAGAAAAGTTGAGGTAAAAACTTAAGATGGACATGGTGAAAGTTCATGAGAGTGCGGCGCAAGCGGTGGCTTGCTCATGTTTTGGCATAACCCGATTACCATCCAAGGACAAGAGGAAAAATTTCATTGATGTGCTAGTGGGTAGCTTGTCAGGGGAGACATGGAGATTTACAAGCTTCTATGGGGAGCCAAAGTTGGAAGATAAGCACCTGTCTATCTCAGTACTCTCTATCTGCAGATTCGTGTACCGTGGCTAGTTGCAGGTGATTTTAATGAGATTATATTCTCATGAAAAGGAGGGAGGGGCGCCACGGCCGATGAGTATGATGGAGAGATTCGGAGATGCTTTAGTAATATGTGAGTTGGAAGATATGGGGTCAATTCACTTGGCGAAGGAGGAGGTTATGTGAATATCTTGATAAGGCTATGTGTAATGGGCAATTTCATGATCTCTTTCCGCATGCTAAGGTGGTTAATGCAGCACACATAAAATCTGACCATCGACTGGTCTTTGTGGACATAGAGGGCGATGTGCCAGGTGACCAGCATCGCGTGTATGTGAAGAAATTTGAGGCAAGGTGGCTAGTGGAGGGGAATATTATGTAGCTAGTAACAGATGCATGGGAGCACACGAATCCTGCGACATCTTTGTCAGCGCGTACGATAGTTGTTCATGCAGCCATGCATGACTGAGATAGGGAGATCCTAAAGGCATGACTAGGATAGAGAGATCCTGAAGGCGCCTCATCGCTGCCTGAGCTCAAGGTTGAGTTGGAATAGCTGCGGTTGGACCCCCTCATTGACGAGGTGGCTAATAGGTAGCAATAACTACTCATTGAAATAGAGGAAAACCTGGAAATGGGCGAAATTTATTGGGTACATGGGAGTCGTGTGAATTGGCTGAAGTTTGGCGCTAGGAATACCAATTTCTTTAACAATTTTGCAGCAACTCGTAAAAATTTGCCAAAAGTATGTAAAAGTGAGACTGAAAGTGCTTTTGTTCCTGGACGTATCATCACTGGCAATGTTATAGCGGCATATAAGTGCTTACACACAATGAAAAAAGGAACAAAAGGAAAGTTTGGGACTTGTGCTGTTAAATTGGATATGCACAAAGCTTACAACCGTGTTGAATGGGTTTTTCTGGAGGCTTTTCTTGGGAAGCTTGGTTTTGATCCTAGATGGATCCAATTATTAATGTCATGTGTTAGATCAGTGGAGTACAAGGTACGCTTTAGTTCAAATGAGACCCTTCCTTTTTCACCGACTAGAGGGTTGAGGCAAGGAGATCCCCTATCACCCTACCTCTTCCTATTTTGTGACGAAGGTTTATCGACTTTGATTGCTCATGAAGATTCAGTGGGTGCATTAAATGGTGTTTAGGTGTGTCAAGATTACCCAACAATTCCCCATTTACCATTCACTAACGATTCTCTTATCCTAATGAGAGCGGATTCTGCAAATGCTACATCTCTTAAACGGGTATTGGACGACTATAGTGCGGTATCCGGGCAAATGCTAAGCGAGGCCAAGTGCTCAATTTTTTTAGTCCAAATATGGATGTGGAAGTGAAGGCTCAAGTACGTCAGACCTTGAATATAATGACGGAATCCCTCTCAGAAAAATACCTAGGACTACCTTCCATGATTGGGGTAGACAGGCTTGATTGTTTCAAACATATCATTGAAATAATTCTGGCAATGGTCAATGGATGGAAGGAAAGAGCCCTCTCTTATGGAGGGTAAGGAAGCTTTGTTGAAATCGGTGGCCCAAGCCACGCCAACATATGCGATGGGTGTTTTCAAATTCACCAAAAAAATCTGCAAGGGGATCACTGATGCAATGTCACAATATTGGTGGGGTGATGAGGAGAACTAGCGAAGGATGCATCGGTTTGCGTGGTGGAAAATGTGTGTGCCAAAAGAGAGGTGGTATGGGGTTCAGAGATGTGCATAGTTTTAATCTAGCAATGCTAGCTAAGCAATGTTGGAAGCTGATTGAAAATTATGATTCACCCTATGCAAGAGTATTGAGAGCAAGATACTATTTGAGTGGTGACTTGTTAAACTATGAATTGAAAAAAGGGTCATCCTATGTGTGGTGATGTATTTGGTCAGGCATCCAAACATTCAAGAAAGGATGTATCTGGAGAGTGGGAGATGGAGCAAAGATCAACATCTAGAATGATTGTTGGATACACTAGGCGAGGTAGCCAACTCTTGACCAAAGTGTGTGATCTAATCGACCCAACTATGGGTAAGTGGGACGAGATGCTAATTCGAGAGAGCTTCTTGAAATAGAAGCGGAGAGAATATTGCAAATTCCAATTTTCCATCAGGAGACAGAAGCTTTTGTGGCTTGGCATTCGACGGAAAATGGTAGATTTTCTGTAAGTTCAGCGTACTACAAACAGTGGGAATAGTATGTTGCCGCTGAGAATCATGGTACAAATCAGAATAGCTCCTCTTTCCTTCCTATTTGGCGCAAGCAATGGAGTTGAAGCTTCCGGGGAAGATTAAAAATTTTGTTTGGAGGTGCTTGCATAATGCTATTCCGACAACGTCTTGGTAAACCGCCACATCGGCTCAAATTCAGAATGCCCAATCTATAATGCCTGGGCGGAGGATATAGCGCATGTGTTGTTTAAATGTGGTAGAGCCAATGCAGTATGGAACTCGCTGGGCATCAGAGGAGAGGTGGACTTTGCATGGCGGTTGGACCGGTCGGGGCCAGCTGATACGTCTCCGTCGTATCTATAATTTTTGATTGTTCCATACCAATATTCTACAACTTTTACATACTTTTGGCAAATTTTTACACTATTTTTGGGACTAACATATTGATCTAGTGCCCAGTGCCAGTTCCTGTTTGTTGCATATTTTTTGTTTCGCAGAAAATCCATATCAAACGGAGTCCAAACGAGATAAAAACTTACAGAGATTTTTTTGAAATATATGTGAATTTTGGGAACTGGAATCAACGAGAGACGATGCCCGAGGGGCCCATGAGGGGGAGGGGCGGGCCCCAGGGGGTAGGGCGCGCCGTGGGCCCTCGTGGCCACTCCGTAAGGCGGTTGGTGCCCTTCTTTTGCCGCAAGAAAGCCAATATCCGTATAAAAACCGTGTCCAAATTTCAGCCCAATCGGAGTTACGGATCTCCAGGAATTTAAGAAACGGTGAAAGGGCAGAATCGGGGAACGCAGAAACAGAAGGAAACAGAGAGAGAGAGAGATCCAATCTCGAAGGGGCTCTCGCCCCTCCGCCGCCATGGAGGCCATGGACTGATACGTCCATTTTGCATCATGCTTTTATACCGATATTTATTGCATTATGGGCTGTTATTACACATTATGTCACAATACTTATGCCTATTCTCTCTTATTTTACAAGGTTTACATGAAGAGGGAGAATGCCGGCAGCTGGAATTCTGGGCTGGAAAGGGAGCAAATATTAGAGACCTATTCTACACAGCTCCAAAAGTTCTGAAACTTCACGGAAGTTATTTTTGGAATTAATAAAAATACTGGCGAAAGAATCCACCAGAGGGGCCCACACCCTGGCCACGAGGGTGGGGGCACGCCCTAGCCTCTTGGGCGCGCCCCCCTGCCATGTGGGTCCCCTGGCAGGCCTCCGGTGCCCATCTTCTGCTATATGAGGTCTTTTACCCTGGAAAAAAAATCATAAGCAAGCTTTCGGGAAGAAACTCCGCCACCACGAGGCGGAACCTTGGCGGAACCAATCTAGGGCTCCGGCAGAGCTGTTGTGGCGGGGAAACTTCCCTCCGGGAGGGGGAAATCATCGCCATCGTCATCACCAATAATCCTCTCATCGGGAGGGGGTCAATCTCCATCAACATCTTCACCAGCACCATCTCCTCTAAAACCGTTCATCTCTTATATCCAATCTTTGTCCCAAAGCCTCAGGTTGGTACCTGTGGGTTGCTAGTAGTGTTGATTACTCCTTGTAGTTGATGCTAGTTGGTTTATTTGGTGGAAGATCATATGTTTAGATCCGTTATGCATATTGATACCCCTCTGATTATGAACATGAATATGATTTCTGAGTAGTTACGTTTGTTCCTGAGGACATGCATGGGAGAAGTCTTGCTATAAGTAGTCATGTGAATTTGATATTCGTTAGGTATTTTGATGAGATGTATGTTGTCTCTCCTCTAGTGGTGTTATGTGAACGTCGACTACAAGACACTTCACCATTATTTGGGCCTAGAGGAAGGCATTGGGAAATAATAAGTAGATGATGGGTTGCTAGAGTGGCAGAAGCTTAAACCCTAGTTTATGAGTTGCTTCGTAAGGGGCTGATTTGGATCCATATGTTTCATGCTATGGTTAGGTTTACCTTAATACTTATTTTGTAGTTGTGGATGCTTGCAATAGGGGTTAATCATAAGTGGGATGTTTGTCCAAGAAAGGGCAGCACCCAAGCACCGGTCCACCCACATACCAAATTATCAAAGTAACGAACACGAATCATATGAGCGTGATGAAAACTAGCTTGACGATAATTCCCATGTGTCCTCGGGAGCGCTTTTCTCTATATAAGAGTTTGTCCAGACTTGTCCTTTGCTACAAAAAGGATTGAGCCATCTTTCTGCACCTTATTTACTTTCATTACTTGTTACCCATTACAAATTACCTTATCACAAAACTATTTGTTACCGATAATTTCAGTGCTTGCAGAGAATACCTTACTGAAAACCGCTTGTCATTTTCTTCTGCTCCTCGTTGGGTTCAACACTCTTACTTATCGAAAGGACTATGATAGATCCCCTATACTTGTGGGTCATCAAGACTCTTTTCTGGCGCCGTTGCCGGGGAGTGAATGCGCCTTTGGTAGGTGGAATTTGGTAAGGAAAAATTTATATAGTGTGCTGAAATTTACTGTCACCTGTTACTATGGAAAGTAATCCTCTGAGGGGCTTGTTCGGGGTATCTTCACCCCGACCAGTAGAGCAAAGAGTTGCTCCTCAACCTAATGAACCTACTGAAAATGTTTACTTTGAAATTCCTTCGGGTATGATAGAGAAACTGCTAGCTAATCCTTTCACAGGTGATGGAACATTACATCCCGATTTGCACCTAATCTATGTGGATGAAGTTTGTGGATTATTTAACCTTGCAGGTATGCTCGAGGATGTTATCAAGAAGAAGTTCTTCCCTTTATCTTTGAAGGGAGAGGCATTGACATGGTTTAGGCTATGTGATGATATGGGATCATGGAACTACAACCGATTGAAATTGGAATTTCATCAGAAGTTTTATCCTAGGCCACCGGTGAGGGTTCCCCCCTCCGGCAGGGTGCTGGAATGGGCTCCCGAGAGGTTTTTGGTGGCTACAGAGGCTTGCGGCGGCGGAACTCCTGATCTAATCTCTATTCTGAAAGTTTTAGGATACGTAGGTATATATGGGTGCAGGGAGTACGTCGGTGGAGCTTCGGGGGCCCCACGAGGCAGGGGGGCGCGCCTTAGGGGGTGGGCGCGCCCCCCACCCTCGTGAGCACCTCCCTTAGCTCCTGACGTGGGGTCCAAGTCCATCCGGTAGCTTTCCTTCCAAAAATAACTTCTCCAGTTGATTTCGTTCCGTTTCGACTCCGTTTGATATTCCTTTTCTTCGAAACACTGAAATAGGCAAAAAACAGCAAATCTGGGCTGGGCCTCCGGTTAATAGGTTAGTCTCAAAAATAATATAAAAGTGTATAATAAAGCCCAATATTGCCCAAAACAGTAGATAATATAGCATGGAGCAATCAAAAATTATAGATACGTTGGAGACGTATCAGAGGGCAAGAGTGACAGAAGCTTCAACCTAGCATAGAAATTGATGCATACGGGATTGAAGGGGGACCAATATATCTTAATGCTATGGTTGAGTTTTACCTTAATGAACGTTAGTAGCTGCAGATGCTTGCTAATAGTTCCAATCATAAGTGCATAGAATTCGAAGTCAGGGATGACATGCTAGCAGTGGCCTCTCCCACATAAAACTTGCTATCGGTCTAGTAAAGTAGTCAATTGCTTAGGGACAATTCCACAACTCCTACCACCACTTTTCCACACTCGCTATACTAGCTTTATTGCTTCTTTACCTAAAACATCCCATAGTTCTTATTTACATGCTCTTTATATTCTTGCAAACCTATCCCACAACACCTACAAAGTACTTCTAGTTTCATACTTGTTCTAGGTAAAGCAAACGTCAAGCGTGCATAGAGTTGTATCGGTGGTCGATAGAACTTGAGGGAATATTTGTTCTACCTTTAGCTCCTTGTTGGCTTCAACACTCTTACTTATCGAAAGAGGCTACAATTGATCCCCTATACTTGTGGGTTATCAAGACCTTTTTCTGGCGCCGTTGCCAGGGAGTTATAGCGTGGGGTGAATATTCTCGTGTGTGCTTGTTTGCTTTATCACTAAGTAGTTTTTATTTTGTGCTCTTGTTTTCTATCTTTAGTTATGGGTAGGAAACGCAAAATACCAAAAAAAATAGTGGTACCTACTGAACCAATGGTTGAAGAAACCACTCAAAATCTATCACACTACTGAAGCTTTTTACTTGGATCATCTTCGATCCCTATGTGCTCGGGCTGAAACCCCAACTAGCTTAGTTGAGGGCAAACCTTTAGATGAGCATGCTTGTTATGTGCGACACCGCATATCTGAAAAAGGGAAACTTTTATTGGATCAAATTCATCGTTTGCAGTGCTATGCTTGGAATTTATGTGAAGTATATGATTGTACTTGTTGTTCTAAAGACCCTAAGAAACACCTTCCTTACCAATGTGAGTTTAGTGATAATGGAATCGTATCTTTGTATACTAAGGGTGTTTATAATTACTATGATGTTCAACAAATTGAAGAATTTGTTACTTTTATGGGTACTTGTGAAATTGCTTCTTTTATTGAAGAGTGTGATAATACTCTCTACAAATCTGAAAATTTGGCCATACTTAAACATTGCTATGATAATTATGCTTCTAATCCTTATATTAAACCATATATTGAGGACTCCTCCGCTGTCCAAGAAGAGACTAATATTTTGCAGGAGTCTATGGAAGAAGAAATTAATGACACTGTGAGCTCATTGGATAAAAAAGATGAGGAGGAGAGCGAAGAACAAAAGAAGGAAGAGCGGATTGATCACACGTTCCCACCATCTAATGATAGTAACTCTTTATCCCATACATTGTTTAATTTCCCTTCGAATTTACCGAAGGATGAATGCTATGATGATTGTTATAATCCCATTGATTCTTTTGAAATATCCCTTTTTGATGATGCTTGCTATGCTTGTGGCCAAGATGCCAATATGAATTATGCTTATGGAGATGAACTTGCTATAGTTCCTTATGTTAAACATGAAATTGTTGCTATTGCACCCACACATGATAGTCCTATTATCTTTTTGAAATCTCCCGACTACACTATATCGGAGAAGTTTGCCCTTATTAAGGATTATATTGATGGGTTGCGTTTTACTACTACACATGATGATTTTGATAGATATAATATGCATGTGCTTGATGCTCCTACTTGCAATTATTATGAGAGAGGAACTACATCTCCGCCTCTCCATGTTTCCAATATGATAAAATTGCAAGAAACTGTTTATACTATGCATTGACCTTTACTATGTATGCATGAATTGTTCTTTTATGACATGCCGATGCATAGGAAGAGAATTAGACTTCGTTGTTGCATGATATATGTTACTTTGTGCTCACTACTAAATCAGAAATCATTGTTAATTAAAATTGGCTTTGATATACCTTGGGATCCGGGTGGATCCATTACTTGAACACTATATGCCTAGCTTAATGGCTTTAAAGAAAGCACTGCCAGGGAGACAACCCGGAAGTTTTAGAGAGTCATTTATTTCTGTTGTGTGCTTTTATGAAGTTTAAAAACAAAAAAATAAAGAGGGGAACCTAAAACTTTTTTTTAAAAAAAGCGAAAGTAAGAAAGGCGAGCATTGTTAAAGTGGGAGCTAGCCTTGAACTTTATTCATGCCCATGGAAACTTTGTGACCCTTGATTACAGAAACTTTTCAAAAATAATAATTATCCCCTCGTATAAATCCATTGTATCATAAAAATAATGTGCCAAGATTTGTGATAACCCACAAGTATAGGGGATCGCAACAACTTTCGAGGGTAGAGTATTCAACCCAAATTTGTTGATTCGACACAAGGGGAGCCAAAGAATATTCTCAAGTATTAGCAGCTGAGTTGTCAATTCAACCACACCTGGAAACTTAGTATCTGCAGCAAAGTGTTTAGTAGCAAAGTAATATGATAGTGGTGGTAACGGTAACAAAAGTAAAGACAACAAAAGTAATGTTTTTGGTATTTTGTAGTGGTTGTAACAGTAGCAGCGGGAAAGTAAATAAGCGAGAACCAGTTGTAACATCCCAAAATTCTAAATTTTGGAATGTTATAATAAATAGATAGTTTTGCTTGGTTGTATGATTGCTTGAGTGAAGTTGAGTGAAATCTGTATCTATTTGAAAGTTAAATGAGAGGGAATAAAATGACTTTCCCAAACTTCCATTTTGCATTTTGATCTCCATGAATTCAAATTCTTTTCAAATACAAAACCCTTGGGCGAAGATGATATGACTTCTTCCATTTAATTAAATGAAAGGGTGTTTGAAAATATTTGAATTTTATTTAGAAATATTTCAATTCATAAACTTCATGCAACTCAATGATTTTCATGAGAAAAGATAAAATGACTTCTTCAAAACAGATGAAATATGAGTTGGAAATTTAAAAGGATCAAATTAAAATCCTTCTGTAATTATTTGGGTTTCAAATTATTTTTCTCCAAATATAAAATATACAGAAAATAGGGTAACATGATTCCCTACATAAGAAAATTGGAGAGAAATAAATTTGAATTAATTTTTGTATTTTTAAAATGATTTTTATTGGATTTTATTAGACCAGTAGCACTCTTTGAATTATCTGATTTTGTGTGGATTTTATTTGGCATCATAAAAATGTTCATCTTGTAGGAAATCTTTTTATGAAATTTTTGATATATAATATGCCTATATAGAATTTTACTTTATTTTCTTTATTCGGTTTTCCTTCTGTTCATATTAAAAAAATCTGTACGTGCGGCCCATATTTATTTATCGTCTATACGCGTAGCATAGTGGCAGCAGGCGCCTTATTTTTTTTCCTAAGTGGGCCAGGCCCAGCCAGCCTTTTCTTTCCAGATTTTCTTTTCTTTCTTCCTTTGAAAAAAAAAACTGTCGTGCCAGTGTACACGCGTGGCCGGGCCGAACTTTTAGCCCATGCGATCTTTTTCAAATTTCATCTCCGTACGTATAGGTTTAGTCCTACATTGGCTAGCCTTTGACCCCTAAGCCTCTTTTCCACCAATAAATATATATTTGTCTGAAAAAAACCCCAATAAATATAGACCCATAGAGCCTCCAAAAATCATCCGATTCGGGTTAAATCAATATTTTGGTTTGACTAGATTTTTTAAAGAAAAATATTTTCTCCTCTCCGACACGACTTTTGGGAATTGTCTCCTCTCTCCAAAGTCATCTTTTCTCTGCCTTATAAAAGTATCTTTCTTTGTTTTTTTATACTTCCGTAGTTTATTATTTTTAGACTAATACGGTAGAATAATTAGATTATCAATTAATCTACGTATTTATATATTAGACCTTAGCCGTAACTATTTTTCTTCCGTAAAACAGCTTGGCCTTGATTTTTCAAATAGCCATAACATTTTACTCGATCATCCAAATTAGATGAAACCAGCGCCTATGTTTCGTCTTGTTTTCACCTATCCAGTCAACATGTCACGTCAACTTTTTGAAATTTCCAAATTTCGAATTTTGTTCAGATTCATATACAAACTTCTTTTGAACATAACTTGAGTTTCGTAACTCCAATTTAGTTGATTTTTTTTGCAAATCGAAGCTCTTGACCTAAACTTTCTGATAAGGCCAAATTCACATAATTTTGGTACTGTTAGAAATTGTTTTATGTTGCAAGAGTTATTTGCTTGGTTTTGATGTTTTCCGAACTGTCTTCTTCGTTCTTCCCGATCTTTTGAGTGATTGCTTATGTGTGGTTACTATTGCTTGCCTACGATAGATTGACCGGAGTGTGACGAGTAGAACTATCAAGAGTTATGAGTGCGAATCATCTTCATCAACATTGCAGGCAAGTTCACACTTTGATCATATCCCTTTCATACCCAGTTTTTATGCATTAGTTTCATCCTCAAACATTGCATGGTTAGGAATTGATAACACGTTGGTATTGGGAAGTAGTTGATGAGGTAGGAACCTATTGCCCTGCATTCAAACCTTGGGAGTTACTTTTACGTTATGCTATTATTGCCATGCTATGCTCGTAGACGTGGATTGGGTTTGAGTGTTTTTCATGAAAGATGTGAGAGATTATTGTCAACTAAGGTTTAACTTAAGGTGGCTACTTTAATACACATCTTGGTGGATTGTTAGGGGCACCCTGGGGATATACTAGTGGAATTGCTCGGACACCTGGGGAAATACCAGTGTTGTCCTAGGAGATCTCGGGGATATACCGTGTGATCATCCTACGGTCCGCCACGCAGGCTCAAAGGGATCATAAGATTATTCATGCTAGAAACTTCCGTGTGCAGCCAAAAGCTATTATGGGCTCTAGCATAGTTGAGTAGGTTACATGAAGCTCTTGAAGAGGTGGATCAACAGGTAGAGGATTGTAGGTTTGGTATGGTCTGCCCGGAGTAGAGAGTTAATGTTTCTGAAAGACTGTGTCTCGGTCATCCGTTTCTCAAACACCATGCAGCGCGAGAAATCCAACGGAGGCGATCGAGTCTTGTGGGGAAAAGTGCGCAAACCTCTGCAGAGTGTACAATCTAATCATGGTTAGCCGTGTCCCCGGTTATGGACAACTTTGAGTCTCTGGTCTTTGGGTATTCATGTTGACCTCAACACTTTAATTATTAATTTGATTTGGGTTAATGATTATTATTTTGGGATTGAGTTGGAGGAACCTTCTCAATAATTATCAACCAACCTTGTAGTTAAATAAAATATATTCCTTTGTAGTAGGAAAAAATTGGCTTTTCGCAAAAACATTATACCCATAGAGATTTTCCACCAGCCAAATATGCATGTAGTGATAGTTATTATTCATCATTATCCTATGGTGTGAATTTGCCAGTACATTCAATGTACTGACCCTTTGTGGCTGCAACATCTCATGTTGCAGGACTTCTTACGACGAGTAAGTGATACGTTAGGATTACGATTTCTACACTCAACTTTGCCATTGGTGTAGATGGGAATCCACAACCTTGTTGTTACTTCTGCTATTTGGATTGAGGTAGTAGTATTTACATTACTTTATACATGTGATTTACCTCTGTTATAAATCCTCAAGTACTGTGTGTGTCAGCATACCGATCCAGGGATGACACTTAAGCATAGAGACTTGACCGTCTAAGGTCGGGTCGCTACAAGATGGTATCAGAGCACATGTTGACTGTAGGACGTGACCCCTAGAAACTGGCAAGCCCATAGGAAGGATTTTCTCTAAAACTTTCTTTTTCAAAAATACCCTTTTACCTCTCTTCTCTTCTGAGCTTATTCAAATATTCCCTTTTAGTGAGACTATACCCCATTCCCCTTTTGACCACTCTAAGATTCGACTGATGAGACCACTCCAAGAAGTACAAGGTATCGGACAACTAAGACCACTTTGGAATGAAGAGGATTTTACGGAGCATTATAATAATGGAAACTACAACGGTTGAAGACTCCAAAAACTAGGAGAATTTGAAGGCTCTAAAGAATTTCCAGATTGCTGTAGGAAGCCTACCCTTATGGATTTTGTCAGACTATGGAAGCCGTCAATACCCGAGATCAGGGTGCATCGGAGAAAGACCGGAACATGGAGCTTAAGAACTCAAAGTTTCGTCAAGAAACCCTAAGGCAGGAGATATCAATTATGGAATAAAAGCTCATGGCAGTAACATGGGCATAGACACGACTAACCATGGTGTTATCTCCCACTTATGCTATTATCACTGTGCTGAGTTAATCATGCATTTTGTCAGAAGGATTGGATGGTAGAAGGCTGATGGAGCATCTATCAGCAAATGATGCAGTTTTAACCTTAGCTGGTGTATCACCAGGATCTTGAGCAGAAGTTAAGATGGACTTGCAGGAAGCCGTATTTGACAAGGAAGTATTTCGTGAAGAACTTAGGACCCAGAAGTTGAAAGTAGCCAAACTGGAGGAGCAGAACCTTGAGAAACCGGAGATTCGTCAGGAACTAGACCATGGTTCATGCTAAGGATGTTGAAACCTAGAAGTTTGAAATGCAACTCCGGAATATTAAAGGACGTTACGAGAGACTGTGCGTTAACAGAGATGATCTGGCAAAGGAACTTGAGAAATACAAGCACGATCGGAAGAAGCCATCGGAGACATGAACACGCCTTGAAGAGTTTGATGACTTTGAAGACTTATTGACCTATAGAAGACCAAACCCCTGTTATACCTACGTTAGATGCGATGTTTGTGAGCTGTCATTTGTTGATGTTTTCCCGACAACCACAAATAAAAATCTGTCTTTTCAAAACTATTGGTTGTATTGTGTGCATCCCTCTCTATCTCTCTTGTCCCACCCCAATACCCATGGACCCAATAGAAGATGAATGGAGATGAGCTTATATTTTCTGGATCGATGAGTCAATTGGAGACGGATCAATGGATTCAGAACATGGAGGATCACATGAAGAATAACTCTGTAGCCAAAAAGGATATGACCCAGCATGCTCTGCAGTGTTTTGAAAGAGGTGCTGCTACTTGGTGGAGGATGTACCAAACCATCAATGGATGGCAAGGAGTAACCACTTGGGAAGAATTTAAGTTGACTTTGCTAATGTCTCGGTTTGTGTCCCAGAAATTTAAGCCTTCAGGAAAGGATATGAAGAAACGCTATGCATGCAGGCTTTGTGGAGAAATAGGACACAACCATAAAGAACACAAGGATGAATGCCCTAATTGTGAAGGAAGTCACCCAGCTGAAGAATGCCCAACTAGGCAGATCAATTGTTTCTTGTGTGAAGGGACTACCCACTACCCTGCACAGTGTCACATTTACCCCATGGTACAAAGAACCATCCAGCAAAAGAAAGAAGCAATGAAAGGAGCCTTCATGGAAGTTCGAGAAGAACCAATGTTGAAGAAAGAGTTAGAGGACACACCCAAAGAAGAACCAATTAAACCCTGCACCAAGTCTTGCTATTCATGTGGAGAAGAGGGACACATCTCCCAGAATTGTGTGAATGGGGATCTAGTAGAATTCCCAACGGAGGAAGTAGAGTATGACCCACAGGAAATAGAAGCCCTGATTGGAATGAAAAAGTCCAGAAAGAGAAGTAGATTGGATTCCAGGAAGGATCTGAGTCATATCACCTGTTATAGGTGCAAGGAGTCAGGGCACTACCTCAGCAGTTGCCCGAAAAGGAAGCCGAGGACCCAAAGAGGCTATGTATTCATAAGGAAACCACGAGACTTGTCAGAAGTAATATGTTTTCGTTGTAATGAAGCAGGGCACTTTGCCAGGGATTGTCCCAAAGAGAAGGAGGCTAGTGTTAAATAGTTGAGTCTGTAAGAAGTATAGTAGTAGCAGTGGGAGCATTCCTTATATTATTAAGGTGTTGAGTTGAGGCATGTAATGGAAATGCAACAGATTGTATCCAGTTGAGAATCAATAAAGTTAGCATCGTTGGTATTGATTTGGATTTTATGAGTTGTTACTCTATGAAGAAAGATTTCGACCAATTTCGAGGATATGAGAAACATGGTCTATGGATGAATTGTGCATTCCAAGGGTGGTAGTACCCTGTGAGGACACTTGACCCTTGGAAAAGATAATGATAATCCACGGAGTGGATTTCGGACAAAATAAGTATGGATTTTATCTCGATATGTGGGATATCCCCAAGAGTATGAAGAGATGAAGTACTATTGGATAAAGGAGGTATGATGTTAGTAATATGGAGCAATTGTGACTCTATGATGAGTCTGAGTAATCATGTCCTAGTTTGGTGCCAAAAGAAGGAAGAAGGACAGTACATTTGGATGGATTTAAGAATACTAGGAAGTTGGAAGTTGGAATAATGATCAGTTGCCCGATGATAAGTTCAAGCACTACAAGTGATGAGGTGGGCCATAACCCACAGGCCCCCAGGACCTGCCAAGAAGCAAGCACATTCTTGCTGAAGGAAAAACCTGGAAAAAGTTATGATTTTATCGATAGACGACCTTATAGGAGTAACGCAAAACCTGAGAGTTGTGAAGGAACGATAGATTTTTGCCTGGCTTGCAGAAACTATGGATATATCCGAACTTGGTTCGTCGACAAGAGAAATTCTGCAATGCTTGTGAGGATGACCGAGTGTTAGAATGCGAGATTCGCTAAACCGTATACAAGGTAATGATTTGGGTGCGGGATGGATCGTTCACCATACCAACTTACTCTTATTATTCTCCTTGCTATGTGGGATGGTAAATCTAAGTGACTTACCAATAGTAGAGAGATGACAATCAAAACCTTGTTTAAACCCTAGAATGGTATAGCAATTTTCCCTTGTACAAGGCAGATTTTGCCAATCGTAGGTTATACGGTGAGGATCAACAAGACCCATTTCCTGCAGGAGAAACCCTAAATTGTAAACCACCATGAGATATCGATAGTTGTTTAGTATTGGCGCCAGACTTGTCAGCTAAGAAGGCTCAATCTCGGAATAACCTTACCAAGAGGAAAGGACATAAGAATTGAGGAAAAAGGTTATGCCACTACTGGAAGAGCCCAGAGAAGGAATTATCCTTACGATCTGAGAAGACCGACATTGTCAAGAATAAGGATGGAGTATATGAGTTTTGATGGAACCGTAACCATGTTTCTAAGGGTGGTAGCACCTCAGACCCCTGTGATGATCGATGGATTTTGAGAAGACCCGAAACCTAACCTATTTCTTTCTAGCCTCTCCGAATCTCGAGGACGAGATTCATTTTAAGGGTGGTAGGTTTGTAACATCCCAAAATTCTAAATTTTGGAATGTTATAATAAATAGATAGTTTTGATTGGTTGTATGATTGCTTGAGTGAAGTTGAGTGAAATCCATATTTGTTTGAAAGTTAAATGAGAGGGAATAAAATGACTTCCCAAACTTTCATTTTGCATTTTGATCTCCATGAATTCAAATTCTTTTCAAATACAAAACCCTTGGGTGAAGATGATATGACTTCTTCCATTTAATTAAATGAAAGGATGTTTGAAAATATTTGAATTTCATTTGGAAATATTTCAATTCATAAACTTCATGCAACTCAACGATTTTCACGAGAGAAGATAAAATGACTTCTTCAAAACAGATGAAATATGAGTTGGAAGTTTACAAGGATCAAATTAAAATCCTTTTGTAATTATTTTTAATTTGGAGTTATTTGGGTTTTATTCAAATTATTTTTCTCCAAATATAAAATATACGGGAAATAGGGTAACATGATTCCCTACATAAGAAAATTGGAGAGAAATAAATTTGAATTAATTTTGATATTTTTAAAATGATTTTTATTGGATTTTGTTAGACCAGTAGCACTCTTTAAATTATCTGATTTTGTGTGGATTTTATTTGCAAAAATGCTACACGCACGGACTCATGGCTTACGGACTTCATGGGCCTGCTGAGCTGTCCTGTTTTAATTGGCCTAATTAATTTTCTTCTCCTAATTAACCGCCTCCCCCCTGATTTAACTGGTGGGCTGGGCGCCCAGCCCCGTAATGCCCCGTAACTGTTTGTGAATGTAGCAAAGCTCTTTTATTTGGCATCATAAAATGTTTAACTTGTAGGAAATCTTTTTCTGAAAATTTTGATATATAATATGCCTATATAAAATTTTACGTTATGTTCTTTATTCGGTTTCCTTCTTTTTATATTAAAAAAACTGTACGTGGGGCCCATATTTATTTATCGCCTACACGCGTAGCATAGTGGCAGCAGGCGCCTCATTTTTTTCCTAAGTGGGTCAGGCCCAGCCAGCCTTTTCTTTCCAGATTTTCTTTTCTTTTTTCCTTTGAAAAAAAATTGTCGCGCCAGTGTACATGCGCGGCCGGGCCAAACTTTTAGCCCATGCGATTTTTTTCAAATTTCATCTGCGTACGTATAGGTTTAGTCCCACATTGCCTAGCCTTTGATCCCTAAGCCTCTTTTCCACCAATAAATATAGACCTATAGAGCCTCCAAAAGTCATCCGGTTCGGGTTATCAATATTTTGGTTTGACTAGATTCTTTAAAAAAATATTTTCTCCTCTCCAGCGCAACTTTTGGGAATTGTCTCCTCTCTCTGAAGTCATCTTTTCTCAGGTATCTTTCTTTGTTTTTTTATACTTCCGTAGTTTATTATTATTAGACTAATATGATATAATAATTAGATTATCAATTAGTCTACGTATTTATATATTAGACCTTAGCCGTAGCTATTTTTCTTCCGTAAAACAGCTTGGCCTTGATTTTTCAAATAGCCATAACATTTTACTCGTTCATCCAAATTAGATGAAACCAGCGCTTATAGTTTCGTCTTGTTTTCACCTATCCAGTCAACCTGTCACGTCAACTTTTTGAAATTTTCAAATTTTGAATTTTGTTCAGATTCATATTCAAACTTCCTATGAACATAACTTGAGTTTCGTAACTCTGATTTAGTTGATTTTTTTTTTGCAAATCGAAGCTCTTGACCTAAACTTTCTGATAAGGCCAAATTTACATAATTTTGGTACTGTTAGAAATTGTTTTTATGTTGCAAGAGTTATTTTCTTGGTTTTGATGTTTTCCGAACTGTCTTCTTCGTTCTTCCCGATCTTTTGAGTGATTGCTTATGTGTGGTTACTATTGCTTGCCTACGATAGATTGACCGGAGTGTGACGAGTAGAATTATCAAGAGTTATGAGTGCGAATCATCTTCATCAACATTGCAGGCAAGTTCACACTTTGATCATATCCCTTTCATACCCAGTTTTTATGCATTAGTTTCATCCTCAAACATTGCATGGTTAGGAATTGATAACACGTGGGTATTGGGAAGTAGTTGATGAGGTAGGAACCTATTGCCCTGCATTCAAACCTTGGGAGTTACTTTTACGTTATGCTATTATTGCCATGCTATGCTCGTAGACGTGGATTGGGTTTGAGTGTTTTTCATGAAAGATGTGAGAGATTATTGTCAACTACACATCTGGGTGGATTGCTAGGGGCACCCTGGGGATATACTAGTGGAATTGCCCGAACACCTGGGGAAATACACTGTTGTCCTAGGAGATCCCGGGGATATACCGTGTGATCATCCTACGGTCCGCCACGCAGGCTCAAAGGGATCATAAGATTATTCATGCTAGAAACTTCCGTGTGCAACCACAAGAGGTTACATGAAGCTCTTGAAGAGGTGGATTAGCAGGTAGAGGATTGTAGGTTTGGTATGGTCTGCCCGGAGTAGAGAGTTAATGTTTCTAAAAGACTGTGTCTCGGTCATCCGTTTCTCAAACACCATGCAGTGCGAGAAATCCAACGGAGACGATCGAGTCTTGTGGGGAAAAGTGCGCAAACCTCTGCAGAGTGTACAATCTAATCATGGTTAGCCGTGTCCCCGGTTATGGACAACTTTGAGTCTCTGGTCTTTGGATATTCATGTTGATCTCAACACTTTAATTATTAATTTGATTTGGGTTAATGATTATTATTTTGGGATTGAGTTGGAGAACCTTCTCAATAATTATCAACCAACCTTGTAGTTAAATAAAATATATTCCTTTGTAGTAGGGAAAAATTGGCTTTTCGCAAAAACATTATACCCATAGAGCTTTTCCACCAGTCAAATATGCATGTAGTGATAGTTATTATTCATCATTATCCTATGGTGTGAATTTGCCAGTACATTCAATGTACTGACCCTTTGTGGCTGCAACGTCTCATGTTGTAGGACTTCTTACGACGAGTAAGTGATACGTTAGGGTTACGATTTCTACACTCAACTTTGCCATTGGTGTTGATGGGAATCCACAACCTTGTTGTTACTTCCGCTATTTGGATTGAGGTAATAGTATTTATGTTACTTTATACATGTGATTTACCTCTGTTATAAATCCTCGAGTACTGTGTGTGTCAGCATACCAATCCAGGGATGACACTTAAGCACAGAGACTTGGCCGTCTGAGGTTGGGTCGCTACACCAGTATATGGAAAGCTCGTAGGCACCGGATCAGTGATGGATAATTATGCCGGATGCGGTTCATCATGTATCAGTCATAACATAGGGTGACACAGAACTAGCTCCAATTCATCAATGTAATGTAGGCATGTATTCCGTATATAGTCATACGTGCTTATGGAAAAGAACTTGCATGACATCTTTTGTCCTACCCTCCTGTGGCAGTGGGGTCTTATTGGAAACTAAGGGATATTAAGGCCTCCTTTTAATAGAGAACCGGAACAAAGCATTAGCACATAGTGAATACATGAACTCCTCAAATTATGGTCATCACCGGGAGTGGTCCCGATTATTGTCACTTCGGGGTTGCCGGATCATAACACATAGTAGGTGACTATAGACTTGCAAGATAGGATCAAGAACTCACATATATTCATGAAAACATAATAGGTTCAGATCTGAAATCATGGCACTCGGGCCCTAGTGACAAGCATTAAGCATAGCAAAGTCATAGCAACATCAATCTCAGAACATAATGGATACTAGGGATCAAACCCTAACAAAACTAACTTGATTACATGATAAATCTCATCCAACCCATCACCGTCCAGCAAGCCTACAATGGAATTACTCACGCACCGCGGTGAGCATCATGAAATTGGTGATGGAGGATGGTTGATGATGATGACAGCGATGAATCCCCCTCTCCGGAGCCCCGAACGGACTCCAGATCAGCCCTCCCGAGAGGTTTTAGGGCTTGGCGGTGGCTCCTTATCGTAAAACGCGATGATTTCTTCTCTCTGATTTTTTTCTCCCCGAAAGCCAATATATAGAGTTGGAGTTGGCGTCGGAGGGTCTCCAGGGGGCCCATGAGGTAGGGGCGCGCCCTAAGGGGGGGGGCGCCCCCACCCTCGTGGACAGGGTGTGGGCCCCTGGTCTTTATATTTGGCAAGGATTTTTTATTGTTTTTTTCTAAGATGTTCCGTGGAGTTTCAGGTCATTCCGAGAATATTTGTTTTCTGCACATAAAACAACATCATGGCAATTCTGCTGAAAACCGCGTCAGTCCGGGTTAGTTCCGTTCAAATCATACAAGTTAGAGTCCAAAACAAGGGCAAAAGTGTTTGGAAAAGTAGATACGACGGAGACGTATCAACTCCCCCAAGCTTAAACCCTTGCTTGTCCTCAAGCAATTCAGTTGACAAACTGAAAGAAAGAAAAACTTTTACAAACTCTGTTTGCTCTTGTTGTTGTAACTATGTCAAGCCAGCATTCAAGTTTTCAGCATATATCATAACTAACCACATTTGCAATAATTCTCAGGTCTCATAATTACTCATATCAATAGCATAATCAACTAGCAAGCCATAATAATAAATCTCGGATGTCAACACTTTCTCAGAAAAATCATAATATGATATAACAAGATGGTATCTCGCTAGCCCTTTCTGAGATCGCAAAACATAAATGCAGAGCACCTTTAAAGATCAAGGACTGACTAGACATTGTAATTCATGGTAAAAGAGATCCAATCATAGTCACACCCAACATAGATTAATAGTGATGAATGCAAATGACAGCTGTGCTCTCCAGCTAGTGCTTTTTGATAAGAGGGTGATGACTCAACATAAAAGTAAATGGATAGGCCCTTCGCAGAGGGAAGCAGGGATTTGTAGAGGTGCCAGAGCTCGGTTTTAAAATAGAGATAAATTGTATTTTGAGCGGTATACTTTCATTGTCAATGTAACAACTAAGAGATGGCGATATCTTCCATGCTAAACACATTATAGGCAGTTCCCAAACAGAATGGTAAAGTTTATACTCTCCTCCACCAACAAGCATCAATCCATGACTTGCTCGAAACAACGAGTGTCTCCAACATACATCAGGTCCCAGGGGGAGTTTTGTTTGCAATTAATTTTGATTTAGTTTGCATAAAGCATGGGACTGGGCATCCCGGTGACCAACCATTTTCTCGTGAGTGAGGAGCGGAGTCCACTCCTCTTGAGAATAACCCGCCTAACACAGAAGATAAGGACAACCTTGGTTGATACATGAGCTATTAGAGCATACAAAACATAATGTTTATTTGAAGGTTTAGAGTTTGGCACATACAAATTTACTTGGCACGGCAGGTAGATACCGCATATAGGAAGGTATAGTGGACTCATATGGAATAACTTGGGGTTTAAGGGATTGGATGCACAAGCAGTATTCCCGCTTAGTACAAGTGAAGCCTTGCAAAAGACTGGGAAGCGACCAACTAGAGAGCGACAACAGCCATGTACATGCATTAAAATTAATAAACATTGGATGCAAGCATGAGTAGGATATAATCCACCATGAACATAAATATCGCGAAGGCTATGTTGATTTGTTTCAACTACATGTGTGAACATGTGCCAAGTCAAGTCACTTAAATCATTCAAAGGAGGATACCACCCCATCATACCACATCATAACCATCTCAATAGCATGTTGGCACACAAGGTAAATCATTATAACTCATAGCTAATCAAGCATGGCACAAGCAACTATGATCTCTAATTGTCATTGCAAACATGTTTATTCATAATAAGCTGAATCAAGAACGACGGACTCATCATATTTACAAAAACAAAAGAGGTCGAGTTCATACCAGCTTTTCCCATCTCAGTCAGTCCATCATATATCATCATAATTGCCTTTCACTTGCATGACCGAATGATGTGAATAATAATAAGAGTGCACGTGCATTGGACTAAGCTGGAATCTGCGAGCATTCAATAAATAGGAGAAGACAAGGCAATATGGGCTCTTTGTTAAATCAACAATAATGCATATAAAAGCCACTTCAACAGTTTAATTATGGTCTTCTCCTACTGACCCCCAAAGAAAAGAAAAGAAATAAAAACTATTTACACGGGAAAGCTCCCAACAAGCAAAAGAAAAATGGGAAATATTTTTGGGTTTTCTTTTTAATACTACAGCAAGGAAGTAAACTACTACTAATTTTTTTTGTTTTTTCTTAAGGTTTAACAAACACACAAGAAGAAAGCAGGAAAAATAAAATAAACTAGCATGGATATTACAGTGAAAGAGTATGAGCACCGACATCTAGCAATGAGTGTGTGTGAACATAAATGTAAGGTCGGTGAGAAATACGTACTCCCCCAAGCTTAGGCTTTTGGCCTAAGTTGGTCTATGGCCAGGGATAGCCTGGCGGATACCCGTATGTGTAGCTGGGGTCATATTGCGACACAGCAGTTATCGACTGTTGAGCTGCAGCATGGAGTTGTGCTGCTTCTGTCTCCTCTCGTACTCATCTGCCTCCTCTCTGGTAATAGTATATCTTTGTTTTGCCTGAGAATCAAAGAAGGCAGGAGCAGGGAGAGTAATACGGACAACATGCCGTTTGTTAAAAATTAAACAATATAAGAGAGGTGATTCAGGCCTCTCGACAAACTGGTGCGAAGCCATAGAGTTATAATCTAAATATGCAGGAAGCAACTCCGTATCACCTTCACAGATGTCTATCTCAAGAAAATTAGCTAAGCGGGTTGCGTAGATTCCTCCAAAGAAATCTCCATTATGTCTATTATGATGCAACCTACGAGCTATAATGGCTCCCATATGATAAGATTGGTCTCCTAACACAACACTCCTAAGAATGCTGAGGTCAGGGACACACATGTGACATGCTTCATCCTTAGCATTTATGCATCTACCGATGAAGAGAGCAAAATAATGTATAGCAGGAAAGTGAAGGCTCCCTATGGTGGCTTGCGTTATATCTCTAGATTCCCCTACAGTTATACTAGCAAGAAAGTTTCTAAATTCAGATTTAGGGGGATCCCTAATACTACCCCATGATGGAAGTTTGCAAGCAAAAGTAAAATCCTCTAAGTCCATGGTATAAGATTTGTCATAAAGATCAAACATGACTGAAGGAGAATTACGCGAAGATGAATACTCAAACCTCCTCACAGACGAACTTGTGAGATCATGATACTGGGGCATTTTTTAGCCTCAAAATCCTCAAGACTGGCATTGCGCAAATATGCTTTGAATTCTTCTCTAATTCCTACACGGTCCATAAAATTTTCCGACGGCCATTCACAAGGCCGTACTGGAGCGTCTCTTGGTAGATCCTCATCAGCATCACGCATAGCAATTCTGGGTCCTTGCTTCTTAGAAGAACCACCTTGGAACATCTTCCTAAGCATATTGTTTTTCTCTAAAAAATTCTGAAATTTTCAGTAACTTTAAACAAAAGTGAACCAACTTCAATAAAACTGATAGCAACTACTCCTGCAAGTGCCTAGAGCCTATATCAAGCATTAGAACTACTTGGAACCATATAAATTTGACATGCAAGCTCAAGAACATGGTCACCAATGCAGCACAAATTTGCAAAGAATAAAGCACTAGAACAAAAACTAATTGGACCAATGGAGGAGTCACATACCAAGGAACAATCTCCCCAAGCAGTTTTGCGAGAGGTGCTTTGAGCAAGGAGATCGAAAATCACAACAAAAGTGGCTGGAACTCATGCTTGAGTTGGTTTTTCGGGTTTGTGTGAGGCAGAGGAAGAAGATGGGTGCTGGGATAAGTGGAGGAGGGCCACCATGGACCCACGAGGCAGGGGGCGCGCCCTAGGGGGGGGCGCCCTCCACCCTCGTGGCCAAGTGGCAGCTCCTCCCAAGGTAGTTTTTGCACAGTAAATCCTCAAATATTCCCAAAAAAATCATATTAAATTGGCATGGCATTCTGAGGACTTTTATTTTCGGGATATTTTTATATTGCACGGATAAGACAGGAAACAGACAGAAAAATACTATTTTTACTTTATTTCTACTAAAGAACAGAGAATATAAAGAGGGTACAGAAGGTTGTGCTTCTAGTTTCATCCATCTCATGCTCATAAAAAAGAATCCACTAACAAGGTTGATCAAGTCTTGTTAACGAACCCATTCCGATAATCATGAAACCAGAGAAATTTCGAATAACACTAGGTTACCTCAATGGGGATATGCACATCCCCTATAATAATTATATCATATTTCTTTTTGATAGTAGGAAGAGGAAATTCAAAACCTCCAATAATAATCGATGGAATTTTTCCGATGGAGTTGATACTGTGGACTTGAGGTTGTTTCCTCGAAAAGTGTACCGTATGCTCATTGCCATTAACATGAAAAGTGACATTGCCTTTGTTGCAATCAATAACAGCCCCTGCAGTATTAAGAAAAGGTCTTCCAAGAATAATAGACATACTATCATCCTCGGGAATATCAAGAATAACAAAGTCCGTTAAAATAGTAATGTTTGCAACCACAGCAGGCACATCCTCACAAATACTATCAGGTATAGCAGTTGATTTATCAGCCATTTGCCAAGATATTTCAGTAGGCGTCAACTTATTCAAGTCAAGTCTACGATATAAAGAAAGAGGCATAACACTAACACCGGCTCCAAGATCACATAAAGCAGTTTTAATATAATTTCTTTTAATGGAGCAAGGTATAGTAGGTACTCCTCGATCTCCAAGTTTCTTTGGTATTCCACCCTTCAAAGTATAATTAGCAAGCATGGTGGAAATTTCAGCTTTCGGTATCTTTCTTTTATTAGTGATGATATCTTTCATATATTTAGCATAAGGATTTGTTTTGAGCACATCAGTCAATCGCATACGCAAAAAGATAGGTCTAATCATTTTAGCAAAGCGCTCAAAATCCTCATCATCCTTTTTCTTGGATGGCTTGGGAGGAAAAGGCATGGGTTTCTGAACCCAAGGTTCTCTTTCTTTACCATGTTTCTTAGCAACAAAGTCTCTCTTATCATAACGTTGATTCTTTGATTGTGGGTTATCAAGATCAACAACAGGTTCAATTTCTACATCATTATCATTACTAGGTTTAGCATCATCATGAACATCATCATTAACATTTTCATTAGATTCATGTTCATTACCAGATTGTGTTTCAGCATCGGACATAGAGATATTATTTGGATTATCAGGTGGTTCAGCAATAGGTTCACTAGAAGTTTGCACAGTTCTATCATTTTTCTTTTTCTTCTTTTTAGAAGAACTAGGAACATCAATATTATTTCTCTGAGAATCTTGCTCGATTCTCTTAGGGTGGCCTTCAGGATACAAAGGTTCCTGAGTCATTCTACCAGTTCTAGTAGCCACTCTAACAGCATAATCATTCTTCTTACTATTCATTTCATTAAGCACTTCTTTTTGAGCTTTAAGTACTTGTTCTACTTGAGTGGTAACCATAGAAGCGTGTTTGCTAACAAGTTTAAGTTCACCTTTAATATTAGCCATATAATCACCCAAGTATTTAATCATATCGGAATTTTGTTTTAATTATCTACCAAAATAAGCATTGAAATTTTCTTGTTTGACAATAAAATTATCAAACTCATCGAAGCATTGCCTAGAAGACTTATAGTAAGGGATATCACCTTCATCAAATCTATAGAGAGAATTTACCTTTACTACCTGTGTTAGGATATCGGGATCAGGAGGTTCTTCAGTAAATAAAGAATTGAGATTATATGTTTCTTCGACAGGCGGTAAATTAAGACCATGTATTTCTTCAATAGGAGGTAAATTCTTAACATCTTCAGCTTTAATACCTTTTTCTTTCATAGATTTCTTTGTCTCTTTCATATCTTCGAGACTGAGAAATAGAACATCTCTCTTCTTCGGAGTTGGTTTAGGAATAGGCTCAGTAATTGGAGCAGGAGCTGGCTCAGGAGGTGCCCAATTATTTTCATTTGTCAACATATTATTCAATAGAATTTCAGCTTCATCCGGTGTTCTTTCCCTGAAAAGAGAACTAGCACAACTATCCAGGTAATCTCTGGAAGCATTAGTTAGTCCATTATAAAAGATATCAAGTATTTCAGGTTTCTTAAGAGGATGATCAGGAAAAGCATTAAGTAACTTGAGAAGCCTCCCCCAGGCTTGTGGGAGACTCTCTTCTTTAATTTGCACAAAGTTGTATATTTCCCTCAAAGCAGCTTGTTTCTTATGAGCAGGGAAATATTTAGTAGAGAAGTAATAAATCATATCCTTGGGACTACGCACACAACCAGGATCAAGAGAATTAAACCATATCTTAGCGTCACCCTTTAATGAGAACGGAAATATTTTGAGTATATAAAAGTAACGCGATCTCTCATCATTAGTAAACAGGGCGGCTATCATTTAACTTAGTAAGATGTGCCACAACAGTTTCAGATTCATAGCCATAAAAAGGATCAGATTCAACCAAAGTAATTATATTTGGATCAACAGAAAATTCATAATCCTTATCAGGAACACATATAGGTGAAGTTGCAAAAGCAGGGTCAGGTTTCATTTTATCTCTAAGTGATTCTTTGTTCCATTTAATCAATAACCTCTTGAGCTCATATCTATCTTTGCAAGCTAAAATAGCGGCAGAAGATTCCATATCAAAAACATAACCCTCAGGAATAACAGGCATATTTTCATCATCACTATATCATCGTATTCTGATTCAATAATTTCTTTTTCTCTAGCCCTAGCAATTTGTTCATCGAGAAATTCACTAAGGGGCACAGTAGTATCGGGCATAGAAGCAGTTTCATCATAAGTATCATGCATAGCAGAGGTGGCATCATCAATAACATGCGACATATCAGAACAAATAGCAGAAGCAGGTTTAGGTGTCGCTAGCTTACTCATAACAGAAGGTGAATCAAGTGCAAGGCTAGATGGCAGTTCCTTATCTCCCCTCGTAGTTGAGGGATAAATTGTTGTTTTAGCGTCTTTCAAGTTCTTCATAGTGTCCAGCAGATATAAATCCCAAGTGACTCAAAGAATAGAGCTATGCTCCCCGGCAACAGCGCCAGAAATTAGTCTTGATAACCCACAAGTATAGGGGATCGCAACAACTTTCGAGGGTAGAGTATTCAACTC
Source organism: Triticum aestivum (assembly GCF_018294505.1). Taxonomy (NCBI): domain Eukaryota; kingdom Viridiplantae; phylum Streptophyta; class Magnoliopsida; order Poales; family Poaceae; genus Triticum; species Triticum aestivum. The sequence goes on from NC_057806.1 coordinate 480,103,661, forward strand.
AAATTTGTTGATTCGACACAAGGGGAGCCAAAGAATATTCTCAAGTATTAGCAGCTGAGTTGTCAATTCAACCACACCTGGAAACTTAGTATCTGCAGCAAAGTGTTTAGTAGCAAAGTAATATGATAGTGGTGGTAACGGTAACAAAAGTAAAGACAACAAAAGTAATGTTTTTGGTATTTTGTAGTGGTTGTAACAGTAGCAGCGGGAAAGTAAATAAGCGAGAACCACTATATGGAAAACTCGTAGGCACCGGATCAGTGATGGATAACTATGCCGGATGCGGTTCATCATGTATCAGTCATAACATAGGGTGACACAGAACTAGCTCCAATTCATCAATGTAATGTAGGCATGTATTCCGTATATAGTCATACGTGCTTATGGAAAAGAACTTGCATGACATCTTTTGTCCTACCCTCCCGTGGCAGCGGGGTCCTATTGGAAACTAAGGGATATTAAGGCCTCCTTTTAATAGAGAACCGGAACAAAGCATTAGCACATAGTGAATACATGAACTCCTCAAACTATGGTCATCACCGGGAGTGGTCCCGATTATTGTCACTTCGGGGTTGCCGGATCATAACACATAGTAGGTGACTATAGACTTGCAAGATAGGATCAAGAACTCACATATATTCATGAAAACATAATAGGTTCAGATCTGAAATCATGGCACTCGGGCCCTAGTGACAAGCATTAAGCATATCAAAGTCATAACAACATCAATCATAGAACATAATGGATACTAGGGATCAAACCCTAACAAAACTAACTCGATTACATGATAAATCTCATCCAACCCATCACCGTCCAGCAAACCTACGATGGAATTACTCACGCATGGCGGTGAGCATCATGAAATTGGTGATGGAGGATGGTTGATGATGACGACAACGACGAATCCCCCTCTCCGGAGCCCCGAACGGACTCCAGATCAGCCCTCCTGAGAGGTTTTAGGGCTTGGCGGCGGCTCCGTATCGTAAAACGCGATGATTTCTTCTCTCTGATTTTTCTCTCCCCGAAAGCCAATATATAGAGTTGGATTCGGCGTCGGAGGGTCTCCAGGGGGCCCACAAGGTAGGGGGGCACGCCCTAAGGGGGGGGGCCCACCCTCGTGGACAGGGTGGGGGCCCCCTAGTCTTCATCTTTGGCGAGGATTTTTTATTGTTTTTTTCTAAGATGTTCCGTGGAGTTTTAGGTCATTCTGAGAATATTTGTTTTCTGCACATAAAACAACATCATGGCAATTCTGCTGAAAACCGCGTCAGTCCGGGTTAGTTTCATTCAAATCATACAAGTTAGAGTCCAAAACAAGGGCAAAAGTGTTTGGAAAAGTAGATACGACGGAGCCTTTAGGATGTTTACATTGCTTGTTGGTTTGTGTGGTGCAAAACAAAAACTTTGGCTGTAGTGCGCGATTTTACATTGTTTACTGGAACGTCAAACGGTTCTGAAACTTTTTGAACTGTCTTTCTATACAAATTGTTTATTTTTCCTATTTTTCAGAATTTTTGGAGTACCATAAGTATGGTGAATGTTCAGATTACTACAGACTGTCCTGTTTAAGATAGACTCTGTTTTTGATGCATTTTTTGTTTGTTTTGACGAAATATCGATTTCTATCAGTGGATTAAGCCATGGAAAAGTTATATTATAGTAGCTACAATGAAAAAACAAAATATGAATTGGTTTGCAATAGTACTTAGAGTAGTGATTTGCTTTATTATACTAACAGATCTTACCGAGCTTTCTGTTGAGTTTTGTGTGGATGAAGTGATCAAAGATCGAGGAGGTCTCGATATGAGGAGAAGGAGGAGAGGCAAGAGCTCAAGCTTGGGGATGCCCAAGGCACCCCAAGTAAATATTAAAGGAGACTCAAGCATCTAAGCTTGGGTATGCCCCGGAAGGCATCCCATCTTTCTTCAACAAGTATCGGTATGTTTTCGGTTTCGTTTCGTTCATGTGATATGTGCAAATCTTGGAGCATCTTTTGCATTTAGTTTCCACTTTTCTTTGATGCACCATGCTGGTATGCGATAGTCCATGGTTGATTTACAGAATGCTCTTTGTACTTCACTTACATCTTTTGAGTATGGCTTTATAGAATGCTTCATGTGCTTCGCTTATATCATTTGAAGTTTGGATTGCCTGTTTCCTTACACATAGAAAACCGCCATTTGTAGAATGCTCTTTTCCTTCCCTTATATTTGTTAGAGCATGGGCATATCTTTTGTAGAAAGAATTAAACTCTCTTGCTTCACTTATATCTATTTAGAGAGTTGACAGGAATTGGTCATTCACATGGTTAGTCATAAAATCATACATAAAACTTGTAGATCACTGAATATGATATGTTTGATTTCATGCAATAGTTTTGCAATATAAAGGTGGTGATATTAGAGTCATGCTAGTGGGTAATTGTGAATTTGAGAAATACTTGTGTTGAGGTTTGCAAGTCCCGTAGCATGCATGTATGGTAACCGTTGTGTAACAAATTTGAAGCATGAGGTGTTTCTTTGATTGTCTTCCTTATGAGTGGCGGTCGGGGACGAGCGATGGTCTTTTCCTACCAATCTAACCCCCTAGGAGCATGCGCGTAGTGCTTGATTTTGATGACTTGTAGATTTTTGCAATAAGTATGTGAGTTCTTTATGACTAATGTTGAGTCCATGGATTATACGCACTCTCACCCTTCCATCATTGCTAGCCTCTTCGGTACCGTGCATTGCCCTTTCTCACCTCAAGAGTTGGTGCAAACTTCGCCGGTGCATCCAAACCCCGTGATACGATACGCTCTATCACACATAAGCCTCCTTATATCTTCCTCAAAAAAGCCACCATACCTACCTATTATGGCATTTCTATAGCCACTCCGAGATATATTGCCATGCAACTTCCATCATCATCATATACATGACTTGAGCATTCATTGTCATATTGCTTTGCATGATCGTAAGATAGCTAGCATGACGTTTTCATGGCTTGTCCGTTTTTTGATATCTTTGCTATGCTAGATCATTGCACATCCTGGTACACTGCCAGAGGCATTCATATAGAGTCATATTTTGTTCTAGTATCGAGTTGTAATATTGAGTTGTAAGTAAATAAAAGTGTGATGATCATCATTATTAGAACATTGTCCCATGTGAGGTTATAAAAAAAGGGGGGGCAAAGAAGCCCACCAAAAAAAGAAAAAAAGAGAGAGAAAAAGAGAGAAGGGGCAATGTTACTATCCTTTTACCACACTTGTGCTTTAGAGTAGCACCATGTTCTTCATATAGAGAGTCTCTTGAGTCATCACTTTCATATACTAGTGGGAATTTTCATTAAAGAACTTGGCTTGTATATTCCAACGATGGGCTTCCTCAAATGCCCTAGGTCTTCATGAGAAAGCAAGTTGGATGCACACCCACTTAGTTTTCAGTTTGAGCTTTCATACACTTATAGCTCTTAGTGCATCCGTTGCATGGCAATCCCTACTCCTCGCATTGACATCAATTTATGGGCATCTCCATAGCCCATTGATTAGCCGCATCGATGTGAGACTTTATTCCTTTTTGTCTTCTCCACACAACCTCCACCATCATATTCTATTCCACCTATAGTGCTATGTCCATGGCTCACGCTCATGTATTGAGTGAAGGTTCAAAAAGTTCGAGAATACTAAAGTACGAAACAATTGCTTGGCTTGTCATCGGGGTTGTGCATGATTTGAACATTTTGTGTGACGAAGATGGAGCATAGCCAAAATATATGATTTTGTAGGGATGAACTTTCTTTGGCCATGTTATTTTGAGAAGACATGATTACTTTATTAGTATGCTTGAAGTATTATTGTCTTAATGTCAAATGATAGACTATTGCTTTAAATCACTCGTGTCTTAATATTCATGCCATGATTAGATTACATGATCAAGATTATGCTAGGTAGCATTCCACATCAAAAATTATGTTTTTTATCATTTACCTACTCGAGGATGAGCAGGAATTAAGCTTGGGGATGCTGATACGTCTCCGTCGTATCTATAATTTTTGATTGTTCCATGCCAATATTATACAACTTTTACATACTTTTGGCAACTTTTTATACTATTTTTGGGACTAGCATATTGATCCAGTGCCCAGTGCCAGTTCCTGTTTGTCGCATGTTTTTTGTTTCACAGAAAATCCATATCAAACGGAGTCCAAGCGGGATAAAAACTTACAGAGATTTTTTGGAATACATGTGAATTTTGGGAAGTGGAATCAACGCGAGACGATGCCCGAGGGGACCACGAGGGTGAGGGGCGCGCCCCAGGGGGTAGGGCGCGCCCTGGGCCCTCGTGGCCACTCTGTAAGGCGGTTGGTGCCCTTATTTCGCCGCAATAAAGCCAATATCTGGATAAAAATCGTGTCCAAATTTCAGCCCAGTCGGAGTTATGGATCTCCGGGAATTTAAGAAACGGTGAAAGGGCAGAATCGGGGAACGCAGAAATAGAAGGAAACAGAGAGACAGATCCAATCTCGGAGGGGCTCTCGTCCCTCCGCCGCCATGGAGGCCATGGACCAGAGGAGAAACCCTTCTCCCATCTAGGGGGAAGGTCAAGGAAGAATAAGAAGGGGGGCTCTCTCACCCTCTCTCCCGGTGGCGCCGAAACACCGCCGGGGCCATCATCGCAACAACGATCTACACCAACACCTCCGTCATATCACCAACATCTTCATCACCTTCCCCCATATATCTATAGTGGTCCACTCTTCTGCAACCCGCTGTACCCTCTACTTGAACATGGTGCTTTATGCTTCATATTATTATCCAATGATGTGCTGCCATCCTATGATGTCTGAGTAGATTTTCGTTGTCCTATCGGTAATTGGTGAATTGCTATGATTGGTTTAATTTGCTTGTGGTTATGTTGCTTTCCTATGGTGCCCATCATATGAGCGTGCACATGGATCACACCATAGGGTTAGTTGTATGTTGATAGGACTATGTATTGGAGGGCAAGAGTGACAGAAGCTTCAACCTAGCATATAAGTTGATGCATACGAGATTGAAGGGGGACCAATATATCTTAATGCTATGGTTGGATTTTACCTTAATGAATGTTAGTAGTTGCGAATGCTTGCTAATAGTTATAATCATAAGTGCATAGAATTCCAAGTCAGAGATGACATGCTAGCAGTGGCCTCTCTCACATAAAACTTGCTATCGGTCTAGTAAAGTAGTCACTTGCTTAGGGACAATTTCACAACTCCTACCACCACTTTTCCACAGCTGCTATACTAACTTTATTGCTTCTTTACCTAAAACGGCCCCTAGTTTTTATTTACGTGCTCTTTATATTCTTGCAAACCTATCCCACAACACCTACAAAGTACTTCTAGTTTCATACTTGTTTTAGGTAAAGCAAACGTCAAGTGTGCGTAGAATTGTATCGGTGGTCGATAGAACTTGAGGGAATATGTGTTCTACCTTTAGCTCCTCGTTGGGTTCGACACTCTTAATTATCGAAAGAAGCTACAATTGGTCCCCTATACTTGTGGGTTATCACCAGCTATCATGGAATTTCTGCTGTGCGACGAGTCTTTTTAGCGACCATACGTAGAAGCGGTTAACCTCCAAGAACTATTGGCTGCAACCTGTTGGTACCTGTGGTGGCAGAGGTGGCAGATGTTCCAAGGCGAGGAGGTTCAACCTCTAGGAAGAACAACTCCAACAATTTGTGCGCTAACCTTGAATTATAATCGAGCAGTGAGAAAAGCTACTTTCTCCAATGGTGATTACTCGGGCTCCTGTGGTATGGTAGTGTGTGATCACAGAGGGAAGTTCCTTGCGGCGGCATCGGCAAAACAGGAACATGTGGTAGACTTGGTGTCAGCGGAGGCTGCCGCACTCTTCGAGGGTCTGAAATTGGGGCAGAGCATTGCATGTTCAAACATCCTGGTATGAATGGATAACATCATCATAGTGGAGGCACTTAATCAAAACGAAGGACACTCGGTGGTAGCAGCTCTTATTTTAGAAGACTGTCGTTTCATCTTATGTGATTTCAGGAAGGTGACTATTGAACATTGTAATAGGGAGTCAAATGTAGTTGCTCATGAGCTAGCTAATTGGGGTCGTGTTAATCCTCCCACTGTTTGGACGGATGAACCCCCAACTTTTCTGGTTAAATTTTTAGTAGGATGTTTTTCAGTTATGAAGATTGTGAAGGGTGCTTTGCGTAACAAAATTGATGATGATTACACTACACCACGGTAGAGCTTCCGTGACACACCAATGTGTCGGCATAGGGTACCTTTGCCGACAGTTAAGTTGTAGCTAACACAAATGCTGACAGAAGATGAAAGAGTCGGAGGACTTGCTGTGGGCAAAGGTATTGCCGACAGTTATTTACTTCCCAACACATTTTCAGTCAGCATACACCCTACATACGCCGACAGATGGTATGTCCACATACACCCTACATATGCCGACAGTTTATCAGACAACATACACCCTATCTATGCCAACAGATAGCGTGTCCACATATACCCTACCTATGCTGACACTTTATTAGCCACGTACACCATATCTATGCCAACAAATAGTCTATCAACATACGCCCTACCTACACTGACAGATAGTGCTTTTGCCGACTAATAAATTGCTGGTAAAGTGATGTGCAGCCAAACAATATATACAAGCTCTAAACAGATTCAATTATTATCCCCACATCCAGAAGCAGGTTCAAGATGAACACATATTGTACAACAATGAAATATATTCACAAACGTTCATATACATTGAACACAAGTTGACAAACACATCAATCTTGACAAAGCATAGTTTTTACCATCTTAATAATCACCCAGAACACACAAGTCACAAAAAGATAGCATTATTTGCTGGTATGAGAAACTTCAACTAGATGATCCAGTACACACAAGTCTGTATCCACATGCACAAAATGCAAGCTCCAAAATAACCAAATCACCAAATGGTCTACAACACATAAGATCCATGATTACAAGTTGGTTGGTCCATAAACGCTGCAAAGTCATCACGTCCATGTGCACCAGTTGGCTAAGTACCTGGAATTTTTGACAAAAATTTGTCAAGAAAGTGTAATCAGCTCAAGTTGTTCAAAACTCATTTATGGATTAACACAGTCAATCAATAAATCCTCATGATATCAACGGCTCACATGGTACTATACAGAACTATGTTCATGTGCTTGCAGTTTTATCAACAATGAAGGTATTGACCATCTGAAACAGAGATCATACAACCCAGTAGCTTATTTTATAGTCTATTACATAAGCATTCACTGAAGAAAAGACAAACTCCTTCGCAACCTCTCTAGATTTTCATGATTAAGAGCTACATAACCTCCCACGGGAAAGAGGAAGCGTCCAGTACGGAAAAACAAAAGAAGAGTCCGGCACCTAACCCCCCACGCACAAGATAAGCGCCCTAGCATGTGAAAGAAAAAAACAGCCTGGACTCCTATTTGATGTGCCCTGTGGATTTAAAAAAAATACTAGCTCTACCAAATAGATAGTCCGAACATTAGCGTTCTATCATAATACAGTCTGTATTGCTTAGTGCGTCATGTTTAACTCAGACATGGGTTTCACAAAAAGAATAGCTCTACCAAGTAGATTTGCACTTATACAAATCAAACTTATAGTGACGACAATGATATTAGGAGATACTTATTTTATCTAATGAAGTATCTCTCTTCGCATTCTTTTTAAAAATAAAGCATGCCTACAATACATTTGTTTTCAACATAGTGCAGACACACACGCTCATACATACGCACATACACGTATCCATATAAACGCACGCACGCGCACCCTACCCCTAACCACCCAATCACATGTTGGTTCGCACCTACAATAGAATTTTAACTATAATAAATCATGCATGGACGACTAAGTACCAAAATATGTGCGCTTAGTGTCAACATCTATCATCATGTTATGTACAACAATACCATGTAGGCTTATGTTGCATTGCCATGCTAGGTAACCAAAGAGGTGCAGCCGTGCCAACAAAGATCTGGATACCAGCAAAAGCATCTAGACTTATGACACCAGAATATTTTTCCTAAAAAACAGCAGGATCATATTTCATAGAAATACAAACGCATACCAAGGGATCACTTTGAACTCTAGGAAAAAATTCAACAGACCCATGCATGGACATGTATATAAATTGTCTAACAGTCAAATACCTATAAAAGGGAGACGCTCATGGACAACCGCATACTACTAATCAGCAAGGCATCTCTCGCTGCAATCATTGGCCTATTTTCATTCACGTTGCAACCAATTAGCTTGGCCAAATGGATGCGTAAACTGGATTGGTTGGCTTTGGGAAGACCCCTATTGGTTCAGGCCCCTATTGCTTCTGTTCTAATACATAGTTGCTTTGGCAAGACATCAGTATGAATAAAGCCGATAAATATAGTATGCATGCAGATAGATCCTACATACAGAGAAACAAATCATGTCATCTTGTAACTTCTAAACACACTAAAAGGCTAAAGGAATACCTTAGAGATAATTGACCATGATACCTACACTTTGTTCAATGCCCTTCTCGGATTTGTCATCCATCCAGTTTATTCTCTCAACCATCTACCATAAAATAAAAGTGGTGTTCAGCTATTACGTAATGCCCAGTGAATTGATTCAAATACCGGTCATGAGTTGCACAAACATTAGCAGAGCATTTCCTAATACAACCAGTGAGCCACAGTTACAACGGCTAGTGTTGGTAGTAGTGAATTTAAATTACACATGACGCAATCACAGGACAAACTGAGCCATTCAGTTGCAAACTACGCTCTACACTTTGAAATAAGCCATTTGGGGTGCAGATACGTACTTAAATGGCAAAGAGCTTGGTGTTCAAGTTGTGGGAGTTGTGCCGAATGTGGATTGGTCGCAGACACATCTCAAGGTTGTTCTGTATATCCCACCCACACTATCAGATCAGCTGAAACAAAGCAGCCCAATTTCAGATTAGAGAGTTAAAAGTAGGCACATAAACCATAGCAGTAGTATAAGGGGCTCATGGAGAGTAAGAAGAAGAACCAGTGCCTATTCAGTTCCAAGTGGACTCGCCACGCGTTGACTGAAAAATAGCTCATCTGCCAAGATAGTAAGGTGATACATATTAAAATTGTTTGTGATAAACTGAACCTTCATTTCTCGGGCCTAGTTTAAAATGATGGACTAGTTGAACTGGTTAACAAAAAGGAAATCCTGGACAAGCATCAGGATGGCAAAATGATGGATCCATCCATTCCATTTGCTGACTTACCACGTCATATCCTCAAATGGCTTGTATAACATAAATGAGGGCCCAACGGTGCCAGCGGCATGCCTCTAGCACAAGCTGAAAATAAAACAATGAAGCTTATCATCATATAATTATATGCCAGTGATAAACTTGCATGGAGCCACATACTGAATCTAAAGGATTAGGGAGTTGTGTTTTTGTTCTTCTATTCAGATTGGCCAAACAAAGGTGAAGACATGACATAAAGCATAACCATGTTGTAGATCAGCAATCAAGCTTACATGGCAACAATAAGATCCAGTGATAATAAGTTCCCAAGGTTTACATAGGATTTAGGGTGTAATATTCAGATGTTTCAAACAAGTGTTAAAACAGGACACCAGACCAACAATTTCCTACATGTCCATTCATTTTCACAATGACATATATATGCCATTGTCTCGATGACATTTTATATGCCAGTGTCTTTCTTGTGTCTCCAAATTAAAATCAAGGTTCACTTTTATAATATTTTGTTGAACTTCACGCACCAACAGAAGTATTACTGGATGCCTAACAAAATAGTCGCACAACACAATTAACCAAATAAAGTAGCTGAAAATTTTCACAGAGAACTAAATGCATTAATAGTCTGCAATGACAACAATAGTGCATCAACATTAGAGTTAAACCAGATCCATAATAGAGTAACTGAAAATTTTCAGATCCACAACATTTTTAGAGAAATAAAGCATCACATAACAGACAAGAGCTTGTCAGACCAAACTAATAGATATAACCAACTAGGCAGGCACATGAGATGGCAGAAGATAATTTTTCCTGCGATGCAACATACCACATATGGAATCTTTCCCTGAGAGGAAGAAGAGGAGGGCGCTGTCTTGGTCCTTCCAGAGAGGAAGAATAGGAAGGATCTTTCCCCGAGAGGAGGAAGTGGAGGGCGCTGTCTTGGTCCTTCGAGAGGGCTAGCGGTGGTCGGTGAAGGCCCCGGTGGACGGGGCTGTCGGTGGCCGCGTCACTAGGGAAGGCATGCATCGATGTGGTTAGGGGATCTGGGTTATGCTCACCGCCGGCGGTGGGGACTCGGGCAGCGAAGGGACAAAGGAAGGTAGGCGATGGAGGAGGCCGGGAGCTCGGGGCTATGGCCGCCGGTGGCGGCAGGGACAGGTCCGAGGACGGAGACCCCGAGAACGGCCGCAGCGGAAGTTGGGTGCAGGGGCAGAGTGGATAGGGTTAACGCGAGTGGATGTGAGGCTACGGGTTCCTTTGGGGTTGAAAACTAGGCCGGCCGCACTGAAATTTTTGGGCTCTCGCGCCTAATTCACGCGGCAATTGTTTGGCCTTTCCTTGCTTGACACGTGTCCACATACGCCGACACTTAATCTGTGTCCATACATCCTAGCTACGCCGACATATATTATGTCGTTAAGCACATACCTACGCCGACATAAAAACTATCAGGATGTGCACATCTACCGACAGATGCTATGTCACTGAGTGGTTGCCGACATATACATTGTCGTTGCATGATTTCCGGCACATAGTGTGTCTATTATGATGTACATTGGCCGACAAATGATCTGATTACAAAGCTTCAAAGCTACGGTGACATATCTCCTGTAGAGATTAATAGACCTTTGCCAACAAAAGTGTGTCACCTAACCTCTACCGTGGTGTAGTGTTATTTGAGCCATAGCCTAATTTGCTTCGTGGAAAATGGACTGCTGGACGAAATTGCTTATAAAGTGATTCTTGATCGTTTCCATAAGATTAAAGATCGTCATGGGAGAAATGTATTGTAATGATCCTATACCTTACACCTCTTGTGTGTTTACCATTTCCATTAGAATTTACCGAAAAAGGCTTTCGCCCCGCTTTATATATAAAGCACTTGCCCAAGCCAACAGTACAAAGGTTCACACACTCACACACAGGTCTACACCCAACAGGGGCACAAAGCAGGACCACACACAAATAAAGGGGTTCATGCTGAGGGCACAGCTCAACAAGCCCAAACACAAAAAGGAACGACATCATCTAGTCGGGCTCCGGCGGTGGCGGCGGAAGCGGAGGCGCCAGGTGGAAGGCGAGCGATCGAAGGTCGGCGAGGAGGGTGTTGATGACGTCCCGGTCCTGAGGGCGGCTAAGCAGCCGCCAAAGCTGCAAGTACCCACACATTTTAAAAATGGCGTCAGTAGCGCGACGAAGAGGGATTTTCTGGATGACGAGCTTATTGCGAACGGTCCAAAGCGTCCATGCGAGAACTCCAACGCAGAGCCAGCGAATGTGGCGGTGGCGGGGAGGGGAGTTGTGGATTTCCGCAAGGAGGTCGGGGAAGTTGGAGTTGCACCATTGTCCACCAACCGTCTCGCGGAAGCAGGACCAGAGAAACTGTGCCGCATGGCACGTGAAGAAGATGTGGTTAGCATCCTCCGCGGTGCCGCACAGAGGGCAGAGCCCATCTCCGGGTCCGTTGCGCTTGAGGACTTCGACACCCGAGGGGAGGCGGCCACGAATCCACTACCAAAGGAAGATCCGAATCTTCAGAGGCAACCGGATGTCCCAAATGAGCCCAAAGGGCTCGGGGGCGAGCGAAGGCGCGATGGCCGCATAGAGGGATCTCGTAGAGAAACGTCCGGAGGCCTCTAGGCGCCACGAGATGGCGTCCGGGGCGTCAGTAACGCGCATCGGGAGAAGGGCGATGTCCTGGAGTAGAGAATCCCAGGCGGTCACTTCAAGGGGCCCGAAAGGGCGACGGAATGCGAGGCGCCCTAAGTCAATAAGGGCCGTCTCAACGGAGACCCGAGGGTCAACAGCAATGGCGAAGAGAGCAGGAAAGCGGGCGGCCAGAGGGGCGTCACCGAGCCACCGATCGAACCAGAACAGGGTCGCGGACCCAGTTCCAACCGAGATGGACGTGCCGATACGAAGCACGGGGAGCAACTGCATGACGGCCTGCCAGAACTGGGATCCGCCCGACTGTTGACAGAAAGCTAGGGGCTGACCACGAAGATATTTGCTGCGGATGATGGTGAGCCACAGGCCTCCGTTCCCATTGGCGATGCGCCACAGCCACCGGGTCAGGAGGGCGATGTTCATGCGGCGGGAGGACAGAATCCCAAGACCCCCCTGGTCTTTTGGTTTACAGATGTCCGGCCAACTCACCATGTGGTACTTCTGCCTGTCATCGTCGCCAGCCCAATAGAACCTGGATTGGTATTTGGCTATTTCCGTGTGCAGCGTTTCATGGAGGCTGTAAAAGCTCATGAGGAACCAAAGGAGGCTGGCGAGTGAGGAGTTGATGAGGATCACCCGAGCGGCCTTTGATAGCCAACGCCCTTTCCAAGGTTCGACACGGTGTTGCATACGGGTCACCGTAGGACGGAGGTCCGCCACGGTGAGGCGCGAGTCACTAATGGGGATCCCCAGGTAGGTCGTGGGGAAGGACCCCAGCCTACAGTTCAAGCGATCAGCAATAGATTGGGCCTCCGGCTGAGGGTAGCCAAGGACCATCACCTTGCTCTTGTCGAAGTTGATCGTAAGGCCCGACAGCTGCTGGAAGCAAAGGAGGAGGAACTTCAGGTTAGCCACGTCCTGATTTGAACCTTCTACCATTATTATGGTGTCGTCCGCGTATTGCAGAAGGGAGACCCCACCCCCTCCAGCTAGGTGGGGGACAATGCCATGGATATGGCCAGCCCCCTTAGCCTTATCCAGGATGGCGGCCAGAGCGTCGACCACCATGTTGAACAGAAACGGCGAGAACGGGTCTCCCTGACGGACCCCACATAGGGTGGGGAAGTAGGACCCAATCTCGCCATTAATGTTCACGGTCGTCCGCCCACAAGAGACTAATTGCATCACGCGGGTCACCCAGCGGTCATCAAATCCCTTACGTAACAGTACTTCCCGAAGGAAGGGCCAATGGACAGTATCATATGCTTTGTGGAAGTCGAGCTTCAGGAATACAGCCCGAAGATGCTTCACCCGGACCTCGTGGAGGACTTCATGGAAGACCAACACGCCATCAAGAATAAACCGGCCTTGAATGAAGGCCGATTGGTTCGGGTGAGTGATCGAGTCAGCCAGCAGGGTCACCCTATTGGCGTACCCTTTAGCCAGAATCCGAAAAATCACATTGATCACAGTGATGGGACGGAACTGACGGATATCCGAGGCGCCGGGAACCTTGGGAATGAGGGTAATGATCCCATAGTTCAGGCGTCCCAGGTCCATGGCCCCTGAATAGAACTCCTCGAACAGAGCCATGACCTCCGGTTTGATCACCTGCCACAAAGTCTTAAAGAAAGCAACCGGCAGGCCATCAGGGCCCGGGGCCGAGGCAGGGTTCATGCCTTTAATGGCAGCGAGCACCTCCTCCTCGGTGAAGGGGGCAACTAGGGCCTCGTTAGCTACGCCGGGCACCAACTGGGCCCCCCTCCAAATATCAAGGGCGAGACTAGCCCCACCCCGAGGGGTGGGGGTAAAGAGGGCTTTGTAAAAGCCGTCGACATGGGCCCGAATGGCCGCAGGCCGGACGAGGGGGGCGTCATCCTCCCAAAGGCAGTGGATGGAGTTTCTACGACGGCGGCCATTCGCGATCACCTGGAAATAAGCGGTGTTCGCATCCCCGCGGAGTACCCACCGCTGGGTACCGCGCGCCCGCCAATAGGCCTCCTCATCGGTATAAATGGTGGAAAGCTGATCCTCAGGATCATATCTCAGCATCCACTCATCCGGAGAGAGCCCCGAGGAGTCAGCCCTAGCATCCAGGGCTTGAATAGCCAGCAGGAGCGACTTTTTACACTCACGGAGGTCCCGGCCAAGGTTGGCCCCCCAGCCCTTCATGAATTGGCGAGCAAGCTTGGCGCAGAAGTGCCACGAATCAACGACGGACATGGCGCGATGAGGGGAGGCGCGGGCAAGCTCCCACCGAGCCGAGACCGCATCATGAAGCCAGCTTGGTTGAGCCAATAGGGCACAAACCGAAACCGCGGCGGGCAGGCGGGGCGCTCATCCGCGGAGGAGAGGAGGAGAGGGACGTGGTCCGACCCAATGCGGGTGATCGCCCACAGCGAGGTCAGGGGGCACCTCAATTCCCATTCCGGGGAAACTAAGACACGATCCAGGACGGATCGTGTCGGGTCAGCCTGGCGATTAGTCCAGGTAAATCTCGCCCCTGTTCTCTCGATCTCCCGGAGGCTAAGCTCCGCGATCCAGTCGTTGAACAACTGCATCTGGGGGAGGTTAATCCTATCATTATTCTTCTCGTCCGGAGACCGGATGAGGTTGAAGTCTCCGCCCACCACCACGGGGAGGAGGGAGGCGGAGAGCTTTTGGCGCAACTCCGCGAGGAAGGCCGGGGACTGGCGGTGGTCCGCCGGACCATAGACAATCACAACCTCCCACTTGAAGTTCAGGGCTCGCTCAAACACTTCCATGCTAACGAAAAATTCACCCCGGTCCATGCCGCCCACCTCGAAAGTGGCATCCTTAACCCCTAGAAGGATGCCACCGGAGTGACCTGAGTTCCCACTAGAAGGGAGCCAGTGCCAGGCGAAAAGGTGGGAGCTGAGACCGTCAAGCTCAGGAAGGGAAAAATCAGTGCACATGGTTTCCTGGATCGCGATGATGTCAATGTGTTCGTCGCGCACATACTCGACGAGCTGGCGGCGCCGGCCATCATGGCCGAAGCCGCGGATGTTCCAAAAAAGGGCCCGCATCTAAACCCCCATCGGGGGGCTGCTTGACCCCAGAACACGAGACGCGCTTTGAGCGCGCAGAGCGGCGGTGCGGGAGCGAGTGCGCCCACGGATGGATCCATCTACCACCGGAGGGATCTGAGCGGCAGGGGTAGCCTGATCCTCGGGGGCCCTACGGAGGCGAGCACGAGACTCGGCCAGCTTGCCATCTAATATCTCGCGAGCTCTAATGGCCGCGATCTGTTCTAAGGGGGGACCCACTTCCCCCCTAAAAACAATGGCCGAGTCAGTGGCCACCTTGGCCAGGTGTCGGATAGGCACGATCTCAAGCGCTGAAAAGGAGCAACTGGAAGGACTAGGAAGGGCGGAATCCACACCTGACTCGAGGTTCCGGGCAGCCGCCCGGATCTCCGCCCGCTCGGCGATGGACGGGACCGTCGCGTCGGCCGGGCGGGCCGCATCGAGGCGGGCGCTGCCGCGGGACGCAGTCACCGGCGTCGAGGAGGATCGGGCCCGCCTGGCGTAGGCCACAGTCGGAGGAGGAGCCGCAGAGCCAGGTGAGGAGACGGCCACGGCCACAACCGCAGCCGGGGAGGCCGGGGGGGTGGGGTGGGCGTCAGCATCCACCAGCGGGGAGAGCGGGGCGACAAGCTCCAGGGTGTCGCCCGACTCATCCCCCGCGGGTGAGGGGACCGGAGAGGGCTCGCCGAGGGGAGCGGAGACGCAGTCCCCACCCGTGAGGACCGGAGGGGTCGGCACAGGGGGGGACGGGGACTCCGGGCCCGTCGGGGAGGCGCGGTGGACCGAGACGACAGACGGAGAACGGGGTGAGGACGGGGGGGCGACGAGCATGCCCACACTCGAGATGTCACTGGCAGACTCCGAGGTGGGAGGAGAGGTCGCCGTGAGGGGGGGGGGCAGCCAGCTGGAGGGCCGCTGCAAGGTCCGCAGCTGAGACCCGGGTGCGGCCCTGCCCGGACCCGCCGCGGCCCGAGGGGGGATCGGCCGGCTCACGGGACTGGGAGCGGGAGCGCTCCAAGAGGTCCTCATCCTCCTCCTGGTCGTCGAAGCGGGAGTGGCGGGGGCGGCGGTGGTGAGAGCCATCGGCATCCTCAGGTCCGCCCCCCGGAAGGCGGTCGGCGGTGAGGCGGGGGCGGCCGATGTGGTTCGGCGGCTCGGGGCAGATGGTGAGGTCGTAGCCGTCGTCGTTGAAGAAGACCCGGAGCATGGTGTGAAGCTTGGAGGCATCGAGGAACTTCACCTTGGCCCTGACCTCCTCCTCTTTGCGCAGAGAAAGCTCATCAACCACCACCACCTTGCCCAGGATCTTGGACATACTGCGAATGACCCTCTCAGACCGGGCCACATCGGGGAGGCCGACGATGAGGATCCAAGCCGTGTGCAGAACCGCCACTGCCTTGGGGTCCCATCTCGGCTCAAAGATGTTCACCACAATCCCGTTGAGGGCCAAGGTGATGCTGTCGCTGCGGGTGCAGAAGCCCATGCTCATAGCGTCGGGGAAGATCACCGAGAAGGAGTTAGGCGCGGTGGAAGACACCTGCCAATCCCACGAGCACCGGCAAAGATGGTTGAGCTCGGCCTTGATCATAGCCGGAGTGGCGACACCCTCACCCACGACCGTCACCAGGGCCAGGAGCGAGGGGGAGGGAGGCGGCAGCTCCGGTACCTCGATGTGGAAGAAGCCCATGTCCTCGATGCCGTGGCCATACATCATGAGTTCCTCGGTGACCGGGCGCTCCGGACAGAGGACCGCGGGGTGCCCAGCCTCCTTGCAGAGGTAGCATGTCGGGGGGTTGGGACATGCCACCTGGAAGTGGCCAGGCACGCCGCAGTTGAAGCACGGAGGGCCCTCGGCGGCAACGACGGAACCCGAGGGCGGAGCGGCCACGGCGGTAGAGGTAGCGACAGGAGGAGGGCGAGGAGGTCCCTTCTTCTTCTTCTTCTTAGCGCCCGGGCGCCCACGGTTTCCATTGCCACCGTTGGGGGTGGGAAGGTAGCCTGGGCGCGCGGGGGCTGGTAACGGCGGCTGTCCGGAGCGGTGGAGTCGGAGGCAGGGGGCGCCGTGCGCGGGGGGGAAGACCGGCGGAAGTCCCGGCCCTCCCGGCCAGGGGAGCGGCGGGTCGGGGACCCGCCGCGAGCAGGGGAGCGGCGGCCCGGAGAGGAGGGGCGGTCGCGGGATCCCCCGCGGGTAGGGTCCCGACGAGCCGGCGAACGGGAACGGGCGGCCTGGTGCGGGGAGCGGCGCGCAGGACGGGGAGGGGAGCGCCGGTGGTCCCGGGAGTCGGGCTCCGGCGAGCGACGAGCCGGGCGGGAGGACAGGTGGTCGCGGAGGTCCGCCTCCCGGCGAAGGCCTTCGGGGGAGGGGTGCGGGGGATCCCGGCGGTCCTCCGCCCGGCGCTTGGGGCGGTGGTCCGCGTCCCCCCATTCCCGGGGCATGGCCGGCGGCGGAGGGGGAGGCACGGCGGGGCGTTGGTCGGCGGCAGGAAAGGAGGCGACAGGATGGGCGGTAGGGAGGGGGGCGGTCGGGAGAGCACGGGGTGCTCGGGGGAACCCTAGCGGGGGCCAAATCGCGCGGCGGGGCGGGCCAGGCCGCACCGGGAGGCGGGGCTGGGCCGCATCGGGATCAGCGGGGCCGGCCACCCAGCCCGCGGAGGAGCAGGCGGCCCGACTCCCACCCAGCGGCCCACCGGCCGAAGGCCCAGGGGAAGGCCCAACCGCGGGGGTCCCAGGCCGGCCCAGGAGCAGGGCAGCCCGGAACGACCGGCCCGGGGCAACCAGCCGGGGCACGAGGGTTTCCCCAGGCGCCGCCGCGGTGGTCGCCGCCGGAGCTGGGGAAGGGCGATGCGGCCAGGAGCCGGTGCAACGGTGGGCCGGGGACGGTGCAGAGGCCGCCCCAAAGGCGGCGATGAATGGCCGGAAGGGGGACCGACAAGTGACGAGGCCGAGGAGGGCGGGAGCCGGCGCCAGCGACGGGGCGGTCGGAGCAGAGGGGAGCGACGCGGCAGCCGGAGCACGGGAGCGCCAGGAGGCGCGCGCCGCCCCGCGGTCAGCGCGGCCGGCGACGCCCCAGCCACCAGTCCGCCGCCGCCGGGGGGAGGCCCGATGCCCCAAGGAGGTGCCTTTGGGCGAACTCGCCGGCCGCGCGCCCGGAGACCGCTGGGACCGCCGCCCGGGCCCGCGGGGGGCCGGACTCCCACCCCTGGGAGTCGGGCCGCCGGCAGGGGGGAGCAGAGGTGAGCGGCCGGGGGGGGGGGCGCGGAAGGAGGCGGTCGCGGCAGGCGACGGGGCGCCCCGCGGCGGCGTCGGCTTCGTCCGCGAGATCAGCCCAGGAGATCCGCGGGAGGGTGGCCGGAGGCGACGGCGGAGGGGCGAGCGAGGGGGACGTCGGCTCGCCGGCAGCGGACGAGGCGAGGGGCGAGGCCGGCGCAGGAGGCGGCGCCGCCGGGGCGACGGGCGCGTCGCCAGAGCCAGCGAGCGCGGGGGGCTCCATCTCTTCTAGCCACGACCAAAACTCTCCATTAGAATTTTAAATTGCTAATACTAATATGTATTTTTTCTTTTCAGAACACGGTATTTATGTTAGGGATGAATATTCTTTTGCAAAATATGAACTTTTTGGATTTGAAGTCTTTTTGTAAGGTATGTTCACTTTATTGATAATTTGTTGTGTTATGATTGGATGAAGTATCTCTTTTTAGAACTTGAATGAAATATCTTATGACTTGCAAGAAAATGTCTATATATAGGACATATAGACGTTTATATAAGCCTATGTGTAAAAATTATCGAGAGTTTTGTATAGCTGGGTGCCCCCCAGTTAGTTTTTATCCTAGGTCCGCCCCTGATTGTAACAGTTTCTTGATTTGGTGTCTCTGCAGCAGCTCTTGCCCTCTGCTACTTGGATTTGTCCCTGGACAAGTCCCAGTATGAGTGCACGCAGGATCACGCTCTTGAAATGCTTGCTCTCCATGGCTGCCGAAAACACACAGGAACAAGACTTGCATGGCCCCAATTTATAGGAGACAATGCTCCGCATGGGCAGTAAATATTAAGAAGTGATACGCATAAATGAGCCGTGCTCTGCTGAGAGCCACGTACACGGTTGATATCGTCTACGTGTGCGCTGCGTGCCCTAGGCGATTATGCGGTGCCCGCTAACTCCTACCTGCCTCGTGCATTAAGTTTTCACGTTCGCCCTCTTGTGTTATGGCCGACTACGATGTTTTTAGGTGTATTTTACTTTACTCTTGTGTTGCGGACAGATACGTGGCCACTCGATCGGTTGTCCTCGTTGATGGTACCTCGCCCAGAAGACGCCTACTTTCCATCCTCGTTAGCTCCGTGTTATTGTTCTTTTTTCTTCTCTCTCTGCATCTCTAATGCCGACTCTCAAATCGTCTACATAAGTCTCGACCGCGCGGTCCAAAATCACGGAAAGCATCCAACACGGGCCTATATCGGTACACTGAATGGTTTAGATCTTGTTTTTTCGCTAAGCGGAACCAAACTGAAGGGAGGTAAGAGAAGGGTTTTACGGAAGTCCGGACATCCTCATGATAAACCAAAAACCGCCACGTACCCCATCTCTTTGTCCGGATGGCGGAAAGCTAGCATGTTAAAAGCTAGATGATGATTAGTATTTGAACATTTAGCGGAAGCTTTGCAAATATATTTGTGCATTTGGCCGAAGGTTACTTCTTGCCATAAAATTAGCATTTGGCAGGTGATTAGTATTTGGGCATTTGGCAAAAAGTTCTTGTCATATGATTAGCATTCGGCAAGGTGATTAGTTTTCTATTAGGTTCTTTATCACACGTTGGTGGAATGACGGAAGCTTTGTAAATAGATTTGAAAATTTGGCGAAAGGTTTGAAAATGACCAAGCCCATTTGGCGGAAGGTTTATCACTAGCAAGATGTTTATTAAGGTTTTTTTATTTGGCGGAAGGAAACTAGTTCAATCGCACAAGCCAAGCAAGATTGGCCTCCTGATTGCTGTAAGGACCAAGCATATCTTTAATGAAAAATTAATATTGTGTCTATATCTTTTTGTGGACACGTAAGTAGAACTTGTTGTTTTCCCAATATTACCAGGTAGCAATCTTTTTTTTTTAGAAAAAGAGGCGCTTGCCCGGCCTTAAACTGAGGCCCTTAGAGCAACTCTAACGGGGCGACCCCGTTTGGATCGGCGTGGACAAAAATGGAGGCCAATGCGCCGACCCAAATCCAAATCGCGACCGCTTCGCATTCACGCCGACGCATTTGCGGCCCAAATGCGTTGGCGCGGACGCGAAGCGCGCCTTCTCAGTGTCCGCCGCGTCCCCACCTGGCGGCTGTCCAACTACCCTTCGCGTCCGCTGCGCGCACCTTCTCGGTGTCCGCCGCATCCCCATCTAGCGGCCGTCCAACTACCCCCCGACCAGTTTGGTCAGCTTAATTTATGACTTATGACGCCCGCCCCACAGGCCCACTCGTCAGCGACGGCGGTCGTCCTTTTTTAAGCCGAGCGTGCGGGGAGGGGGGGGGTGTCCTCATCCGCTTCCAGAAAGCCCTATGTCCCCATCTCGCCACCCTCTGCTCCCCCATCAGCGGCAACCCTAGCCACCCCTAGCCAAGCCAGATGGGGCTCTTCTCCGAAGCCGCCAACGACAAGGCCCCGGCCACCCCTTTCCCCCCTCCCTCCGTCGGCGTGCTCGCCGGGCTAGGCAGCGCGTCAACGTGCCATTGCACCAGGCGGAGTGGCACTAGTAGCACCGCATCCCGTTCCCGTACCCCGACGTCACGCTGCCGCATGACTGACACTTGGATCCGGAGAGGATCCCAATGCCGACCGTGCCGCGGTCGGCTAGGGCGCACGCGGATGAGGTGCGGCGCCGGCGGGCGCTGCTGACGCTGTAGCAGCGCAGCGATGCCGCCTACACCTTCGACATTCCCAACTGGGCTCGTTGGTTCGCCTTCGAGCACGAGGAGGCGAGGCGGCGCGACGTCCACGAAGTCGCCCACAGCACGCCGCCGCCGGCCCCCATTGTCGTCCGCGACGAGGACCAGGAGGCAGGGGTCGCCTACCAGGCGGCCATGGCGGCCGCCTACCAGGAGAGCGAGGAGGACGAGCGGCACAGGATGGCGGAGGAGGAGGAAGAGGAGGCGGCATACCAGGCGCACATGGCGGAGGCCATGGCGCTATCCGCGGCGGGCGACTGCGTCGTGCCACCGGCGGCCTCGCCGTCCCCGGTCAAGGCCGGACCGGGGCCGACACCCATTGAGTGCTACTCCTGGAAGGGAGTAGTGTGCGAGTGGGTCAGCACGCCGCCGATCTGAATGGGGGTGACGCCAACGCAGGAGGCGGCGTACCTCAAACAATGGCGCCAGCGACGGCTGGCCGAGGAGCGCCGCGATGGCGAATACCTCGAGATGCTCGAGCGTGACGCCGAGGAGGAGCAGCGCGAGGCCGAGGAGGAGGCGCGCAAGGCCCAGGAAGCGGCGGCACAGGCAACGGCAGCACAGCCCGCGCCCAACATAATTGCCGTCTGGAACACGACGTTCCTCTGGGCTGGCCCTGCACCGACGCTCATCGACCTCACCGGCCCTGGCGGCGACGATGAGGATGCCTAGGGCAGCGCGCCCCTCGTAGTTAGCTTTTTTATGTTAATTAATGCAAATGTGGACGCGTGGACTATCGCCGGCCTTCGTGGCCGGCTTTAATGTTTAATTAATGTTTGTTTTTATTTTCAAAATGTTTGCATTCTATTTTTCCACGCCATCAAAATGGGTCGGCCAGCATTGGGCGCATGTGCCGACCCAAACGTCGAAGCGAACGTTGGTGTCTGCCGGGCCGACCCAAACGGACAAAAAACAGACAAATTCGTCGTCCGTTTGGGTCGGCCCATTGGAGTTGCTCTTACGAGTTCAACAAGTTTGACAAAGTACTACGAAGTAAAGACAGGGATACATGGGATACATGCCCGTAGGCGGGGTTAAGCGGCACAGCGCTCGAAGGGTTAGGCTCTTGAGGTAGCTAGAGATGACGTCATGTCAGTTGTGCCCCTGTGTCGATCGATGCAGCTTAGTACACTTTACCCGCACCTTTGAGGCGAGCTCCTCCACGTGCCTTTGGTCTTGCGCCCTTACTAGTTGTCGGATTCAGGGTTCTGTAGACCCTTGAGAGGTTCGAACTCTGGGGTGCACATGAAGAACTCTCTCTCCCCAGCCTGCCTACCCAACGATTCCATGGCCTAACTCGATGAACCCAAAGTACAAGAGACACATGGATTTATACTGGTTCGGTCCACCTTGCGGCATAATACCCTACTCCAGTTTTGTGGTGGATTGCCTCGAGGGGCTGAGGATGAACTAGTGCAGTGGATGAACAGCCTCAGGAGGTGAGGTGTTCTTGAGCTCGATGAGCTGGTGAGTGGGAGGATGATCTGAATGATCCCCCCTTCTATGGTGGTGGTTAAGTCCTATTTATAGTGGCCTTGGTCCTCTTCCCAAATGTAGGCGGGAAGGGATCCCACAAAGCCCAATTTTGAAGGGAGACAACTAGTACAAGCTATCCTGACAAAAGTAGTCTCCGCCTGCCAAAGGCTCTGGTGGTGACGCTGCTGTGGGCTCCGCGATGACCTCCGTCCTGCCGTCCTGGCAGTCTTTGTCTTGTTGCACCGATAAGGAAACCTTTGCTTGATTCCTCGGGACTCCTCGCCTACGCTTGCCTCCTTAGCACCAAAGAGGAAATTGGTACACTGCACCCGCTGGCGCCCGCGTGGCCTTGGTCGTCATGGCTCACGTCGTGTGAACTTCGTGAGGTGCACCTTGCATAGATATCTCCACTCCTCGGGAGCCAGCCTAGCGAGGCCGCCCCCAGGGAGGTCTTGGTGCCGTCTGCCTCGTGAGGCTTGGCCCCTCGCGAGGGTCTTGAGCTGTTGCTGCAAAAGCTAGGCCATACTGGGCCGTTGGTGGAGTCACGTCGTGGGCCGCAGGCAGGCAAGTCTAGGCACCCCCTTTCCTAGGACGCCGGCAGTAGCCCCCGGGCCCAAGGTGTGCTCGAGCTTGGCTTCGAGGCGAAGCCAAAGGGCAAGTATGGACGCCGCGGGCCCCAACCACCTGCGGCCTCGATCGACGCATGGCGAATGATGGGACGTGGGCGCCTCCACTTCCCCATGCTGCCTCGGCAACCGTTCGGCTTGAAGAGACCCTGCTACATGCTGAGGAAAAATCATCATTACGTGCAATTGTGGAGTTCGGCGTTTGGCCTCCTCCTTGCTACAAATGAAGAAAGGAACGAAGCCCTCGTTGCTCATCTCCTTCTCCTCGCCGCCTGCTCCTTCTTCGTCCTCACTTCGCTGCCTTGCTGCAACACTCATGGCGCCGATAAGGATATTCTCCACCGCTGAGAAGGGGAAAACCCCCCGCAAGGAGCAGGGACCACTTTCATCGAAGAAGAGGTTTCTCCCGCGACGCTGGCGCGAGGTTGGAGGTGACGCGTCCTTGGTACAAGCGGCCTCCTCCCGGCTACCTGCTGCCCCTGTACGCCCAGGCGCAAGGATCCGGAGGAGGAGGCGGCGCCCCGCGTCGCTCGCGTCACGGCCGTGGTGGCCAAGCTGCAGTTGCACGAGCCGTCGGCCCACGAACTCACGCTGAGGGCTCCTCACGTGAGTTCGTGGTGTGGGCGGTGATGCCACTGCGCACATGGATCCAATTCCCGGGGTTCTTCACTAAGGAGATGCTGCCAAGGGGGCCGCTTGAGCTGTGGCTGCAGCACGCCGGGTGGTGCACCCTGGCCACGGGGGTAGAGGTCGAGGTTGTCCCCTAGGGCAAGATTTTCATGACCCGAGGATGGGGCGAGGTCGTCCGCGCTTGCCGTGCGGAGGGGCCCTTGCCATCCACTTCAAGTATGATGGTGCATCCACTCTATTCTTCAAGGTCTTCGACGAGGAAGGCCGCCGCCTAGAGTGCTGCCCTGGAGGGAGCCGCCAGGATGGCGCATCAGCAGGTGCCGAGCCAGCCCCCGGCCTTACCGACAGCTCCTCCAGCAGCGGCGACAGCTCTTGGGAGTCCAGCAACTCTCTCGAGCTTGACGAGTCTCCGGAGACGAGCGACGACAGCTACGCGCCACCGAGCTCTCGCCGTGCCCGGAGCGCGGCAATGGCATCTGCCCGTCGTCGTCGATGACCTGGATGGGGTTGGCATCGGCCTCTCGTGGCCCATTGTTGATGATAGCGTCGGCGGCGACGTCTGTAGTTAGGACTCCTTTCAGTTTTTTCTCTTTTGTTCCCTGCTAGGAATCGAAACGAACCCCATGGGGGTGTGTAAAGGACCTGTAGTGCTTTTGCTCCAATGCTTATTATTCCTATTATAATGTTTGTGGTTGCATGTATTGCTTCGGCATTGTTCCCCCTTTTCATCCTTGAAGTAGCTTAGCGCCCTACATCGGCGGGCCCCAGTCCCCAAGCAGGCTTCAGCTGTCGCTGGTATGCCAGGTCATGATGCCGTGGTCAAGGCCAGGAGGTGGGCGGCCCGAGGTCCGGTAAGAGCTCCTGAGGCGCGGTGCTCAAGAGGTCCCCCTTGGCGTGCAAGCAGCTTCCTGAAGGCTTCAAAAGGAAGGCGGCATTGCTAGAGCAAGGCTGCGAAAGTCGAAAATTCCGGATCATAGCATCGCGCTAACATGAACGTGTGACTTATCTTAACGAGCTTGAGGTGGTTCCCTGCGCGGTGCGCCCAATCTGTGCTTCGGTGGTAGCGTCGCTAGGTGAGGCTCCCGCTGGCCTCCCCTTTCTCGCTCATCTAAGTGCTCTGCATCCTCAGGTCCCCACCCTCGAGTGAGGCTCAGCCGTTGCTGGTATGCTAGGTTGCAATGCCATGGTCAAGGCCATGGGGTGAGGGATGGAGAGTCAGTAGGAGCTCCTAAGGCACGATGCTCAGGAGCCCCCCTTTAACGTGTAAGCGAATCGCGTGAAAAAGGGGTAGCCTGGGGGGCCACCCATAGCT
This sequence comes from Triticum aestivum, assembly GCF_018294505.1. NCBI lineage: Eukaryota > Viridiplantae > Streptophyta > Magnoliopsida > Poales > Poaceae > Triticum > Triticum aestivum. The sequence goes on from NC_057806.1 coordinate 480,128,646, forward strand.
AAGCTCTGGAGATTCCCGCGAGTTAGTTCAAGGGGAGAGTAGCTCATAATCGCGCTTGCTGTCCTGCCACTGATCTTTCCGCAAGAAGATGAAGGCACTGAGGACCTGGTGAGGTGACGTGCGCGGGGCGGGCCACGAGCCAGAGCTCGATCTCTCAGGTTTGTCAGCGTTGCAGGGACGGACCCGAGCACATGCACCGTGCCAGCACGTGTAGCCCCCGTTGCGAGATGAGCAGAAGGCCGGTCAGCAACGCGAGAGGCCTCGAAGGGCAACAGGCAAGCAGGCGATAATCACAAAGCAACTCATGTAAGGAGGCAACTAGTTCAGGTAGATGCGAGAACGATACATGCCACAGGGATGGACCCATGCGGCCTGGGATGATGCAGCCCGAGGGGCGCCCCCAACAAGGTAAATTAAAGATGCAAGAGGATACACGTTGCAGGGACATACCCGTGCAACCTGGGGATGATGCAGCCTGAGGGGCGCCCCCAGCTAAATAAACTAGAAAATGTCACCTGACACCATTACTGAAGAGGTGTTCGAGTAGCTGAAGACGCGTGCTGAAGAAGTTGCTCCTCATGAGCCGCCTGGATCCTGAACCTTGGGAGGCTCTGGAGGCCCGAAGGGCTCATGAGGGGCCGCCTGCTGCCTGGCCTCCTGAGCCGCTAGAATGCTCCACAGGTGGTGCTGGAAGGTGACAACCGCGTTCGGCAAGCCGTAAGGCATGCGAACGTAGCTGTGAGGGTGCCCCTCACACCGACCAACACGTGATGGCCATAAGTGCTCCTGAGATGCGGCCCTGTTGAGCCCTGGGATGTTGACGCGGACGTGCAGCTCGTCGTCCTTGCGAGGACAAGGAGCTGCGCCAGGTGGTGGGTGGCGGTCACCGCGCATGGCTCTTGCCTCTTGAAGCTCCTCGATGGTCTTGGTGATGAACTCCTGAGCACCAGTCACCCCGTGCCTTGTGCCCTCATGAGGGAAGCGTGCGATGAAGCATGCCTCCATGTGGCGCCCGAGCGCCTCCCTCATGACGTTGGCTAGGTCTGAGGCCCTCCAGAAGAGAGCCCCGAGTCCAGCCTAATGAGGGTACCAGGCGCGCCTTCCTATGCGAGGGAGGGAGGCGCCCCATTCGTGGGTGCAGGTCTTGAGGTGGTGCCGCTGGAGACACTGCTCTCCTGAGGCTCTTGGTGGAGCAGCTTCTTCTTCTTGGGGACGACCTCTGGGGGGGTAGATGGCGCCTTCATTGTCCGAATCTTCGACCGCCGCAGCCTGGTAGGCACGCTCAAGAGAGCACACCGCGTCTTTCTCCTCGCAGGCGACCGTGATGACGCCGCAGCTCCCTGGCATCTTGAGGACACTATAACCATGGTGAGTCACTGTCATGAACTTGGCCAGGGCCGGATACCCAAGGATGGCATTGCATGGAAGGCAAATGTGGGCGACGTCGAAGTCGATGAGCTTAGTGTGGTAGTTGTCGCGCTTGCCGAAGGTGACAGGGAGGCGGATCTGCCCTATCGGGGTGGTGGAGCCGACGGCCACTCCTGAGAAGGGCTTGGTTGGCTGCAGCTGATCATATGGCACTTGGAGGCGGTCGAACATATTGATGGAAAGAACATTGAGTCCTGCACTGCCATCGATGAGGGTCTTGGTGACCAGGACGTTGCTGATGATGGGCGAGCAGAGTATCAGGAGGGCGCCGGCAGTTGCCACACACTTGAGTTGGTCGGACGAGCTGAAGGTAATGGTGCACTTGGACCACCTGAGCGGGCACGTGGCCTCGAGTCTGGGGAGAGCCACATTCACCTCACTAGCGAACTGCTTGAAGATGCGCTGAGAGGCTGGGGCTTGAGCGCCACCCAAGATGCAGGCGATGGCGCGCGGCTCTTGAAAGCCCCCAGCCCCTTTGTCCTGGTGATGATCGTCGTTCCTCCTTGGTGGTGGTGGCAGCGAAGGGAGGCCAGCCTTGCCCTAAGGATGGTCCTCACGAGGCTGGTCCCTGCAGGCACCCTCGCGAGGCTGGTCCTGCCAGCGGTCCTCACGCGGCTGGTCGCGCCACTCCTGGCGGGGGCCGCGGTCGTACCAGCGTCCTCCACTTCATCCTCCTCCTCGGCCGTAGCCTCGGTCATTGCGCTCGGGGCGTCGACCGAAGTGCTCGTTGCGGATGGCCGTGAGCTCCTGACAGTCGTTGGTGTTGTGGCTGTGTATGTTGTGGAGGGCGCAGAACGGACGGCTGCCCTTGGACGACTCCGGGTGGTCGCAGCTGCGCTTCATCTCTGGTTCAGCCGCAAGCGCGGCTGATCCCTTGCGCTTCACAACCTTGGTCTTGGCCTTCTTGTCTTCTGGGTCGGTAGCTACGAGCTCAAGGAGGGAGAGGCGTACTTCCTCAGCTCTCGCCCAATTGGTCCTCATGTTGAACATCTCCAGAGCCATGCACAGATCCTCGTGTATGGCGAGCTCCTCCTTCATCTTGACATCACAGACGCCATCAGAGAACACGGAGATGATGGCCTCGTCAGTCACCTTGGGGATCTTGAGGCGAACGCTGTTGAAGCGCTGGATGTACTTCTGCATGGTTTCCCCTAGCTGCTACTTGATGAGTCGCAGGTCACCCGCGGCAGGCGGGCGGTCGCGAGTGCCTTGGAAGTTGGCGACGAAACGCTCGCGCATCTCGCCCCAGGAGGAAATCGATCCCGTGGGTAGGTTCAGGAGCCACGAGCGCGCGCCGTCTTTGAGAGCCATGGGAAACTAGTTTGCCATGACCTTTTCATCGCCGTTGGCTGCTTCGATGCTTAGCTCGTAGATCTGCAGGAACTCAGCAGGGTCGGGGGTGTCGTCGTAGCGCGGAGGCAGGTCGGGCTTGAACTTCCCGGGCCATACGACGATGCGCAGCTTGGGAGTGAAGGCACGACAGCCCGCTATAGTCACTGGAGCCCGTTGTGGAGGCGGAGCGTGGTCCTGGTATCCACACGCCGCCACCGCGGGCGGCGCGCGGTCTTGACGTGGTGGTGCTGGGAGTGCAGGAGCATCTTCTTGCGGCTGAGGGATCTCCTGGCAGCTTCCTTCTTCACATGCGGGCACCCCGCGTGGTGGGTCGTGCCGCGGGGCCGCGCGTCTTGGTGCGATGGCGGCGTCTTTGACGCGGAGGTGGCAGAGGTGCTCCATGTGCTACGTCGCCCGCAGCAGGAGGCGGGCGAGGCAGCAAGAGGGACGGTGCAGGAGAGCCCCCAGCGACGCTGACAAGCTCGGCGATGCAGTCCAGCCAGTCCTCGTAGAGGTTGTCGACGGGGCAGTAGCGCAAGAGCTCACTGATACGTCTCCAATGTATCTATAATTTTTGATTGTTCCATGCTATATTATATTCTGTTTTTGGACATTATCGGGCTTTATTATACACTTTCATAATATTTTTGGGACTAACCTATTAACCGGAGGCCCAACCCAGAATTGCTGTTTTTTTGCCTATTTCAGAGTTTCGCAGAAAAAGAATATCAAACGGAGTCCAAACGGAATGAAACCTTCGGGGATGTGATTTTTGGAACGAACGTGATCCAGAGGACTTGGACCCTACGTCAAGACATCAACCAGGAGGGCACGAGGTAGGGGGTGCGCCTACCCTCCCAGGCGTGCCCTCCACCCTCGTGGGCCCCATGTTGCTCCACCGACGTACTCCTTCCTCCTATATATACCTACGTACCCTCAAACTACCAGATACGGAGCCAAAAACCTAATTCCACCACCGCAACCTTCTGTACCCATGAGATCCCATCTTGGGGCCTGTTCCGGAGCTCCGTCGGAGGGGGCATCGATCACGGAGGTCTTCTACGTCAACACCATTGCCTCTCCGATGATGTGTGAGTAGTTTACCTCAGACCTTCGGGTCCATAGTTATTAGCTAGATGGCTTCTTCTCTCTTTTTGGATCTCAATACGATGTTCTCCCCCTCTCTCGTGGAGATTTATTCGATGTAATCTTCTTTTGCGGTGTGTTTGTTCAGACCGATGAATTGCGAGTTTATGATCAAGTTTATCTATGGACAATATTTGAATCTCCTCTGAATTCTTTTATGTATGATTGGTTATCTTTGCAAGTCTCTTCGAATTATCAGTTTGGTTTGGCCTACTAGATTGATCTTTCTTGCAATGGGAGAAGTGCTTAACTTTGGGTTCAATCTTGCGGTGTCCTTTCCCAGTGACAGCAGCGGCAGCAAGGCACGTATTGTATTGTTGTCATCGAGGATAACAAGATGGGGTTTATATCATATTGCATGAGTTTATCCCTCTACATCATGTCATCTTGCTTAAAGCGTTACTCTGTTCTTTTGAACTTAATACTCTAGATGAATGCTGGATAGCGGTCGATGTGTGGAGTAATAGTAGTAGATGCAGGCAGGAGTCGGTCTACTTGTCTCGGACGTGATGCCTATATACATGATCATACCTAGATATTCTCATAACTATGCTCAATTATATCAATTGCTCAACAGTAATTTGTTCACCCACCGTAATACTTATGCTCTTGAGAGAAGCCAGTAGTGAAACCTATGGCCCCCTGGTCTATTTTCCATCATATTAATCTTCTAACACTTAGTTATTTTTATTGCCTTTTATTTTACTTTACATCTTTATCATAAAAATACCAAAAATATTATCTTATCATATCTATCAGATCTCACTCTCGTAAGTGACCGTGTAGGGATTGACAACCACTTATCGCGTTGGTTGTGATGATTTATTTGTTTGCGTAGGTGCGAGGGACTCGTGTGTGGTCTCCTACTGGATTGATACCTTGGTTCTCAAAAACCGAGGGAAATACTTACGGTACTTTACTGCATCACCCTTTCCTCTTCAAGGGAAAACCAACGTAGTGCTCAAGAGGTAGCAAGAAGGATTTCTGGCGCCGTTGCCAGGGAGGCTTACGCAAGGTCAAGTCAAGATTTGGACTCCCGACAACGAGCCATTTCTGGCGCCGTTGTCGGGGAGTCTACGCAAAAGTCAACATACCAAGTACCCATTACAAACCCTTATCTCCCGCGTTACATTATTTGCCATTTGCCTCTCGTTTTCCTCTCCCCCACTTCACCCTTGCTGTTTTATTCTCCCTCTCTTTTCCGTTCGTCCTTTTGTTTGCCCGTGTTGCCATGTGCCTTCTATATGCTAGCATCTTCGCTTGCTGAAGATCTATTGATATGGATCCACTTAAAGTGTTCTACTTGGATCTTCTTCGATCCTTATGCGCTCGTGCTGAAACCCCAACTAGCTTAGTTGATGGGAAATCTTTAGATGAGCATGCTCATTTTGTGCGTCATCGTTTGTCTGAAAAAGGGAAGCTCTTATGGTATCATATAAATAGTTTGCTATGCTATGCTTGGAATCTTTGTGAAATTTGTGATTTTACTTGTTGCTCTAAGAACCCTAAAAAACACCTTCCCTACCTATGTGAGTTCAATGATAATGAAATCTTATCTTCTTATGCAAAGGGTGTTTATAGTTACTATGACATCGAACAAATTGAAGAATTTGTCGTTTTTAAGGGTGCTCATGAAGTTGCTTCTTTGATTGAAAAGTATGATTTTACTCTCAATAAATCTGAAAATTCCGTCATACTTAAATATTGCAATGAAAACTTTGCTCATAATGTCTATGTCCAATAATTTATTGAAAGAATGACCGTTGCTTTGGAAGAAAATAATGATATGCATGAATCTATAGATAATGATGATTCTGATGATTTGGTTGAAATATCCCTTGATGAACATGATGCTTGCTATTCTTGTGGCCATGATGCCAATATTTATGAAGATGAATTTGCTATAGTTCCTTTTGTTAAACATGAGATAGTTGCTATTGCACCCATACTTAATAGTTCCTTTGATGAAAAGCATGATTGCAATGATTTTTCTATAAATTCTCTTGATTTCAATTGTGCTAATAATATGCAAAACCCTAAGCTTGGGGATGCTAGTTTTGATATGTCTACTATTTGTTGCAATGATCATGATTGGGGTGATTTTTCTTATGATCTTGAAAATTTATTTAATCCCCATGATGAATATGAGATTGATAATATTGTTTGCAATTATATTGAAAGTGGGTTTGGAAGAGTGTCAACTTTAGATCCCACATATTTGGAGAATATTCAATCTCATGAAATTTTTGATAAAAGTGGGTTTAGAGAGGTCATGACTTTAGTTAATGATATTCCCACTATTTTGGAAGAGTGTCAACTTTTCATGCATGTGGATCATGTAGAATTTTTTTATGTGATAGCTATATTGATAAATTTTCATGTTACTAAATTACCTCTCGTCATGTTGAGATTGCTATCGTCTCTTTCTTCTTCCTTCCATATGCTAGTTTTTGCTTGCCTTGATAATTTGTTTGCTTATAAAATGCCTATGCATAGGAAGTATGTTAGACTTAGATGTGTTTGTCACATGCTATTTGATGCTCTCTTTGTGCTTCAATTCTTGTCTCTCATGCGAGCATCATTAAAATTATCAATGCCTAGCTAGGGGCGTTAAACGATAGCGCTTGTTGGGAGGCAACCCAATTTTATTTTTAGTTTTTTTGCTTTTTTGCTTCTGTTTAGGAATAAATATTTGATCTAGTCTCTGGTTATATGTCTTTTTATGTTTTAATTAGTGTTTGTGCCAAGTTTAACCTATAGGATCTTCTTGGATGATAGTTATTTGATCTTGCTGTAAATTCCAGAAACCTTTTGTTCACGAAAACAATTGTTAAAAATCACCAGAACGTGATAAAATATTGATTCCAATTGCTGATGATCAATAAACAAATTTTATATGTCGTCCTGTTTTGATAGGTTTTTTGGAGTTCCAGAAGTTTGCATTAGTTACAGATTACTATAGACTGTTCTGTTTTTCAAAGATTCTGTTTTTCGTGTGTTGTTTGCTTATTTTGATGAATCTATGGCTAGTAAAATAGTTTATAAACCATAGAGAAGCTGGAATACAGTAGGTTTAACACCAACATAAATAAATAATGAGTACATTACATTACCTTCCAGTGGCCTTTTGTTTTCTTTCGCTAACGGAGCTCACGAGATTTTCTGCTAAGTTTTGTGTTGTGAAGTTTTCAAGTTTTGGGTGAAAGATTTGATGGATTATGGAACAAGGAGTGGCAAGATCCTAAGCTTGGGGATGTCCATGGCACCCCAATATAATCTAAGGACACCTAAAAACCAAAGCTTGGGGATGCCCCGGAAGGCATCCCCTCTTTCGTCTACTTCCATCGGTAACTTTACTTGGAGCTATATTTTTATTCACCACATGATATGTGTTTTTCTTGGAGCGTCTTGTATTATTTGAGTCCTTATTTGTTAGTTTACCACAATTATCCTTGATGTACACACCTTTTGAGAAAGTCACACTTGATTCAGAATTTATTAGAATACTCTATGTGCTTCACTTATATTTTTTGAGCTATATAGTTTTGCTCTAGTGCTTCACTTATATCTTTTAGAGCACGATGGTGGATTTGTTTTATAGAAACTATTGATCTCTCATGCTTCACTTATATTATTTTGAGGATCTTAAAACAGCATGGCAATTTGCTTTAATTAATATCATGATAAATTTGATGCTTGATAATTGTTTTGAGATATAAAGGTGGTAATATCATAGTTGTGATCGTTGAGTAATTGTGGAATTGAAAAATACATGTGTTGGAGTTTGTGATTCCTGTAGCATGCACGTATGGTGAATCGTTATGTAACGAAGTCGGAGCATGAGGTATTTGTTGACTATCTTCCTTTGTGTGGCGGTCGGGATCGCGCGATGGTTAACTCCTACCAACCCTTCCCCTAGGAGCATGCGTAGTAGTACTTTGCTTCGAGGGCTAATAAATTTTTGCAATAAGTATATGAGTTCTTTATGACTAATGTGAGTCCATGGATTATACGCACACTTACCTTTCCGCAAATTTCTAGCCTCTTCGGTACCGTGCATTGCCCTTTCTCACCTTGAGAGTTGGTGCAAACTTCGCCGGTGCATCCAAACCCCGTGATATGATACGCTCTATCACAAATAAACCTCCTTATATCTTCCTCAAAACAGCCACCATACCTACCTATCATGGCATTTCCGTAGCCATTCTGAGATATATTGCCATGCAACTTTCCACCGTTTCGTTTATCATGACACGCTCCATTATTATCATATTGCTTTGCATGATCATGTAGTTGACATTGTATTTGTGGCAAAGCCACCATTCATAATTCTTTCATACATGTCGCTCTTGATTCATTTCATATCTCGGTACACCGCTGGAGGCATTCATATAGAGTCATATTTTGTTCTAAGTATTGAGTTGTAATTCATGAGTTGTAAGTAAATAAAAGTGTGATGATCATCATTATTAGAGCATTGTCCCAAGTGAGGAAAGGATGATGGAGACTATGATTCCCCCACAAGTCGGGATGAGACTCCGGACTTGCAAAACTAGCATCCCTAAGCTAAATAAAAAAAAGAGGCCATAAAATAAAGAAAGAGAAAAGGCACAAATAAAAAAATGAGAGAAAAAGAGAGAAGGGACAATGTTACTATCCTTTTACCACACTTGTGCTTCAAAGTAGCACCGTGATCTTCATAATAGAGAGTCTCTCATTTTGTCACTTTCATATACTAGTGGGAAATTTCATTATAGAACTTGGCTTGTATATTCCAATGATGGGCTTCCTCAAATGCCCGAGGTCTTCGTGAGCAAGCAAGTTGGATGCACACCCACTTAGTTTCTTTTTGAGCTTTCATACACTTATAGCTCTAGTGCATCCGTTGCATGACAATACCTACTTCTCGCATTAACATCAATTGATGGGCATCTCCATTGCCCGTTGATTAGCCTCGTTGATGTGAGACTTTCTCCTTTTTTGTCTTCCCACATAACCCCTACCATTATACCTTATTCCACCATAGTGCTATATCCATGGCTTGCGCTCATGTATTGCGTAAGAGTTGAAAAGGCTGAAGCGCGTTAAAAGTATGAACCAATTGCTTGGCTAAAACTGGGGTCGTACATGATATGAATATTTTGTGTGGGGAAGATGGAGCATAGCCAAACTATATGATTTTGTAGGGTTAACTTGCTTTGGCTATGTTATTTTGATAAGACATAATTGCTTAGTTAGTATGCTTGAAGTATTATTGTTTTTTGTCAATAATAAACTTTTATCTTGAATCATATCAAATCTGAACATTCATGCCACAATAAGAAGAATTATATTGAAATTATGCTAAGTAGCACTCCACATCAAAAATTCTGTTTTTATCATTTACCTACTCGAGGACGAGCAGGAATTAAGCTTAGGGATGCTTGATACGACGTATCTATAATTTTTGATTGTTCCATGCTATATTATATTTTGTTTTTGGACATTATCGGGCTTTATTATACACTTTTATATTATTTTTGGGACTAACCTATTAACTGGAGGCCCATCCCAGAATTGCTGTTTTTTTGCCTATTTCAGAGTTTCGCAGAAAAAGAATATCAAACGGAGTCCAAACGGAATGAAACCTTCGGGAAAGTGCTTTTCGGAATGAACGTGATCCAGAGGACTTGGACCCTACGTCAAGACATCAACCAGGAGGGCACGAGGTAGGGGGCGTGCCTACCCCCCCAAGCGCGCCCTCCACCCTCGTGGGCCCCACGTTGCTCCACCGACGTACTCCTTCCTCCTATATATACCTACGTACCCCCAAACTACTAGATACGGAGCCAAAAACCTAATTCCACCACCGCAACCTTCTGTACCCATGAGATCCCATCTTGGGGCCTGTTCTAGTGCTCCGCCGGAGGGGGCATCGATCATGGAGGGCTTCTACATCAACACCATAGCCTCTCCGATGATGTGTGAGTAGTTTACCTCAGATCTTCGGGTCCATAGTTATTAGCTAGATGGCTTCTTCTCTCTTTTTGGATCTCAATACAATGTTCTCCCCCTCTCTCGTGGAGATCTATTCGATATAATCTTCTTTTGCGGTGTGTTTGTTGAGACCGATGAATTGTGGGTTTATGATCAAGTTTATCTATGAACAATATTTGAATCTCCTCTGAATTCTTTTATGTATGATTGGTTATCTTTGCAAGTCTCTTTGAATTATTAGTTTGGTTTGGCCTACTAGATTGATCTTTCTTGCAATGGGAGAAGTGCTTAGCTTTGGGTTCAATCTTGCGGTGTCCTTCCCCAGTGACAGCAGGGGCAGCAAGGCACGTATTGTATTGTTGCCATCAAGGATAACAAGATGGGGTTTATATCAGATTGCATGAGTTTATCCCTCTACATCATGTCATCTTGCTTAAAGCGTTACTCTGTTCTTTTGAACTTAATACTCTAGATGCATGCTGGATAGCGGTCGATGTGTGGAGTAATAGTAGTAGATGCAGGCAGGAGTCGATCTACTTGTCTCGGATGTGATGCCTATATACATGATCATACCTAGATATTCTCATAACTATGCTCAGTTCTATCAATTGCTCAACAGTAATTTGTTCACCCACCGTAATACTTATGCTCTTGAGAGAAGCCACTAGTGAAACCTATGGCCCCCGGGTCTATTTTCCATCATATTAATCTTCTAACACTTAGTTATTTTTATTGCCTTTTATTTTACTTTACATATTTATCATAAAAATACCTATGGCCTGCGACGAGCGTGGGACGATGAGACGGCCGAAGTCAGCGATGGGGTGGCGGTGCGTCCGTCCCGCCGCACAGAGGGGTGGAGCGACGAAGCCTGCTGCTCGTTCCCCACCGGGCCGGTGGCGGCGCTGGCAGCGGGTGATGGAGAGCGACGGGGAGGCCCGCCGACGGGTGCCGTCTGGGCGACACGAGCATTGAGAGCGGCTCGACACTCAGCACGGGCTCGACGAGCATTAGCCATGGAAGCGGTGGAGCGGTGGTGCGTCGACTGACGGAGGAAGGGCTTCGGCGCACCCCTACCTGGCGCGCCAAATGTCGGATTCAGGGTTCCGCAGACCCTTGAGAGGTTCGAACTCTGGGGTGCGCACGAAGAACTCTCTCTTCCCAGCCTGCCTGCCCAACGATTCCACGGCCTAGCTCGATGAACCCAAAGAACAAGAGACACAAGGGTTTATACTGGTTCGGGCCACCTTGCGGCATAATACCCTACTCCAGTTTTATGGTGGATTGCCTCGAGGGGTTGAGGATGAACTAGTACAGTGGATGAATAGCCTCAGGAGGTGAGGTGTTCTTGGGCTTGATGAGCTGGTGAGTGAGAGGATGATCTGGATGACCCCCCCCCCTTCTATGGTGGTGGCTAAGTCCTATTTATAGCAGCCTTGGTCCTCTTCCCAAATATAGGCGGGAAGGGATCCCACAACGACCAATTTTTAAGGGAGATGATAACCCACAAGTATAGGGGATCGCAACAGTTTTCGAGGGTAGAGTATTCAACCCAAATTTATAGATTCGACACAAGGGGAGCCAAAGAATATTTGAAGGTATTAGCAGCAGAGTTGTCAATTCAACCACACCTGGCGATTAATTATATGCAGCAATGTGATCAGTAGCAAAGTAGTTTGATAGTTTTGATAGTAGTGGCAGCAGTAACGGTAACGGTAACAGTGATATCAGTAATTTGTAGCAAGTGTAACAGTGATGATAGCAATAGTAACGCAGCAAGATCAATATAAGTAAATTCGTAGGCATTGGATCGGTGACTTGTTGGATGATATTCATCATGGGACAGTTATAACCTAGGGCGATATGGCACTAGCTCCAGTTCATCGATATAATGTAGGCATGTATTCCGTAAATAGTCATACGTGCTTTATTAAAAGAACTTGCATGACATCTTTTATCCTACCCTCCCGTGGCAGCGTGGTCCATATTGGAAACTAAGGGATATTAAGGCCTCCTTTTAATAGAGAACCGGAACAAAGCATTAACACATAGTGAATACATGAACTCCTCAAACTACGGTCATCACCAGGAGTGGGCCCGGTTGTTGTCACTCTGGGGTTGCCGGATCATAACACGTAGTAGGTGACTATAACTTGCAAGATCGGATCTAAAACATGGATATAATGATGAATTCATAAACGGTTCAGATATGAGTTCATGGCACTCGGGCCCAAAGTGACAAGAATTAAGCATAGCAAAGTCATAGCAACATCAATCTAAGAACATAGTGGATACTAGGGATCGGGCCCTAACAAAACTAACTCGATTACATGATGAATCTCATCCAACTCCTCACCGACCAGCGAGCCTATGAAGGAATTACTCACTCCCGGTGGGGAGCATCATGGAATTGGAGATGGAGATTGGTTGGTGATGATGAAGAACGAAGATCCCCCTCTCTGGAGCCCCAAACGGACTCCAGATCTGCCCTCCCGAGGAAGAACAGGGCTTGGCGGCAGCTCTGTCTCGTGAAACGCAATGATTCTTTCTCCCTGGTTTTTTCTGGAAATATGTGAATTTATAGTATCAGGGGGGTCGTCAGCGGGGCCACCAAGTCGATACAACCCACCTGGGCGCGCCAGGAGAGGGGGCCGCACCCTGGTGGGTTGTGCCTAGCCAGGGGCCCCTCTCTGGTGTTTGTTGGCTCCAAAAATATTCTTTTATTCCATAAAAAATCCTCGCAAAGTTTTATTTCATTCCGAAAACTTTTATTTCTGCACAAAAACAACATCATGGTAGTTCTGCTAAAAACAACGTCAGTCCAGGGTTAGTTTCATTCAAATCATGCAAATTAGAGTCCAAAACAAGAGGAAAAGTGTGAGAAAAAGTAGATACATTGGAGACATATCAACTCCCCCAAGCTTAAACCTTTGCTTGTCCCCAAGCAATTCAGTTGATAAACTGAAAGTGAGAAAGAAAAACTTTTACGAACTCTTTTGCTCTTGTTTGCATAAATAAGCTTAAACAGCACCCAGGTTTTCAGCCAACATTATAACTAACCATGTCAACAATAACATTTAAAGAATATATTAACTCATATCAATGACATAATCAGCTAGCGAGCGATAATAAGAGATCTCAAACAGCAACACGTTGTCAAAACAACCATGATATAATATGACAATAGTGGTATCTTGCTAGCCCTTTCTGAGACGGCAAAACATAAATGCAGAGCACCTCCAAAGTTCAAGCAGCGACTAAACATTGTAATTCATGGTAGAAAAGATCCAGTCATGATGCACCCAACATTAGCTATACACAATGCATAAATCATGACAGTTGTGCTCTCTCAATTTCTAGCGCTTGTTTTAGAAGGTGATGACACAACATAAAAGTAAATAGAAAGTCCCTTCGCAGAGGGAAGTAGTGATTTGCAGAGGTGCCAGAGCTCAATTTTTAAAACAGAGATAAATGGTATTTTGAGACATGCACCCTTCTTATTCACTTCACGACCATCAGTTATCAACATCTTCCATGCTAAGCATGCTAGTGGCGGTTCGCAAGCGATAAAAGTAAAGGTTTTGACTCCATTGGGAGTTTTTGTTTGATTATTCAAGAGATGAAATCTTTTTCATGTTTGTAGTTTGGGATTGGGCATCCCTATTACGCCCATTTTCTCGTGCGATGGCGAGTGAATAAACACTCGACCTGAGAATAACCTGCTTAGCACGGAAGATATTGACCACCTCCTGTCGTTCCATGAACGATCCAGACACACAAAAAGGATAATTTTTAGAAGTTTTTAGAGGTGGCACATGCAAATTTACTTAGGACGGCAGGGTAATACCGTATATAGGTATGTATGGTGGACTCATCTGGAATAACTTTGGGTTCAAGGTTTTTGATGTACAAGCAGACTTCCCACTTAGTACAGGCGAAGGCTAGCAATTAGATTAAGGAGCGGCAAGCTAGAGAGCAACAATGATCATAACCAGGCATTATGCATAAGTAACATTGGACACTAGCATGAGTAGGATATGAACACCATGAACATAAATATTATAGAAGCTATGTTGCTTTTGATTCAACTACATGCATGAACATGTGCCAAGTCAAGCCACTCGAACATTCAGAGGAGGATACCATATCATCATACTACATCACAATCATTTTAACGCTATGTTGACATCCAAGATAAATCATTATTGTCGGATGTTGGGTTCCGGCAGACCCTTAAGGTTTGAACTCTGGGGGTGCACACGGAGATCTTTCCCCTACCGATCTACGTCTGATCGTCTCGTGAGAATCTAGGCTAAACGATGAACAACACGAGGGACACAAGATTTATACTGGTTCGGGCCACCATCGTGGTGTAATACCCTACTCCAGTGTGTGGTGTGGCGGATTGCCTCAAGGGCTGGTGATGAATAGTACAAAGGACGAACAGCCTCGCGAGAGGTGTTCTTGAGCTGGTGCAATGAACTGCTTGGGTGAGTTCGATCGCCTCTCTCTCTCTGGCTAGGGCTCTATCCGATGCCCTCTACGGTGGTGGCTAGTTCTATTTATAGAGGCCCTGGTCCTCTTCCCAAATATTGAGCGGGAAGGGCGCCAACAACGGCCATTTTGAAGAGGAATATCTAGTACAAGTTATCCTGACTAAAGTTGGTCTTCGGCTGCCAAAAGCACTCGCGATGACGCCGTCTTGGGCTCCACGGTGACCTCCATCCTGCCGCTCCGTTGGCCTTGGTCTTGTTGCACTGAAATGGAAACCTTTGCCTGATGCCTCAGTACTCCACGCCTGTGCTTGCCCCCTTTGCACCAAAGAGGAAACAAGGACACTGCGCAGGCCAGCGCCCGCCTGGTCTCGATCGTCATGGCTTGCATCACGAGCACCTCGCGAGGTACCATGCCTTGATCTCTCCGCCTCCTCGCGAGTCTTCCTGGCGAGGCCGTTCCTGAGGAAGCCCTGTGTCATCCTCCCCGCGAGGCTTGGCCCCTCGCGAGGGTCCTGAGTCTTGTGCTGATGAAGATGGGCCGTGCTGGGCCACCACTTGAGACACGCCACAGGCCGCAGGCAGGCAAGTCTGGGGACCCCCGTTCCCAGAACACCGACAATTATCAACTCCTAGCTACTTATGCATGGCATGAGAAACTATAATCTCTAATTGTCATTGCAAACATGTTTAATCATAATGGGCCGAAGCCTGGATACCACGTTAAACATATTTACACAAACAGAACAAGTCGAGTTCATACCAGTTTCTCTTTGCCACGGCCAGCTCATCGAATATCATCATTATTGCCTTTCAGTTGCGTGACCTAATGATATGAAAATAATAATAGTGCAAGAGTGCCATGGACTAAGCTGGAATTTGCAAAACATTTTATTCAACGGGAGAAGACAAGGTAAAATGGGCTCTTTGCTAGTTCAACGGTTATTCATATGAGAGCCACTCAACATTTTCATCGTGGTCTTCTCCTCGGTAGGACTCGAATAAAAAGAAAAGAAATTCAGAGAAACACACTGAAATATTTTTGGAGTTTTTGGTTTTCTTGAACAAGCAAAAACGAGGAAAACTATCTACACGGGAAAGCTCCCAACAAGCAAAAGAAGAACAAGGAAATCTTTTTGGATTTTCTTTTTAGTACTACTACTAAGCATGCATAGAAAGTAAATTACTACAACTATTTTTTTTGGTTTTTCTAAAGTTTTTCAAACACATAAGAAGAAAACAAGAAAATAAATCTAAGCATGGATAATACAATGAAAAAGTGTGAACACCGACAAATAGAATGATATGAGTGAATGTAATGTCGGTGAGAAACACGTACTCCCCTAAGCTTAGGCTTTTGGCCTAAGTTGGTAATCAATCAGTAGCCTGGAGGGTAGTAGGGATCCTGAGGAGAGAGCATCCACTCACCCCACTGCCGAGGCTCTGCCTGTGCGGCTACAGCAGCCTGGGTGTTCCGGTAGGCGATGATGTCCGCAGGCATAATCCTATATCCGCCCCTAGCAACAGAATCAAACAAAGCATGAGCAGGCAATGGAATAACATCACGAGTCCTCACACTAAAAACTAGGTTATATGGAATAGGGATGTTAGGAGATTCGATATCAAGAAAGTGATGGTGTTCCATGGCTGCATGGTCTAGGTAAACTTTGGTCAGAGGGTAATCATGAGGGCGTATCTCAACCTCGAAGTGAGCCTCCAAACGAGTAGCAAAAATCCCACCATGTATTTTACCCTGGGATTTGTTAAGATGCAGGCGACGAGCCACGATAGCTCCCAAGCTATGCGTGCTGTCGCCCTCAAGTGCATGACGTAAAATAGCAAGGTCTGGTGAACTAAGTGCACCCACCTTCTCCCTAGTAAGCAAGCATTTGGTAATAAAAAATGCAAAGTAACGAACAACAAGAAAATGTAAGCCACCGGCAGTGATGGATGACACTCCTCTCTCATCACCCACTGTCAAAGTGCGACAGAAGGTCTCAAACTCAGCCGGCCTAGGCTCAGCCAAGCTCCCATCAGAAGGGATCATGCATATGTTACAAAAGTCAGTAAGTGGTATTTTATGGTTTTCAGCATATAAGTCAAAGCTCACTTCAATAGGATTATTTCTATGCAGGAAAGTAAAACTTTGAACAAAGATGTTTGTGAGGATTTGAAGTTGGTCACACTCATCTACGATGAAGTCCGTGAGGCCGGCATTAGCAATATATTGCATGAACTCCTCATGAATTCCAGCCTCCTGCAGGAATGGGGTGTGCGGCCATTCGCACAGCCGTACCTCCGCCAACCTCCGAGGGTGAAGATCACTATCAAAAGACTCCCCAATAACACCCTTGGAGTTCTTCTTAGAGCCAAATTTCCTGAACATATTCATGTCCGCGTACAATTTTTCCTATGAACAAAAATCTGAATTTTTAGTTCACAAATTTTTTCCAACAAAACTTCACAAAATTGATAGCAACTACTCATAGGGATACAGAGAGGTCATAGCAACCATTCAAACTATTTAGAACACTTAAGAATTCAACATGCAAGCACATTTACAGCAGCACCAAGAGTAGCTATTTATTCAAAGTATAAACCACTAAAACAAAAACTTATTGGACAAATGGTGTAGTCACATACCAAGCAACAATCCCCCGAAACAGTTTCAGAAACAGAGCTTTGAGCAAAGAGATCGAATTCCGTGGGTTTGAGCTCAAGAACATGGGAGAGAGATCAAGAGGTATTTTTTTGTGGAGGTAGGTGACAATGTGGGATGAAGAGATAAGTGAGGGGGCCCACGTGGGGACCACAACCCACTAGGGCGCACCCAGGTGGGTTGTGCCCACCTGGTGCACCTCCCTCTGGTATTATTTGCACCAAAAATTCTTAAATATTCAGAAAAAAGCGTATAAATTTTCAGGGCATTCCGAGAACTTTTATTTTTGGGTCATTTTTTATTGCACGGAAAATTCAGAAAACAGACAAAACATGGCATTTTATTTTATTTGACTAATAAAAACAGAGAACAAAAAGTAAGGACAGAAGGTAGTGCTTACTAAATTCATCAACTTCATACCGCTCAAAAATGATTCATTAATAAGGTTGATCAGGTCTTATTAACAACCACTTTCGATTAGCATGAAACCAAAGAACTTTCGTAAATCACTAAGTTACCTCAATGGGGATATGCATCTCCCCAATAATAAGCATTTCATATTTCTTTTTGAGAGAAGGTAGAGGTATTTGAAAACTTCCAATAGTGATTGTCAGAGATTTTTGAATAACATTAATACCATTCATTTGGAATTGTTTCTTCGGAAAGTGCACCGCATGCTCATTACCATTTATATGAAAAGTGACCTTGCTTTTATTGCAATCAATAACAGCCCCTGCAGTATTCAAGAAGGGTCTACCAAGGTTAATCGACATGTTGTCGTCCTCGGGCATCTCAAGTATTACAAAGTCTGTCAAGATAGTAACATTAGCAACAACAACAGGCACATCCTCACAGATACCGATAGGTATCACAGTTGACTTGTCAGCCATTTGCAAAGATATTTCAGTAGGTGTGAGTTTATTCAAGTCAAGTCTTTTATATAAAGAGAAAGGCATAACACTAACACCAACACCTAAATCACACAAAGCAGTTTTCACAAAATTCTTTTTGATAGAGCAAGGTATAGTTGGTATACCCGGATCTCCAAGTTTTTAGGCACTCCATCTTCGGAAGTATAATTAGCAAGCATAGTGGAGATTTTAGCTTCCGGTATTTTTCTCTTATTAGTGATGATGTCCTTCATATATTTTGCATAAGGAGGCATTTTCAAGATATTAGTCAAGCAAGTACGCAAAAAGACTGGCCTCAGCATTTCAGCAAAGCATTCAAATTCTTCATCATCATTCTTTTTAGTTTACTTGGGTGGAAAAGGCATAGATTTTTGAAGCCACGGTTCTCTTTCTTTACCATGTTTTCTAGCAACAAAGTCTCTTTTATCATACCTTTTATTCTTAGGTTGTGGGTTATCAAGATCAACAAGTGGTTCTATCTCAACATCATTATCTGGTTCTTTTTCATTGTTTGGTTGAGCATCTTCATGAGCATCAGCATTATCTTTTTCATTGTTACTAGGTGGATGTTCATTACCAGATTGAGTTTCAGCATCAGAGATAGAAGTTTCATTTTCATTATCAGGAGGTTTTTCTATTTCAGGTTCAGTAGAAGCATGCAAAGTCCTATGATTTTTCTTCTTCTTTTTCCTTTTAGAAGGACTAGGTGCACTAGTGTTATTTCTTTGTGAGTCCTGTATAATTATTTTTGGGTGTCCCTCAGGATAAAGTGGTTCCTGAGTCATTTTACCTCCTCTAGTTGCAACTCTAACAGCAAAGTCATGCATATTATTATTCATTTCATCAAGTAATTCTCTTTGTGATTTAGCAACTTGTTCTAACTGGGTTTGTACCATAGAAGCATGTTTTCCAACACCTCTAACATCATTTGAAATTCTAAATAACAAGTCACTGAAGCGAGCAATCATATCAGAATTGTATTTCAATTGTTTCATCACATTTGCATTGAAGTGATCTTGTTTTCTAATGTAGATTTCAAAATCATAAAAGGCATTGACTAGGATGCATATTGTGAGGATTGTCATTTTCATTGAACTTCATTAAAGAATTTACCTCTACCACCTTAGGAAACGGTGGTGTATTAAGCCCATGTATTTCTTCAATAGGAGGTAAATTTTTAACATCCTCAGCTTTAATACCTTTTTCCTTCATAGATTTCTTTGCCTCTTGCATATCTTCAGGACTGAGATATAATATACCCCTCTTCTTTGAAGTGGGTTTAGGCGGTGGTTTAGGAAGAGTCCAATCATCATAATTCTTCAATATGTTACTCAATAATTCTTCAACTTGAGCAACAATTCATTCCCTAAAAACACAACCAGCACAACTATCTAGGAAGCCCCTAGAAGCATCGGTTAGTCCATTATAGAAGATATCAAGTGTTTCATTTTTCTTAAGAGGATGATTAGGCAAAGCATTAAGTAACTGGCAAAGCCTCCCCCAAGCATGTGGGAGACTCTCTTCTTTAGTTTGCACAAAGTTAAATATTCCTTGTAAGGCAACTTGTTTCTTATGAGCAGGAACATATTTTTTAGAAAAGTAATAAATCATATCCTGGGGACTGCGCACACAACCAGGAGTAAGAGTATTGTACCATGCTTTAGCATCACCCTTTAATGAGAAAGGAAATAATTTGAGGATAAAGTAATAGCGAGTTTTCTCATCATGAGTAAAACGGTGGCTATATCATTCAACTTAGTAAGATGTGCCACAATAGTTTCAGATTCATAACCATGGAAAGGATCAGATTCAACCAAAGTAATTAACTCTGGGTCGACAGAGAATTCATAATCCTTATCATCAATAAAGATAGGTAAAGTAGAAACTTAGGATCATACTTCATTCTAGCATTCAGAGACTTTTCTTTATACTTGCATAGTAATTTCTCTAGATCATCTCTATCATTGCAAGCAAGAATATCTCTAGTTGTTTCTTCACTCATAACATAACCTTCCGGTACCTTAGGCAATTCATATATAGGAAGGCAAGTTCTAATAGGTTTTTCAGGAGTTTCAGTTTCAAGCTCATCATCAGATTCAACAACATCATGTTGTATTACTCTAGCAATTTGTTCATCAAGAAATTCACCAAGTGGCACATCATCATTACCAAGCAAGGTACTAGCATCATTCATAGTAGAAGTAGCATCATCAATAACTTGCGACATATTAGAATTGATAGCATGTGGTGTTGTTGCAAGTTTACTCAAAACAGAAGGTGAATCTAAAGTAAAACTGGATGGCAGTTCCTTACCCCCCTCGTCTTTGAGGGAAATATCTTAGTCTTTGGATCCTTCAGATTCTTCATAGTGATAATATGATAATAATCCCAAGTGACTCAACAAATATTGCTATGCTCCCCGGCAACGGTGCCAGAAAAAGGTCTTGATAACCCACAAGTATAGGGGATCGCAACAGTTTTCGAGGGTAGAGTATTCAACCCAAATTTATAGATTCAACACAAGGGGAGCCAAAGAATATTTGAAGGTATTAGCAGCTGAGTTGTCAATTCAACCACACCTGGAGATTAATTATCTACAGCAAAGTGATCAGTAGCAAAGTAGTTTGATAGTTTTGATAGTAGTGACAACAGTAATGGTAAGGGTAACAGTGATAGCAGTCATTTGTAGCAAGTGTAACAGTGATGATAGCAATAGTAACGCAACAAGATCAATATAGATAAATTCGTAGGCATTGGATTGGTGACTTGTTGGATGATATTCATCATGTGACAGTTATAACATAGGGTGATACGGCACTAGCTCCAGTTCATCAATATAATGTAGGCATGTATTCCGTAAATAGTCATACATGCTTTATTAAAAGAACTTGCATGACATCTTTTATCCTACCCTCCCGTGGCAGTGGGGTCCATATTGGAAACTAAGGGATATTAAGGCCTCCTTTTAATAGAGAACCAGAACAAAGCATTAACACATAGTGAATACATGAACTCCTCAAACTACGATCATCATAGGGAGTGGGCCCGGTTGTTGTCACTCTGGGGTTGCCAAATCATAACACGTAGTAGGTGACTATAACTTGCAAGATCGGATCTAAAACATGGATATAATGATGAATTCATAAACGGTTCAGATCTGAGTTCATGGCACCCGGGCCCAAAGTGACAAGCACTAAGCATAGCAAAGTCATAGCAACATCAATCTAGGAACATAGTGGATACTAGGGATCAAGCCCTAACAAAACTAACTCGATTACGTGATGAATCTCATCCAACTCCTCACCGACCAGCGAGCCTACGAAGGAATTACTCACTCCCGGTGGAGAGCTTCATGGAATTGGCGATGGAGATTGGTTGGTGATGACGAAGAACGAAGATCCTCCTCTCCGGAGCCCCAAACGGATTCCAGATTTGCCCTCCTGAGGAAGAACAGGGCTTGGCGGCGGCTCCGTCTCATGAAACGTGATAATTCTTTCTCCCTGGTTGTTTATGGAAATATGTGAATTTATAGTATCAGGGGTGTCATCAGTGGGGCCACCAGGTGGGTACAAGCCACCTGGGCGTGCTAGGAAAGGGGGGCGTGCCCTGGTGGGTTGTGCCCAGCCAGGGGGCCCTCTCTGGTTGTTGTTGGCTCCAAAAATCTTCTTTTATTCCATAAAAAATCCTCACAAAGTTTCGTTTCATTCCGAGAACTTTTTTTTGCACAAAAACAACACCATGGTAGTTCAGCTGAAAACAGTGTCAGTCCGGGGTTAGTTTCATTCAAATCATGCAAATTAGAGTCCAAAACAAGAGGAAAAGCGTGAGAAAAGTAGATACATTGGAGACGTATCAGGAGACAACTAGTACAAGCTATCCTGACAAAAGTAGTCTTCGCCTGCCAAAGGCTCTGGTGGTGACGCTGCTGTGGGCTCCGTGATGACCTCCGTCCTGCCGTCCTGGCGGTCTTGGTCTTGTTGCATCGATAAGGAAACCTTTGCTTGATTCCTCGGGACTCCTCGCCTGCGCTTGCCTCCTTAGCACCAAAGAGGAAACTGGTACACTGCACCCGCTGGCGCCCGCCTGGCCTTGGTCGTCATGGCTCACGTCATGTGAACCTCGCGAGGTGCACCTTGCATAGATATCTCCGCTCCTCGGGAGCCATCCTAGCGAGGCCACCCCCAGGGAGGTCTTGGTGTGGTCCGCCTCGCAAGGCTTGTCCCCTCGCGAGGGTCTTGAGCTGTTGCTGCAGAAGCTGGGCCATACCGGGCCGTTGCTGGAGCCACGTCGTGGGCTGCAGGCAGGCAAGTCTGGGCACCCCCCTTCCCAGGATGCCGACACTAGTGGTTTCCACAGCTGCAAGAAAGACACCAACTTATATGACAGATTAGACGGATGTCTGATGTATTGTCGCTCTATCAATGCCTTATTTCTCGTGGTCCATAATGCCCATGCCATAGCACCAAATCCTAGCCAGACCATCTGTCTATCACGCCTGAAATAGGGGTGGGAATGCCATTGATAGCTGGTCCTTCCCACACCATATATCGGTCCAAAAACATGCAGCTCTACCATTATGAATGGTAAATTTGGTCTGAAGCCACCCCAGATATGTGCTCCCTCACCTTGGCATGATCGAGAATTGATGCCAGTGCATCGGCCAAGATGTTAAACAAAAGTGGGGATATTGGGTCCCCTTGTCGAGCCCATCTCTTATTCTGGAAAAACGCCCCTACCTCGCCATTAATATTAGCTACCGTCTGCCCCCATGGACCAGCTGCCGCATCCAGCTAATCCAAAGTTGGTCAAAGCCTTTCGCCTTAAGTACCTCCTCCATAAATTCCAATCGCACTCTGTCATATGCCTTTTCGAAGTCTATTTTAAGGATGAACACTTCTTACTTAGTTTTTTGAATCTCATGTAGGACCTCGTGTAGGACTGCAATCCCGTCTAAAATACTTTCTCCCTCAAATAAAAGTTGTCTGGTTTGGGTCAATGATTTTATTTGCCACCGGCGACAGGCGGGTCGCAAACCCCTTAGTCAATAGCCGGAAGCTAACATTTATTCGAGTTATTGGGTTGTATTGTCGAATGTTATTTCCCCTTGGACCTTAGGAAGCAACGCCAGCACCCCATAATTTAGACATTGAACGTCAATTCTACCAAGGGTGAACTCATGCACCAAGTTAAAGAACTGCGGTCCCACCATACCCTAGAATCTTTTGTAGAAGGTTACTGGGAACCCGTCGGGTCCCGGGGACATATTTACTCTCATGTTATTTAGCTTGTTAGTCACCTTGACTAGAGTAAAAGGATGCACCAGTGCTAGTTATCGTCCCTCGTCACCTTCCGTTGAGGCCCCCACATATCCGGGCCGAGAGAGGTGGCACCCCTGATGTGGTCCCCAAAAGCAGTCTGTAGAACCCATCAATATGAGTTCTGAGCTCTACCTCCCCAGAGTATATTATATCCACTTCGCTATGGGACCTATTCATGCATCTCCATCGCCGACCATTTGCCACTGAATGGAAGAACTCTGTGCTAGCGTCCCCTTTTAGAACCCACATCTGTTGCCAATACATCTCCTCACATGTTAGTATGAAAATCATCTCATCCTCTACCGCGTATCTATGGGCCCACTCATCATGTGATAGGCCCACATTATCCGCTTGATAATACAGTTGTTTAGTTTCTTCTAATAAGGGTGCCTTTCGTCGCATTAGATCACTCCCAATATTAGCTCCCCATCCTCGCAAGTGATGCCATGCTCGACGGATACAGTGCTGCCACTCATCCAAGGCATCACATAATGGACCGTAATGATGAGGTCTATTTGCCCTAGCCTCGCCCCAAATGCGCTTGATCAACTCGACAAAGCCCGGTTGGAGAAACCATTGTTTCTCAAAGAAGAGACGCGTAGGGATTCTACGATGGTTATCCCCAAACTATAGAATGAGAGGGTAGTGATCCGCCCCCAGCTGTGTTTCTGCTATAAGAGAAGTTGCTAGGAACTTTGCCTCCCAATCCACAGAGACAAAAACTCGATCGAATACACAACAGATTGGGTTGTCCTGGTTGTTAGTACATGTAAAGCGAGCCCCCACCCGGTGTAGCTCGATAAGAGCCAAGTCCGCCACCCACTCATTAAACTAGTCAACCAATCCTTGATCATTAATTGCATGATTGCTCTTGTCCTCCGCTGACCGGATTAAATTGGCCCCCCCTCGATGACTGATGACCCACAAGTATAGGGGATCTATCGTAGTCCTTTCGATAAGTAAGAGTGTCGAACCCAACTAGGAGCGAAAGGAAATGACAAACGGTTTTCAACAAGGTATTCTCTGCAAGCACTGAAATTATTGGTAATAATAGTTTTGTGATAAGATAATTCGTAACGGGTAACAAGTAACAAAAGTAAGTAAGGTGTAGCAAGGTGGCCCAATCCTTTTTGTAGCAAAGGAAAAAGCCTGGATGAACTCTTATATAATGCAAAGCGCTCCCGAGGACACATGGGAATTGCTGTCAAGCTAGTTTTCATCATGCTCATATTATCCGCGTTCGTTACTTTCATAATTTGATATGTGGGTGGACCGGTGCTTGGGGTGCTGCCCTTCCTGGACAAGCCTCCCACTTATGATTAACCCCTCTCGCAAAGCTCCGCAACTACGAAAGAAGAATTAAGATAAATCTAACCATAGCATGAAACATATGTGATCCAAATTAGCCCCTTAATAAGCAACACATAAACTAGGGTTTAAGCTTCTGTCACTCTAGGAACCCATCATCTACTTATTACTTCCCAATGCCTTCCCCTAGGCCCAAATCATGGTGAATTGTCATGTAGTCTACGTTCACATAACACCACTAGAGGAAAGACAACATACATCTCATCAAAAAATCAAACAAATACCAAATTCGCATGATTACTTATAACAAGACTTCTCCCATGTCCTCAGGAACAAACGTAACTACTCACAAAGCATATTCATGTTCATAATCAGAGGAGTATTAATTATCATTAAGGATCTGAAAATATAATCTTCCGCCGAATAAACAAACTAGCATCAACTACAAGGAGTAATCAACACTACTAGCAACCCACATGTACCAATCTAAGGTTTGGAGACAAAGATCAGATATAAGAGATGAACTAGGGTTTGAGAGGAGATGGTGCTGGTGAAGATGTTGATGGAGATTGACCCCCTCTCGATGAGAGGATCGTTGGTGATGATGATGGCTTTGATTTCCCCCTCCAGGAGGGCAGTTTCCCCGGAAGAACAGCTCCTCCGGAGCCCTAGATTGCTTCTGCCCAGGTTCTGCCTCGAGACGGCGGGGCTTCATCCCCAAATCTTCCTTATGATTTTTTCCAGGTAAAAACCCTTCATATAGTAGAAGATGGGCGCCGAGGGCCTGCCAGGTGGACGGCAAGGCAGGGGCGCGCCCCCACCCTTATGGTTGCCTGGTGGGTCCCCTCTGGTGCTTTCTTCTCCCAATATTTTTTATTAATTCCAAAATGATTCTCCGTAAAGTTTTAGGACTTTGGGAGTTGTGCAGAATAGGTCTCTAATATTTGCTCCTTTTCCACCCCAGAATTCCAGTTGCTGGCATTCTCCCTCTTCATTTAAACCTTGTAAAATAAGAAAGAATAGGCATAAGTATTGTACCAAAATAGGTAATAACAACCCATGATGCAATAAATATCAATATCAAAGCATGGTGCAAAATGGACGTATCAACTCCGCCAAGCTTAGACCTCGCTTGTCCTCAAGTGAAAGCCGATATCAAAAAATATGTCCACATGTTTAGAGATAGAGGTGTTGATAAAATAAAATATGGACATGAGGGCATCATGATCATCTTTAGAACAACAACATATATTGTCATATAATTTCTTATGCTAAAGTAACAATTCGTTCACAAGGTAAAGTATGAATCAAAAACTTCATTGAGAACTAACAAAATATGATCTCAGTCATTGAAGTAATTGCAATTTATCATAACATCGGAAAGAGTCAATTCAAGAGCTTTTCAGCAAGTCCACATACTCAACTATCATTTAGTCTTTCACAGTTGCTAACACTCACGCAATACTTATGGGTTCAAAGCCTCAGTCGGACACAGAGAAAGATAGGGGCTCATAGTTTCGCCTCCCAACCTTTTACCTCAAGGGTAATGTCAATGATAATACTTTATGATAGCCTACATCCGAGTGGATATAAATATCTGGATCTTTCTCCAACACATAGTGCTGGCCAAAAGGAAAAAGTGTAAAAAGGAACGGTGAAGATCACCATTACTCTTATATAAGGGTAGAAGATAAAAGTAAAAGATAGGCCCTTCGCAGAGGGAAGCAGAGGTTGTCATGCACTTTTATGGTTGGATGCACAAAATCTTAATGCAAAAGAACGTCACTTTATATTGCCGCTTGTGATAAATAACTTTGTTATGCAGTCTGTCGCTTTTATTTCTTCCATATCACAAGTTCATATAAATCTTATTTTATTCACACTAATAGATCATGCATATATAGAGAGAAATTTTTATTGCTTGCATCGATGACAACTTACTTGAAGGATCTTACTCAATCCATAGGTAGGTATGGTGGACTCTCATGGAAAAACTGGGTTAAGGGATGTCTGGATGCACAAGTAGTATCTCTACTTGGTGCAAAGGATTTGGCTAGCATAAGAGGGAAAAGCAAGCTCAACATGTTGGAGGATCCATGACAATATAACTTCTATTCGGATATAAGAAAACATAACCCATTATGTTGTCTTCCTTGTCCAACATCCACTTTTTAGCATGTCATATTTTAATGAGTGCTCACAATTACAAAAGATGTCCAAGATAGTATATTTATATGTGAAACCTCTCTTTCTTTATTACTTCCTATTAATTGCAACAATGACCAAAACTATGTTTGTCAACTCTCAACAAATTTTATTCATCACACTCTTTATATGTGAAGTCATCACTCTCCATAAGATCATTATATGACCTTTTTATTTATTTTGTTTCTTTCTCTTATTTTATTACCTCAAGATCATAGCATGAAAGCAAAGCCCTCAACTCAAAATTACTCTTTATTATACATAACTCATAGACTCGATTACATAGATAGATCTTAGAAAAAACTCAAAGCTAGATCATACTAAAATTTTATTCTACTAGATAAAGATGTAACCAAAAGTATCGAACAAATAAAAATGATAAAGGTAAAGGTGTGATGGTGATATGATACCGGGGCATCTCCCCCAAGCTTGGCAGTTGCCAAGGGGAGTGCCCATACCCATGTATTTAGATATCTTTCTTCAGAGGTGGTGATGATGGAGTTGTTGATGATTAAAGGATCTTATCCTCCGTCTTCCAAGGCATAGGTTCACCATCATAAAAAGATGAACGAGTCTCCAGGATCCTCAAATCTGCAGCCAAACTCATCTTCCTAAATCTGTATTCATACTCACAGTTTTGGTTTTGCAGGTCATAGATCTGGGCTTGGAGATGCTCGATTTTCTCATGAAGCTTGAAGATGGCCTCCCCAATGTTCTTGGCATCTAACTTGTGACCATTGGTAAATTCAGCGATCATCATGTGATTGGCGTTGAGTCCACGTTCCACCATCCCTTGGCACTTGAAGACTTGTTGCTCCATTGCCTCAAGCCTTGTCTCCATGCTTCCGGTCTTCTTTGGCCCTTCAACATCGCGGATGTGCAGCACCCCCTCACACGCATCTCAATGGTTTGAGGGTGTTACAGCACCTTCGTGAGGTAAGGGTTGATGACCTTCTCGAAAAAATTGTCCTTGGGGGCGCTTGGAGATGTCATGGCAATCTAGATCTATCAGAAAAAACAACTTGAAACAAGAACAGACGATTTTGTCGTGGTACGGTTGTCAAAACCTTTGGGAGATTATATAATGATTTTTTACCGATCAGAAGAAGTATTGTGCAAGAAAACATAGTCCGGAGGGCACACGAGGTGGCGGCAAGGTACAGGGGCGCGCCCCTGCCTTGCCGCTTCCTCGTGCACTCTTCAGACTTCTTTTAATTTTCCTAATTTTTTTAATATTCCAAAACGGAGAAAAATTACCATTAGAACAGATTTGGAGTCGGTTTACTTACCTTACCACATACCAATTTCTCTTCGGAGTCTGAAACATTCTGAAAGTATCCCTTATGTACTCCTCCGGTGTTATGGTATTATTAATATTGGTCTCAACATTTATGGGAGTACCTGAGATATAATGTTTGACTCTTTGACCGTTTACCACCTTTGGATTTGTGCCTTTGGCGTTGTTGATCTTGATGGCACCGGAATGATAGACCTCCTCGATAATGTAAGGACCTTCCCATTTAGAGAGAAGCTTTCCTGCAAAAAATCTTAAATGATAGTTGTATAGCAAAATATGGTCACCTACATTAAACTCACGCTTTTGTATACTTTTTTCATACCATCTTTTAACTTTTTCTTTAAACAACTTGGCATTCTCATAGGCTTGGGTTCTCCATTCATCAAGTGAGCTAATGTCAAATAACCTCTTCTCTTCGGCAAGTTTGAAATCATAGTTGAGCTCTTTGATTGCCAATAAGCTTTATGTTCTAGTTTAAGAGGTAAGTGACATGCTTTTACATAAACCATTTTATATGCAGACATTGTTGGAGAATGTTGCATGGGAAACAAAATTTTCCTACGCTCACCAAGATCAATATAGGAGATGGACATCTACGAGAGGAGATATTGCATCTACATACCCTTATAGATCACTAAGCGGAAGCGTTAGGAAACACGGTTGATGTAGTCGAACGTCTTCGCGATCCAATCACGATCCGTCCCGCAAACTCCCGATCCAGGTGCCGAATAGACGGCACCTCCGCGTTCAACACACGTACGGCTTGATGACACCTTCACCTCCTCGATCCAGCGAGTGATGGTGAAGTAGTAGCTCGAGTCCTCCGGCAGCACAATGGTGTGGTGGTGGAGAAATCTCAGCAGAGCTTTGCTAAGCACTACGGAGAAGAAGAGGGATGCGAGGGAGAGGAGAGGCAGTGCCGTGGCGTGGAGATGTGCTCAAGGGGTGCGGCTGACCTCTCTCTACCTCTCTATATATAGGGGGAAGGGAGGAGGAGGGGGCACCCTAGATCCCATCTAGGGGGCGGCGGCCATAGGGGGAAACCCTAGATGGGTTTTGGGCGCCTCCAACCCCCCGGGAGCCTTGGCCCCCAAGGCAAAGGGGTGGGAACCCTAGGGAGGGCGCCCCACCTCCTATGGTAACGTGGGATGGGGTGAGGGGAGCGCACAACCCCTTAGTGGGCTGATGTGCCCCCTTCCCTAGGCCCATGAGGCCCCCCAACACTTGTCGGGGCCCCCCGAAACCCCTTTCGGTGATGCTGGTCATCGCTCGGTACCCCCGGAACAATTCCGGACTCAAATACCCTTCGTCCAATATATCTATATTCACCTACGGACCATTCCGGAGTTCCTTGTCACATGCGGGATCTCATTTGGGACTCCGAACTACCTTCGGTAACCACCATAATGACACAACTATACTTATATCGTCACCGAACGTTAAGTGTGTAGACCCTGCGGGTTCGAGAACTATGCAGACATGACCGAGACACCTCTACGGTCAATAACCAATAGTGGGACCTAGATGACCATATTGGTTCCAAAATATTCTACGAAGATCTTATCGGTCGAACCTCGATGTCAAGGATTCAGCTAATCCCGTATGTAGTTCCCTTTGTTTATCGGTATGTTACTTGCCCGAGATTCGATCGTCGGTATCTCCATACCTAGTTCAATCTCGTTACTGGCAATTCTCTTTACTCGTTCCGTAATACAAGATCACGTGACTAACTCCTTGGTCACATTGCTTGCAAGCTTATTGTGATGTTGTATTACCGAGTGGGCCCTGAGATACCTCTCTGTCATAGGGAGTGACAAATCCCAGTCTTGATCCATGCCAACTCAACAGACACCCTCGGAGATACCTGTAGAGCACCTTTATAGTCACCCAGTTACATTGCAACGTTTGGTACACACAAGGCACTCCTCTGGTTTCAGTGAGTTGCATGATCTCATGGTCATAGGAACATATACTTTACATGCATAAAAATGATAGCAATAAACTTGATACGATCATATGCTATGTTCATAGTTTGGGTCTTGTCCATCACATCATTCTCCTAATGATGTGATCTCGTTATCAAATGACAACTCATGTCCATGGCTAGGAAACCATAGCCATATTTGATCAACGAGCTAGTCCGATAGAGGCTTACTAGGGACATGTTGTTGTCTATGTATCCACACATGTATTTGAGTTTCCGGTCTATACAATTATAGCATGGATAATAAACGATTATCATGAACAAGGAAATATAATAATAACCACTTTATTATTGCCTCTAGGGCATATTTCCAACAGTCTCCCACTTGCACTAGAGTCAATAATCTAGCATTACATGGTAATGAATCTAACACCCATAGAGTTCTGGTGTTGATCGTGCTTTGCCCGTGGAAGAGGTTTAGTCAACGGATCTATAACATCTAGGTCCGTATGCACTTTGAAAATGTTTATGTCTTCCTCCTTGATGTAATCGCGGATGGAATTGAAGCGTCGCTTTATGTGTCTGGTCCTCTTGTGAAACCTTGGTTCCTTGGCTAGAGCAATGGCACCAGTGTTGTCACAGAACAGAGTCATTGGGTCAAGTGCACTGGGCACAACTCCAGATCTGTCCTAAACTACTTCATCCAGACACCTTCCTTTGCTGCCTCCGAGGCAGCTATGTACTCCGCTTCGCATGTAGAATCAGCTACCACACTTTGCTTGGAACTGCACCAACTTACTGCTCCCCCATTTAGAATATATACGTATCCGGTTTGAGACTTAGAGTCATCCGGATCAGTGTCAAAGCTTGCATCGATGTAACCCTTTACGACAAGCTCTTGATCACCTCCATAAATGAGAAACATTTCCTTAGTCCTTT
This sequence comes from Triticum aestivum, assembly GCF_018294505.1. Lineage (NCBI taxonomy): Eukaryota > Viridiplantae > Streptophyta > Magnoliopsida > Poales > Poaceae > Triticum > Triticum aestivum. The sequence goes on from NC_057806.1 coordinate 480,159,582, forward strand.
TCAGGTACTTAAGGATATTCTTCACCACTATCCAGTGATCCACTCCTGGATTACTTTGAAACCTTCCGGCCATAGTTATGGCAAGGCTGACATCCGGCCTTGTGCACAACATCGCATACATGATAGAGCCTATGGCAGAGACATAGGGGATGGCACTCATCTTTTCTCTATCCTCTATAGTCGCTTGGCATTGAGTATGACTCAACTTCACACCTAGCAAAACAGGCAAGGACCCCTTCTTGAGCTGATCCATTTTGAACTTCTTCAAAATCTTATCAAGGTATGTGCTTTGTGAAAGTCCTATCAAGCGTCTCAATCTATATCTATAGATCTTGATGCCTAATATGAAAGCAACTTCTCCTAGGTCGTTCATTGAAAAACTCTTGTTCAAATATTCCTTCACATTTTCCAAAAGTTCTATATTGTTTCCAATCAGCAATATGTCATCCACATATAATATTAGAAACACTATAGAGCTCCCACTCACTTTCTTGTAAATAAAAGATTCTCCAAAAACTTGTATAAACCCAAACCCAAACGCTGGAGTTTGCACACTTTGTCAGCATTCTCTGGATCGACAAAACTGTCGGATGTGGGCTTCCGGCAAAACCCTTAAGGTTCGAACTCTGGGGTGCGCGCGAAGTTCTTCCCCCTACCGATCTACGCCCTAGCCCGCTAAGATCTCGCGGACGAACTCGACGAACTCATAACACAGAAAGACATGAGATTTATACTAGTTCGGGCCACCGTTGTGGTGTAATACCCTACTACAGTGTGTGGTGGTGGATTGCCTCTTGGGCTGATGATGAACAGTACAAAGGGAAGAACAGACTCCTGAGGTTGAGGTGTTCTTGTGCTCGGCTAACTTGTGTGGGTGAGATGCCTCTGAATGTGTTATCAGATGCCCTCTATTGTGGTGGCTAGTTCTACTTATGTTGGCCATGGTCCTCTCCCCAAATATTTGAGCGGGAAGGGAGCCAACAACGGCGGGCGATTTTGAAAGGGGACAGCTAGTACAAGCTATCCTGACAAAAGTGATCTTCGCCTGCAAAAGGCTCTGGTGATGATGCCGTCTTGGGCTCCACGGCGACCTCCATCCTGCTGGCCTGCTGGTCTTGGTCTCATTGCACCGATATGGAAACCTTTGCCTGACGCCTCGGTACTCCGTGCCTGTGCCTGTGTCCTTAGCACCAAAGAGGAAAACAGGACACTGCGTGCGCTGGCGCCCACTTGGCGCCCGTCTGGTGTCGATCGTCATGGCTCACGTCATGAGAGCCTCGCGAGGTTTGCCCCGCCTTGATATCTCCGCTCCTCGCGAGGCAGCCTAGTGAGGCCACTCCTGAGGAGGTCTTGCATTGTCCGCCTCGCGAGGCTTGGCCCCTCACGAGGGTCTTGAATGTCTTGTCAATGAAGATGGGCCATACAGGCCTGCTAGCAAAGCCACGCCATGGGCCGCAGGCAGGAAAGTCTGGGGACCCCCGTTCCCAGAACACCGGCAGTAGCCCCCGGGGCCAAGGTGCGCTCGGGCTTGGCTTTGAGGCGAAGCCAAAGGTTAAGTACGGAGGGCCGCGGGCCCCAAAAGCCTGCGGCCTCGGTTGATGCGTGGCGGTTGATTGGATGTGGGCGTCTCCACTTCCCCATGCTGCCTCGGCAACTGCTCGACTTGACAAGTCCCTGCGACATGCAAGGAAAACCATCACTACCTGTGATCATGGGAGGCGCCGGTTGGCCTTCTTCCGTTATAAATGGGGAGGGGGGCGGAGCCCCCGTCGCCCATCTCTTCCTTGGTTCACTTGCTTCTTCCTCCTTGCTCCACCGCTAGCAGCAATGGCGCTGCCGAAGAGGTTCTCCGCCGCGGAGAAAGGCAAGGCCCCTCGGGAGGGACCCGGCTCCCCGGCGCCCAAGCGAGGACGTGGCCGTCCCCGCAAGCATGCCGCGACCCCCACTGTGGCCCCCGGCTCTCGAGGTGGCGCCGCAGTGCGCGGCAGGAGTCGCTCTGGTCGCGGTAGTTCTGTCGACGGAAGGAGACGCACTGTGGTTGCGCGATCTCCCCGACCATGGTTCCATGCGTCAGAGGTGCTGCTGGAGTTCGTTGTCTGGTCAGAGGATCTGGCCGGTAGCTGGCTCTAGCTCCCCCGCTTCTTCGCCGATGAGCTGCCAGCCTCCGGTCCAGGCGGGCTCTGGCTGCTGGCAGACGGTTGCTGCAGCCGGACTTCTTGGGTCGCAGTCGAGGTCTCCGTCACGGGCAACATTGCTCTAGCCCGCGGCTGGCAAACGTTCGCCCCCGCGCGCGGCCTTGGCAGGCGGTGCACCCTCCACTTCAAGTTCGACGGTGATGCAACCCTCTTTGTGAGGGTGTTCGGGGAAGACGGTCACCGCGCCGGATGCTGCCCCGAGGTGAACGACGGCGAGGAGGTGTTCGGCCTTGGCGATGGTCGGGGCGAGGAGGAGGATGAGCCCGCCGGCCGCACCTCGTCTGGCTATGGTGGCTCTTCCCTTGGTAACAGTTACAGCAGCGGCGGCCTTGATCAGCTGCCACGCTGCCACACCCGCTTCGAAGGTGGCAACGGGTCGTCTCGCCGCCACGCATCGGTGAAGCGCGAGGAGGGGTCTGACTAGACTCGGGACGTCGCCAAGGCCCTGCCTCCGTCGGCTGCTGCAGGGGCGAGCAGCACTTTTGTTATGTTTCCCTTTTTCTTCCTACATCAAGATGAAACCAGTATGGGCCCGGAGGGGCATGTATCGAATCGTAACTTATTGACCATTATGCTACGCTTGTTGTTTCAGTGTTGTGTGGCTACTTTGTGCAGAGATAACTTAGCCTGGTGCATTCGGTGCGCCCTCCTCCTTGCGAGGCGTTTATTTCCTCGTGTCCATCTGGACCTTGTGGTCTGCGATTGCTTAGGAACTGCAAAAAATTCGTTAGGGAGTTTGCCAGGATATTTGTCGCTCACCCAAGCCTTGACCCGGCGCTTTGTATCACGGTACCCGTGGGGCACGATTTAGGAGAGATGCACCAGCTTTCGGGCTCGAACGAGGGTGGCTCGCGAGGAGACAGAGAGAAGAAAGACGCTCGCGAGGGCACCTGCCTAGCCCCCCCCCCTCGCAAGGTATGTGAGAGAGAGAACACGAGCGAACCAGAGTCGGAAAATGCGGTAAGAGGCGAGGGAATCGAATCAGCAAGGAACACCAAAAGCAAACTTCGATTAAAGAAAAGCGAGCTAACTACAGAAAGCAAATGAAAAGCCGCGTCCGCTACCTAATCTAGTCTTCAAGTCTTCTCAGCAGCATGGAGCTAAGTGCTGCTACTAGGCGTGGGAGGGAGCCTGAGGGCCTGAGGCCGGCGCTCCTGAGACTCCGGGGCGTGTACAGCCCCACTTACGTGAGAGCGTCACGGGCGGCGATTCTTCACAGGCACCGGGCCTTCTTCACAGGCTCTGGGCCTTTCTTCACAGGCTCAGGGCCTTGCTTCATGGGAAGAAATTTCGGAGGTGCTAGATGGTCCAGGCGTTCTGGATAGGTATCCCGTCCTGCGTCTCCAGGCGCACGGCTCTAGGCCTGGAGATGTTGAAGACCTTGAATGGGCCCTCCCACATGGGTGAAAGCTTATGCAGCCCTTCCCTGGAGAGGACCCTCCTCAGGACGAGGTCACCAGTCTCGAGCGTCCTGGAGTGGATGTTGCGGCAGTGGTATCGCCGCAGTGCCTGCTGGTACCTTGCCGTCCTCAGTGCAGCTTTGCGACGACGCTCCTCCCCCAGCACGAGGTCCATCCCCCACGTGGTGTCCTGCTGTGTTTCATCGAACGCCAGGACCCATGCGGAGCGATGCTTGACCTCATGAGGAAGGACTGCTTCAGCTCCATAGACAAGGAAGAATGGGGTCTTGCCCATTGGCTTGGTGGCGGTGGTGCGGATGGACCATAGCACGGACTGGAGCTCGTCGTGCCAGCCCCTGCCACAGGCCTCGAGCTTCTTCTTGAAGGTCCTGGTCTTGAGGCCCCTCAGGACCTCCGCGTTGGTGCGTTCGGCCTGACCATTGCTCCTGGGGTGCGCCACCGAAGCGTAGCAAATCTGTGTTCCAAGGTTAGCACAGTAGGTTTTGAAGAGGTTACTGGTGAACTGCGAACCGTTATCGGTGATGATGCGGTTGGGGACTCCGAAACGGCTCACGATGCCCCTGATAAACTTGACCGCGGACCCGGCTGGGATGTTGCGAACAGCTTCCACTTCCGCCCACTTGGTGAACTTGTCGATGGCGATGTACAGGTAGCGGTAGCCCCCAGGCGCTCGAGGGAACGGGCCCAAGATGTCCAGCCCCCAGACCGCGAACGACCACGTGAGCGGAATGGTCTGGAGACCCTGGGCCGGCTGATGGATTTGCTTGGCGTGGAACTGGCAGGCTTCGCAGGACTTCACCAGCTCAGCTGCATCGTTGAGCGCAGTGGGCCAGTAGAACCCACTGCGGAATAATTTGCTGACGAGGGTCCGTGACGACGAGTGGTGCCCGCAGTCCCCACCGTGTATGTCAGTTAGCAGCCCCTTCCCCTGGTCCCTAGAAATGCAGCACAGGTAAACGTCGTTTGGCCGCTTCCTGTACAACTCACCATCCTGGATGCAGTACGCCGTGGCTTGCCGAACCACACGCTCCGCATCCTCCTCCTTCTCCAGCAGCGCCCCTTGCATCAGATATTCCTTGAATTCCTTGGTCCAGCATGCCTCCTGAGGCTTGAGCGCCAAGAGCAAGCGAGCTCCTGAGGTCGGGCCACAGGCCAGGGCTCCTGTGGCAGGAGGCTGTGGGAGCTCCTCCCGAGGCTGAGCTGTGCTTGAAAGTGGTGGTGTCGCCGATGGCTTGAAGAGCCGTTCCTCAAAGACTCCGGGCTCTTGTGGCTGCCGCTTGGATGCTCTCCTGGCGATGTTGTCGGCTTCCTTGTTGGTGCCCCGAGGCACGTGCTGCAGCTCCAGGCCCAAGAACTGCTTTTCCATCTTGCGCACCTCCGCGAGGTATGCCTCCATATGCTCGTCCTTTGGCTTGTATACCTTGTTGGAGAAGTTGATGAGGAGCTGCGAGTTGCCCCTAACAACAAGGCGCTTCACCCCCAGAGCCATTGCGGCCTCCAGGCCAGCTATGAGGCCCTCGTACTCTATGATGTTGTTGGAGACCTTCTCGCCCTGCTGAAAGTAGAGCTGCACGGCGTAGTAGAGCTTGTCCTGAGTGGGCGAGATGAGTACTGCTCCAGCCCCTGTGCCCTGGTGCACGAAGGCGCCATCGAAGTACATGACCCAACCATCTGGTGCCTCACTTCCTGGTGAGGTGGACCGGTCTTCGCCTACTTCAAGAGCCGGAGCATCCATCCATTCTGCCATGAAATCAGCAAGCACGACTCCCTTGATGACACGGGTAGTGCTGAACTCCAGCTGGAATGCTTGCAGCTTGATGTTCCACTCAGCGACCCTTCCAGCGGAGTTAGGGCTCCTGAGCACTCTCCCTGGGCCGGCTGATGGATTTGCTTGGCATGGAACTTGCAGGCTTCACAGGACTTCACTAGCTCACCTGCATCATTGAGCGCAGTGGGCCAGTAGAACCCACTGCGGAATACTTTGCTGACGAGGGTCCGTGACGACGAGTGGTGCCTATAGTCCCCACCGTGTATGTCAGTTAGCAGCCCCTTCCCCTGGTCCCTAGAAATGCAGCGCAGGGAAATGTCATTTGGCCGCTTCCTGTACGACTCACCATCCTGGATGCAGTACGCCGTGGCTTGCCGAACCACACGCTCTACATCCTCCTCCTTCTCTGGCAGCGCCCCTTGCATCAGATATTCCTTGAATTCCTTGGTCTAGCATGCCTCCTGAGGCTCGAGTGCCAAGAGCAAGCGAGCTCCTGAGGTCGGGCCATAGGCCGGGGCTCCTGTGGCAGGAGGCTGTGGGAGCTCCTCCCGAGGCTGAGCTGTGCTTGAAAGTGGTGGTGTCGCCGATGGCTTGAAGAGCCATTCCTCAAAGACTCCGGGCTCTTGTGGCTGCCGCTTGGATGCTCTCCTGGCGATGTCATCGGCTTCCTTGTTGGTGCCCCGGAGCACGTGCTGCAGCTCCAGACCTAAGAACTGCTTCTCCATCTTACACACCTCCATGAGGTATGCCTCCATATGCTCGTCCTTTGGCTTGTATACCTTGTTGGAGAAGTTGAAGAGGAGCAGCGAGTCACCCCTAACAACAAGGCGCTTCACCCCCAGAGCTGCTGCGGCCTTCAGGCCAGCTATGAGGCCCTCGTACTCTGTGATGTTGTTGGAGACCTTCTCGCCCTGCTGAAAGCAGAGCTGCACGGCGTAGTAGAGCTTGTCCTGAGTGGGCGAGATGAGTACTGCTCCAGCCCCTGTGCCCTGGTGCGCGAAGGCGCCATCGAAGTACATGACCCAACCATCTGGTGCCTCACTTCCTGGCGAGGTGGACCGGTCTTCGCCTACTTCAAGAGCCAGGGCATCCGTCCATTCTGCCATGAAATCAGCAAGCGCGACTCCCTTGATGACCCGGGTAGTGCTGAACTCCAGCTGGAATGCTTGCAGCTTGATGTTCCACTCAGCGACCCTTCCAGCGGAGTTCGGGCTCCTGAGCACTCTCTCCAATGGGTAGGCTAAGACGACCTTGATGGGGTGGCCCTTGAAGTAGTGCCGCAGCTTGCGCGAGGCCACCAAGAGCGCGAGCAGGAGTTTCTGAGGCATGGGATATCGTGCCCTTGTGTCCCGCAACACCATGCTGACAAAATACACCGGGTGCTCAACAAGGGCTGGCGCGTTGGTGAGGCTTGTGCCTTGCGGGGGCCCAGACATCTCCTGAGGTGGTGGAACTCCTGGTGCCTGACCGCCTGCAGGGGCCTCTGCGACGTCGTCCTGCCGAGCTTGGTCTTCTGTTGACGCTGCTGTGGCTCCTTCCTGATCTTGCGTCATTTCAGCTGTAGCTTGGTGCAGCATGCCCTTGGCTTGGCGCTCCTCTCGAACCGGCACTAGCGCTGCGCTGGCAGAGTATGGGGTAGCGGCCAGGTAGAGCACCAGGGGCTCGAGAGGCCGTGGCGCCACCATCACCGGTGGGCTAGTTATGTATCTCTTGAGATCTTAGAAGGCTTGGTCGGCCTCCGGGGTCCACTCAAACGGGCCTTTCTTCTTCATCAGCTTGAAGAAGGGCAGGGCGCATTCTCCTAGCTTGGAGATGAAGCGTCCCAAGGCAGTCACCTGACCAGCCAACTTCTGCATTTCTCTGAGGGTCTGCTGTGGGCTCATGTCCTCGATGACCTTGATCTTCTCTGGATTCGCCTCGATCCCTCTGTGGGACACGAGGAAACTCAGCAGCTTGCCGGAAGGGACGCCAAACACGCACTTCTCCGGGTTGAGCTGCAAGTTCACTTGGCGCAGGCTCTCGAAGGTCTCTTTCAGGTCTTGAATCAAGGTCCTTGCCTCTCGAGTCTTCACCACAATGTCGTCAACGTAGGCCTCAGTGTTTCTTCCGAGCTATCGCCCTAAGGCCATGTGCATCAGTCGCTGAAAGGTTGCGCCCGCGTTGCACAATCCAAAGGGCATGCAAGTGTAGGAGTACACCCCACATGGGGTCAGGAAGGCTATCTTCTCCATGTCTTCTACCGCCATCTTGATCTGGCGATATCCTGAGAATGCGTCCAAGAAGCACAGCAGGTCGCACTTGGCGGCGGAGTCGACGATCTGATTGATGCGTGGGAGCAGGAACGGATCTTGGGGGCAGGCTTTGTTAAGGTTGGTGAAGTTGATGCACATCCGTTCCTTCCCGCCTTTCTTCGGCACTACGACGGGGTTCGCCAGCCATTTGGGATACCGAACCTCGCGAATGGCACCCGCCGCTTCCAGCTTGCGGGTTTCTTGGATGATGAAGGCCTGCTTCTTAGTGGACTACCGTCTCGCCCGCTGCTTCATGGGGCGTACATTGGGGCATACCCTTAAATGATGCTGAATCACCTCTATCGGGACTCCTACCAGCTGATTGGGCTCCCACGCGAATATATCCTTGTTTGCGCACAAGAACTTCACCAATGCTTCCTCTTGCCCTGGGTCTAGGCTAGCACCTATAGTAAAGGTGGCTCCTGAGGGCCTGTCCTCATTGACCGGCACCTGCTTGGTTTCCGCCTTGTCTTGTGTCAATAGCTGCTGCTTCTTGGCTGGCATGCTCCCTTGGGCTTGGAGGCGCCCGCGTCGGCGGGCTGCACCGACGCGGCGATTTTGAGGGCGAGCTTGAGTGTCGTCACGGCCTCCTTGGTGCCCCCCTTGATGGTGAGGACGCCTTTGCTCCCAGGCATCTTCATGAGGTTGTAGGTCGGATGAGTCGCCGCCATGAACTGGGCGAGAGCTGGGTACCCGAGGATGGCGTTATACGGGAGGCCGATGCGGGCGATGTCGAAGTCGACCAGATTGGTGCGATAGTTGTCGCGCGTGTCAAAGGTGATGGGGAGGCGGATCTGTCCCAGAGAGTGGGCAGTGCCGCCACCAACTCCTGAGAAAGGCTTGCTGAGACTGAGCCGCTCGAGCGCCACATGAAGAAAGTTGAAGGCCTCTACGGAAAGCAAGTTGAGGCCTGCACCACCATCGATGAGGATCTTGGTGACGGCCAAGTTCCAGATGGTGGGCGTGCAGAGCATTGGGAGCTTGCCCGAGCCAGTGGTAGCATTGGGGTGATCTTCTGAGCCGAAGGTGAGGTCGGCCTCTGGCACAGCCCAACCCGGCGGAGCCACCGGGCGCTGATACGTCTCCATCGTATCTACTTTTCCAAACACTTTTGCCCTTGTTTTGGACTCTAACTTGCATGATTTGAATGGAACTAACCCGGACTAACGCTGTTTTCAGCAGACTTTCCATGGTGTTATTTATGTGCAGAAACAAAAGTTCTCGGAACGACCTGAAATTCCACGGAATGTATTTTTGGAAAATATAAAAAATACTGGAAGAAGAATCCACGTCAGGGGGGCCTCCACCTTTCCATGAGGGTGGGGGGCGCGCCTGCCCCCCTGGGCGCGCCCCTGCCTCGTGGGCCCCCTGACGCTCCATCGACCTCAACTCCAATTCCATATATTCATGTTCGGGGAGAAAAAAATCAGAGAGAAGGATTCATAGCGTTTTACGATACGAAGCCGCCGCCAAGCCCTAAAACCTCTCGGGAGGGCTGATCTGGAGTCCGTTCGGGGCTCCGGAGAGGGGAATCCGTCGCCGTCGTCATCATCAACCATCCTCCATCACCAATTTCATTATGCTCACCGCCGTGTGTGAGTAATTCCATTGTAGGCTTGCTGGACGGTGATGGGTTGAATGAGATTTATCATGTAATCGAGTTAGTTTTGTTAGGGTTTGATCCCCCTAGTATCCACTATGTTCTGAGATTGATGTTGCTATGACTTTGCTATGCTTAATGCTTGTCACTAGGGCCCGAGTGCCATGATTTCAGATCTGAACCTATTATGTTTTCATGAATATATGTGAGTTCTCGATCCTATCTTGCAAGTCTATAGTGACCTACTATGTGTTATGATCCGGCAACCCCGAAGTGACAATAATCGGGACCACTCCCGGTGATGACCGTAGTTTGAGGAGTTCATGTATTCACTATGTGTTAATGCTTTGGTCCGGTACTCTATTAATAGGAGGCCTTAATATCCCTTAGTTTCCATTAGGACCCCGCTGCCATGGGAGGGTAGGACAAAAGATGTCATGCAAGTTCTTTTCCATAAGCACGTATGACTATATTCGGAATACATGCCTACATTACATTGATGAATTGGAGCTAGTTCTGTGTCACCCTATGTTATGACTGTTACATGATGAACCACATCCAGCATAATTCTCCATCACTGATCCAATGCCTACGAGCTTTTCACATATTGTTCTTCGCTTATTTACTTTTCCGTTGCTACTGTTACAATCACTACAAAACCGAAAAATATTACTTTTGCTACCTTTACCGTTACTTCCATATTACTTTGCTACTAAATACTTTGTTGCAGACACTAAGTTATCCAGGTGTGGTTGAATTGACAACTCAACTGCTAATACTTGAGAATATTCTTTGGCTCCCCTCGTGTCGAATCAATAAATTTGGGTTGAATACTCTACCCTCGAAAACTGTTGCGATCCCCTATACTTGTGGGTTATCAAGACTATTTTCTGGCGCTGTTGCCGGGGAGCATAGCTCTATTCATTGAGTCACTGGGATTTATATCTGCTGGTCACGGTCAAGAACTTAAAAGACGCAAAAACAAAAATTTATCCCTCAACTATGAGGGGAGGTAAGGAACTGCCATCTAGCTCTGGACTTGATTCACCTTCTGTTTTGAGTAAGCTTGTGACACCTAAACCTGCTTGTGATGGCCTGGCTTATTAGGGATGATAGACTACTCATATCAATAAGGAATTCCTTCTTTTCCGGGAGCCCATTCGGACAGAACTCCAAAGTTAAGTGTGCTCAGCTTGGAGTAGTGTCAGGATGGGTGACCGACCGAGAAGTTGCTCCCGGGTGCGCACGAGTGAGGACAAAGTGCGCAGAAAAGACTAGTATTGATCTGTGGGGCCAGTCTAGATCCCGCCAGGAGTAACGACCACCGGCGGGTGTGTCCGGGGCATTACAAGTTTGTATCAGAGCCGACCCTCGCGGTTACATGGATGGTTGCGGACAGGTGCGTGGTCATGTTGTTCATGATGTTTGTGACCCGTCGTGGCACCCAGCATGGCACATGTACCGGACTGGAAGCACAGACGTATGTGCCAAGAGGGAACGTTCCTGTGGCCCGACGAGGACGTCGGTTCCTCTGAGTGGGGGTGTATGTGATGGCCTGGCTTATTAGGGATGATAGACTACTCATATCAATAAGGAATTCCTTCTTTTCTGGGAGCCCATTCGGACAGAACTCCAAAGTTAAGTGTGCTCAGCTTGGAGTAGTGTCAGGATGGGTGACCGACCGGGAAGTTGCTCCCGGGTGCGCACGAGTGAGGACAAAGTGCGCAGAAAAGACTAGTATTGATCTGTGGGGCCAGTCTAGATCCCGCCAGGAGTAACGACCACCGGCGGGTGTGTCCGGGGCGTTACACTGCTTCTGCTATTAATTCTGATACGTCGCATGTTATTGATGATGCCACTTCTGCTATGCATGATACTTATGATGAAGCTACTTCTATGCTTGATACTACTGTGCCACTTGGTGAATTTCTTGATGAACAACTTGCTAGGGTTAGAGAGAGTGAAATTATTGAAACTGATAATATTGAAGATAGTGATGATGAAGACTCTCCCCCTAATAAATATGAATTACTTGTTGTGCCTGAGGGTTATGTTTTGGATGAAGAATCTGCTAGAGCTATTTTAGCTTGCAATGATAGAAGTGATCTTAAGAAGTTATTAGCTAAATGGAAGTAGCAATCTCTTAATGCTAGGATGAAACCTAACCCTGCTTTTGCTACTTCACCTATCTGTGTTACTAATAAGGATTATGAATTCTCTATTGATCCTGATATAATTACCTGGTTGAATCTGATCCTTTTTATGGCTATGAATCTGAAACTGTTGTGGCACATCTTACTAAATTAAATGATATAGCCACCCTGTTCACTAATGATGAGAGAACTCGCTACCTTTATATCCTTAAAATATTTCCGTTCTCATTAAAGAGTGATGCTAAGATATGGTTCAACTCTCTTGATCCTAGTTGTGTGCGTAGTCCCCAGGATATGATTTATTACTTCTCTGCTAAATATTTTCCTGCTCATAAGAAACAAGCTGCTTTAAGGGATATATACAACTTTGTGCAAACTAAAGAAGAGAGTCTCCCACAAGCTTGGGGAGGCTTCTCCAATTACTTAATGCTTTGCCTGATCATCCTCTTAAGAAAAATGAAATACTTGATATCTTTTATAATGGACTAACTGAAGCTTCCAGAGATTACCTGGATAGTTGTGCTGGTTCTGTTTTCAGGGAAAGAACACCGGATGAAGCTGAAATTATATTGAATTATATGTTGACAAATGAAAATAATTGGACACTTCCTGAGCCAATTCCTGAGCCTATTCCTAAACCAACTCTGAAGAAGAGAGGTGTTCTATTTCTCAGTCGTGAAGATATGCAAGAGGCAAAGAAATCTATGAAAGAAAAAGGTATAAAAGCTGAAGATGTTAAGAATTTACCTCCTATTGAAGAAATACATGGTCTAAATTTACCGCCTGTTGAAGAAACATATGATCTTAATCCCTCACCTATTGAAGAAACTCATGGTCTTAATAACCCGACATGGGTAGTAAAGGTAAATTCTCTCTATAGATTTGATAAAGGTGATATACCTCGTTATAAGTCTGCTAGATAGTGCTTAGAAGAGTTTGACAATTTTATTGTTAAGCAAGAAAATTTTAGTGCTTATTTTGGTAGACAATTGAAATACAATTCTGATATGCTTGAACACTTGGGTGATTATATGTCTAGAGTTAAAGGTGAACTTAGACTCATTATTGAACATGCTTCTATGGTTACCACTCAAGTAGAACAAGTACTTAAATCTCAAAATGATTTGCTCAATGAATGACATAATAAGAATAATGACTATGCTGTTAGAGTGGCTACTAGAACCGGTAAAATGACTCAGGAACCTTTGTATCCTGAAGGCCACCCTAAGAGAAATAATATTGATGCACCTAGTCCTTCTCAAAAGAAGAAAAAGAAAAATGATAGGACTTTGCATGCTTCTAGTGAACCTATTGCTGAACCACCTGAGAATCCAAATGATATTTCTATTTCTGATGCTGAAACACAATCTGATAATGAACATGAACCTAGTGATAATGTTAATGATGATGTTCATGATGATGCTCAACATAGTAATGATAATGATGTAGAAATTGAACTTGATGTTGATCTTGATAACCCACAATCAAAGAATCAATGTTATGATAATAGAGACTTTGTTGCTAGGAAACACAGTAAGGAAAGAGAACCTTGGGTTCAGAAACCCATGCCTTTTCCTCCCAAACCATCCAAGAAAAAGGATGATGAGGATTTTGAGCGCTTTGCGGAAATGATTAGACCTATCTTCTTGTGTATGCGATTAACTGATATGCTCAAAATGAATCCTTATGTTAAGTATATGAAAGATATTGTTACTAATAAAAGAAAGATACCGGAAGCTGAAATTTCCACCATGCTTGCTAATTACACTTTTAAGGGTGGAATACCTAAGAAACTAGGAGATCCAGGAGTAACTACTATACCATGCTCCATTAAAAGAAATTATGTTAGAACTGCTTTATGTGATCTTGGAGCCGGTGTTAGTGTTATGCCTCTCTCTTTATATTGTAGACTTGATTTAAATAATTTGACACCTACTGAAATATCTTTGCAAATGGCCGATAAATCAACTGCTATACCTGTCGGTATTTGTGAGGATGTGCCTGTTGTGGTTGCAAACGTTACTATTTTAATGTACTTTGTTATTCTTGATATTCCCGAGGACGATAGTATGTCTATTATTCTTGGAAGACCTTTTTTGAATCTGCAGGGGCTGTTATTGATTGCAACAAAGGCAATGTCACTTTTCATGTTAATGGTAATGAGCATATGGTACACTTTCCGAGGAAACAACCTCAAGTTCATAGTACCAATTCTATTGGAAAAGTTCCATCAATTATTTTTGGAGGTTTTGAATTTCCTCTTCCCACTATCAAGAAGAAATATGATATTCTTATTATTGGGGATGTGCATATCCCCGTTGAGGTAACATAGTGTTATTCGAAATTTCTCCAGTTTCATGCGATTCGGAATGAGTTTGTTAACAAGACCTGATCAATCTTGTTAGTGGATTCCTTTTGATGAGCATGAGATGGATGAAACTAGAAGGCACAACCTTCTGTACCCTCTCTCTACTTTCTGTTATTTAGTTGAAATAAAGTAAAAATAGTATTTTTCTGTCTTTTTTCTGATTTATCCGTGCAATATAAAAATACCCCGAAAATAAAAGTTCTCCAAATACCCAGCCAATTTAATACGATTTTTTCTGGAATATTTGAGAATATCTGGCAATGAGAACACAGCAGGGGGAGCAAGCACCAGGCCACGAGGGTCCAGGGCGCGCCCCCCTGCCTCGTGGGCCCACGGTGGCCCCCCTCCACTTATTCCTACACCCACACACTTCTTCTTTCTCCCAAAAAAATCACCACCCTGCTCAAGCACGAGTTCTAGCTCATTTTGCTGTGATTTTCAATCTCCTTGCTCAAAGCACCTCTCACAAAACTGCTTGGGGGGATTGATCCTTGGTATGTGACTCCTCCATTGGTCCAATTAGTTTTTGTTCTAGTGCTTTATTCATTGCAAATTTGTGCTGCCTAGGTGACCATGTTCTTGAGCTTGCATGTCAAATTTATATGGTTCCAAGTAGTTCTAATGCATCATATAGTCTCTAGGCACTTGTAGGAGTAGTTGCTATCAATTTTGTTGAGCTTAGTTCACTTTTGTTTGAAGTTACTAAAAATTTCAGAATTTTTCAGAAAATAATGAAGAGATTTTTGAGGGACTCATCAAGCCGAAGCTCGAAGGAAAAGCAAAGTGAGGAAGTAGAGAGGCCCAAATATAATTTGCCTCGTACCGCGGAGGTTCGGCCGTGTGAATGGCCTTCCGATGATTTCCTGAGTACAACCGGGATTTATGATGATTTTTATGAATTGGCTGAGAATGCAGGCCTCACCGACTTCCTCCGCGACCAACGCAAATAGTATCTCTTACTCACCAATACTTTTGTGCAAAACTTCTACTATTATCCTAAGGAATCACCTCCTTCAGTAGAGTTTCATTTATATGATGTGGTTAAGAAGATGTCACTAGATGAATTTTGCAAGGTTTGCAAAATACCTTTCGAGGGTAGCTTAGAGGAACCACATCGTAAAGATGTGGACGGGTTCATTGATACTATTACTGTAGGGGAAACTAGGAAGGTTTCCGATGCAAGAATCACTAGCATACATTTTCCTGTTTTACGCTACTTTGCTATATTTGCTAGTCGTTACTTAATTGGTCGCGGAAACTATGGAAACCTTAGTGTTCCTGATATTATCATTTTGTTCCATGGTTTATTCTGTGATAACACTGTTAGTATGGGCGGTATTATTGCTAAACGGTTAAGTTTGAACCGTACAAAGGGCCCCATCTTTGGAGGTATTTACGCTTCACGCCTTGCTGCACATCATAACATACCTATTAGGCACTATGAAAAAGAAGATAAATTACTGCCCACTGCTTATTTAGATTATAAGAGTATGGTAGCGCATGATTTTATTGTCAAGAATAGGGAAGGGGTGCTTAAATACAAATTGTTCTTTGATAAACATCACCCTGAGACTATTACCTTGCCTGCTCCTTCCTTGTTTGATTTATCTGCAGGCCCGTATCTAGTTCCGTTGGCGGCCATTCACGCCTACCAGAACCCTACATCAGCCACAGAGCCGGAGCCGGAACCACAATTTAAACCTCCACGACAATCTAATTACAAGTGGGACCCGGGGATGATTGCCAACTAGTGGCAGTCAGAGTCTTCTTCATCTCAGTACAACCCCGGTTATAACTTTGGATATCCGCTAGGCCATCTGTGGCAATAAACCAACTTAGGCCAAAAGCCTAAGCTTGGGGGAGTACGTATTTCCCACTGACATTACATTCATGTTCACACACTCATTGCTAGATGACGGTGCTCATACTTTTTCACTGTAATATCCATGCTAGTTTATTTTCTTTTTCTTGCTTTCTTCTTGTGTGTTTGATAAACTTTAAGAAAAACCAAAAAAATTAGTAATAGCTTTTAGCTAGTTTACTTTCTTGTTGTAGTAGTAATAATTAAAAAGAAAACCCAAAAAGATTTCCCCGTTCTTCTTTTGCTTGTTGGGAGCTTTCCTGTGTAAATAGTTTTATTTCTTTTCTTTTCTTCGGGGGTCGTTAGGAGAAGAGCATAATTAAATTGTTGAAGTGGCTCTTATATGCATTATTGTTGATTTAACCAAGAGCCCATATTACCTTGTCTTCTCCTATTTATTGAATGCTCACAGATTCCAGCTTAGTCCAATGCACGTGCACTCTTATTATTATTCACATCGTTCGGTCGTGCAAGTGAAAGGCAATTATGATGATGTATGATGGACTGATTGAGATGAGAGAAGCTGGTATGAACTCGACCTCTCTTGTTTTTGTAATTATGATTAGTTCATCGTTCCTGATTCAGCCTATTATGAATAAACATGTTTGCAATGACAATTAGAGATTATAGTTGCTTATGCCATGCTTGATTAGCTATGAGTTATAATGGTTTACCTTGCGTGCCAACATGCTATTAAAATGGTTGTGATGTGGTATAGTGGGGTGGTATCCTCCTTTGAATGATTCAAGTGACTAGACTTGGCACATGTTCACACATGTAGTTGAAACAAATCAACATAGCCTTCACGATATTTATGTTCATGGTGGATTATATCCTACTCATGCTTGCACTCAATGTTTATTAATTTTAATGCATGTTCATGACTGTTGTCGCTGTCTAGTTGGTCGCTTCCCAGTCTTTTGCTAGCCTTCACTTGTACTAACCTGAACGCATTTTTGGAAAATTTTAAAAATAATGGAAGAAAAATCTACGTCAGGGGGCCTCCACCTGTCCACGAGGGTGGGGGGCGCGCCTGCCCCCCTGGGCGCGCCCCTGCCTCGTGGGCCCCCAGACGCTCCATTGACATCAACTCCAACTCCATATATTTGTGTTCGGGGAGAAAAAAATCAGAGAGAATGATTCATCACGTTTTATGATACGGAGCCACCGCCAAGCCCTAAAACCTCCCGGGAGGGCTGATCTGGAGTCCGTTCGGGGCTCTGGAGAGGGGAATCCGTCGCTGTCGTCATCATCAACCATCCTCCATCACCAATTTCATTATGCTCACCACCGTGCGTGAGTAATTCCATCATAGGCTTGCTGGACGGTGATGGGTTGGATGAGATTTATCATGTAATCGAGTTAGTTTTGTTAGGGTTTGATCCCTAGTATCCACTATGTTCTGAGATTGATGTTGCTATGACTTTGCTATGCTTAATGCTTGTCACTAGGGCCAAAGTGCCATGATTTCAGATCTGAACCTATTATGTTTTCATGAATATATGTGAGTTCTTGATCCTATCTTGCAAGTCTATAGTCAGCTACTATGTGTTATGATCCGGCAATCCCGAAGTGACAATAATCGGGACCACTCCCGGTGATGATCGTAGTTTGAGGAGTTCATGTATTCACTATGTGTTAATGCTTTGGTCTGGTACTCTATTAAAAGGAGGCCTTAATATCCCTTAGTTTCCATTAGGACCCCACTGCCATGGGAGGGTAGGACAAAAGATGTCATGCAAGTTCTTTTCCATAAGCATGTATGACTATATTCGGAATACATGCCTACATTACATTGATGAATTGAAGCTAGTTCTGTGTCACCCTATGTTATGACTGTTACATGATGAACCACATCCGGCATAATTCTCCATCACCGATCCAATGCCTACGAGCTTTTCACATATTGTTCTTCGCTTATTAACTTTTCCGTTGCTACTGTTACAATCACTACAAAACCCAAAAATATTACTTTTGCTACCTTTACCGTTACTTCCATATTACTTTGCTACTAAATACTTTGCTGCAGATACTAAGTTATCCAGGTGTGGTTGAATTGACAACTCAACTGATAATACTTGAGAATATTCTTTGTCTCTCCTTGTGTCAAATCAATAAATTTGGGTTGAATACTCTACCCTCGAAAACTGTTGCGATCCCCTATACTTGTGGGTTATTAGGCGCTTGGAAGCGGCACCAATCTGACGGAGGAACGGCTTGACGTGGCGATCTGAAGGCGGTGCTTGAGATCCGCCCAGCAGGGCTGCGACCGCGTGCTGCACCGGCACCGCGTAGCGAGCAGTGAAGAGGTCGCGGAGTTCCCCCCAGGACGCCATCGTGGATCCAGGGAGGTTGAGCAGCCAGGCGCGCGGCTCGCCGGCGAGGGCCATGGGGAGCCAGTTGGCCATGACCTTGTCGTCGCCCCCAGCCACGAGGACGGCCTCCTCATATGCCAGCAGGAACGGCGACAGGTCCACCACGCTGTAGTAGCACGGCGGCATCTCCGGCCTGAACTTGGGTGGCCATCGCACCTGCCGAAGGGCGGGGGCCAGGGCTCGGAGCCCCCTGGCCCCGTCTTCAGCTCCGACCGTTGGAGCTGGTGGCGGGGCGCTTGTCATGAGGGCGGAGCGCAGATCGACGGAGGAGAAGCTACAACGCACCCCTACCTGGCGCGCCTGTAAGTGCATCTAGTGCCACCCCTAGTTGGTTTTGGAGTATTGACGACAAATTTGGTTGAGGGACTAATGCGTTTGTGAGAATTGCAGGATAACGCAGATAGTGTACCTCATTGATCCGGTTTACCTACCGGAGATGACCCCTAAAAATGTATGAAGACATTGACGACAATGGTGGTATGTGAAGATATTCATATTGAAGACTATGACATGAGAAGACATTGTGTGAAGACTATGGAGCGCGAAGACTGTGTCGTTTCGTTGTTTCCTTTTTCTTCTTTGTTGAGTCATAGGAACCACCGTACTGTTAAGTGGGGTCCAAGTGAACAAAGTCAGAATGACTGAAGTGATGCTCAACCCAAATCCTATGTCTTCGAGCGAAGATAATGAGAGCAAATCTTATCCAGAGCTGGATGAGTCAGCTTTGCTTGTAGCCCAAGTAAAGTTGCCATGTGTGTTTGAAATCCGACCGTTGGAACACTGTCAGTTCCTTAGTGACCTAGGGTCATTTCGGACATATCAGGTCGGGTTACCTAGTGGCTATAAATAGCCCACCCCCTACACCATAAATTGGTGGCTGCTCAGAGTTAGTGCACGGCTTTTGTCGTTTGAGAGCAACCCACCTCGAAGCCTTTGAGAGAGAGAAATCCTTGCGAGGACAAAGCCCAAACACCTAGAGCCAAAGAGTGTTAGGCATCACTGAAGTCTTTCTATCTGCGTGACCTGAAGACTTATTACACTTGAGGACTGTGAATCCTCTAGCTGGTTAGGCGTCGCGTTCTGAGCATCCAAGAGTCATTGTGGATCGCTGGTGAACGAAGTCTGTGAAGGTTCGGAAGTCTACCTTGAAGACTTACCAGAGTGATTGGGCGAGGACTGTGTGTCCTTAGCTCAAGGGGAATAAGGTGAAGACGCGGTCTTCTGAGTTGAATCTCAGCCTCCCTAACCAGACGTACAGTTGTCACAGTAACTGGAACTGGTCCAACAAATCCTGTGTCTTCAACAAGTGACTGGTTCTATCCTCTCCCTCCCTTTACTTAGAGTTTGTCTTCGTGAAGTCATTGCCTATTTGTCGTACCTGTTTGACTTCATTGCTTGACTACTATCGTTGGTTGGCTTCATTCTATCTTCCATCCTGATCCTTACTACTAAGCTGCTATTAGTCCTTGTACTATCACATTATTGCAAGCACAGGCCAAGGCATCAGGCAAAGGTTACTGTTTCGGTGCAACAAGACCAAGACCAGCAGAACGGCAGGATGGAGGTCATCGTGTAGCCCAGGGCAGCGTCACCGTCAGGACCTTTGGCAGCCGAACACCAACTTTAGTCAGGATAAGTGTACCAGATGTTCCCCTTCAAAATGGCCAATTGTTGGCGCCCTTCTCGCTCATTATTTGGGAAGAGGCCCAGGGCCTCCGCCTATAAATAGGACTAGCCACCACAAGGTAGAAAAGGGGAAGAGATCACATCTGGAGATCGACCAGAGAGAGGGAGAGAGAGAGAGAGAGAGAGAGAGAGAGAGAAGCGACTGAACTCACCCAAGCAGTTCATTTCACTAGCTCAAGAACAGCCCCTCGCGAGGCTGTTCTCCCTTTGTACTATTCATCATCAGCCCCTGAGGCAATCCACCACACCACACACTGGATTAGGGTATTACACCACAATGGTGGCCTGAACCAGTATAAATCTCGTGTCCCTTGTGTGTTCATCTTTCTTGCTTAGATCTTTGCGAGACTTCGAGATGTGAGCTGGTAGGGGAGAGATCTTCGTGCGCACCCCAGTGTTCAAACCTCAAGGGTTTGCCGGAACCCGAAATCCAACACTGCTGAGCTGGGGCAGCTGCCCGCTGCTGCGACCTGACCCTCCCATGACCCATGGTTAGCATAAGCTTGCTTCTGAGGAATTAGCGGTACCCGGTAACTGCTGCTGTCGGCGCGGTTGGTGAGGCTCCCTTGAGGCTCCTGGAAGGGCTCGGCCTCTGGCGTCTCTTCTTCCCAGCCTGGCCCGAGGAGCGAGCCAGGGTCGTCTTCCTGCGCGTACTCCTGATCCACCATGTGGGACACATAAGCCTCCGAAGCTGCCACCGCGAAGACTTCCCCGTAGTGCCCCACACTCCATGTCGCTCGGCCTAGCGCGCCGTCTTGAGGATGGTTGGGCAGCGGCCCGCCCGGGCAGTAGGCGGTAGCGCGCATGCCCTCATTCACCGATGGTGGCGCGGGTGCGACCCGGCGTCCGGCGCCGATGGTTGAGCTAGTGTCGATGAAGCCTTGGGGCGTTCTTGGGGGTGCGCAGGCGTGGAGAGGTCCACCGAGTGGTCCGGCCGAGGCCCGGGGTGCGAGCTAGAAGCAGAAGGGCGGTGCCCCCGAGGCCGCGGCATCCAGGAGCTCGGCGACGCGTTCCAGCAACGCGTCCCGACCGCTCTCCATCAACCTGCATCGCAGCAGCTCTCGTGCCACGGTGAGCGCAGCTCTCATGTTTGCTTCCTCCCGCCGAGTGTGCGGCGCCGTGGCCGCGGTGTGGCTTGAGGCCCTTGCAGCTGCTCGCACCTGCCGCGGAGTAAGGGCGGGCGGTGTGTGACCGCACCGCCCTCGCCCTGCAGTGTTCTTCGGTGTCGGTATCCTGGGAACCGGGGTACCCAGACTTGCCTACCTGCGGCCTGTGGCGTGGCTCAGGGAGTGGCCCAGTATGGCCCATCTTCATCAACACATGCTCAAGACCCTCGCGAGGGTCCAAGCCTCGTGGGGCAGACGACAAGAGGCTTCCTCGGGCACAACCTCGTCAGGCTGGCTCGCGAGGAGGCGGAGAGATCAAGGCAGGGTACCTCACGAGGTGCCCGTGACGCAAGCCATGACGACCGAGGCCAGGCGGGCGCTAGGCGGGCGCCGGCCTGCGCAGAGTCCTTGTTTCCTCTTTGGTGCAAAGGGGGCAAGCGCAAGCAAGAGTATCAAGCAAAGGCAACCATTTCGATGCAACAAGACCAAGACCAGCAGAACGGCAGGATGGAGGTCATCATGGAGCCCAAGCCGACGTCATCGCCAGAGTCTTTGGCAGGCGAGGACCAACTTTAGCTAGGATGAGTGTACTAGATGTTCCCCTTCGAAATGGCCAATTGTTGGCGCCCTTCCCGCTCAATATTTGGGAAGAGGCCCAGGGCCTCCCTCTATAAATAAAGCTAGCCACCATAGAGAGAGGGGGAGAGATTTTGGGCAACTAGAGATCCAGATTTTGGGTAGACTAGAGAGAGAGAGAGGCGACTGAACTCACCCAAGCAGTTCATCGCACCAGCCAAGAACAACCCCTCGCGAGGCTGTTCTTCCCTTGTATTATTCATCATCAGCCCCCTGAGCCAATCCACCACACCACAAACTAGAGTAGGGTATTGCACCACAATGGTGGCCCGAACTAGTATAAACCTCGTGTCCCTTGTATTGTTCTTCGTGTAGTTTAGATGCTTGCGAGGCGGCGAGACGTGGGTAGGCAGGAGGTGTGATCTCCGTGCGCACCCCAGAGTTCGAACCTTGAGGGTCTACCGGAACCCGAAATCCGACATTTGGCGTGCCAGGTAGGGGTGTGCCAGAGCTTTCCCTTCCACTGACCCGCTCTCCGCCAACACCGCAGTTCGCCCTCATGATGGCAACGCGCCGCCCGCTCTGGTTGCCAGCGCTAGCATGGGGGCCAGGGGGCTCCGAGCCTTGGCCCTCACCTTGCGATAGGTGCAATGGCCGAACAAGTTCAAGCCGGAGATGCCACTGTGCTACAACGGCACGACCGATCCGCTGGCTTTCCTGCTGGCGTACGAGGAGGCCGTCCTCGAGGCCGGGGGTGACGATAGGGTCATGGCTAACTGGTTTCCCATGGCCCTCACCGGCGTCCCGCGCATGTGGCTGCTCCACCTGCCGACGGCTTCCGTGGCCTCTTGGGGGGAGCTGCGCGGCCTCTTCCTCGCCCAGTACGCTGCACCGACGCACCCGGTCGTTGCAGCTCTCCTAAGTGGCTCGCAGGCACCGCCTTCAGGCCGCCACATCAAGCCATTCGTCCGCCAGATCGGCACCGCTTCCGCGCTGCATGGGGCTCCTCCGGGCTGGGCGACGCCTAAAGCCGATCTGGCCTTCAGCTCGGAAGATCACCCCTCCAACTCAGCCTGCTCGGGCGCGCTCCCAATACTGTGCACCCCCACAATCTGTCAGGTGGCCGTCACTAGGACCCTCATCGACGGCGGTGTTGGCCTCAGCGTGCTCTTGGTGGAAGCCTTCAGCCTCCTCCACGTACCGCCGGAGCGACTTCAGCCCAGCAAGCCCTTCTTGGGCGTCGGAGGCGGCTCCACCGGCTCCCTGGGGCAGATCCGCCTTCCGGTGACCTTTGGCACCTACGACAACTTCCGCACGGAGCTAATCGACTTCGACATCACCCCCATCGGCCTCCCATACAACGTAATCCTCGGCTACCCGGCACTAGCCCGATTCATGGCCGCAACTCACCCAGCGTACAACCTCATGAAGATGCCTGGGAGTAGCAGCGTCCTCACCGTGTCTGGAGACACCGGCGATGCGTTGCAAGCGCTCAAGCTTGCCTTCAAGACCGCGGCGGTGGCGCAGCCCGCCAGTTCAGACGCCCCTGAGCCCAAGGGGGCTGCACCGGCCAAGAAGAAGCAGCTATTCACCCAAGACAAGGCAGAAACCAAGCAGGTACTGGTCGACGAGGATGGATCTACTAGCGCCACCTTCACCATAGGCGCCAACCTCGAGCCCGAGCAGGAGGAGGCCTTGGTGAAGTTCCTACGCGCGAACAAGAAGGTATTCGCGTGGGAACCTGATCAGCTAGCAGGGGTCCCGAGGGGCGTAATTGAGCATCACCTCAATGTGTGCCCCAACATGCGCCCCGTGAAGCAGAAGGCGAGGCGGCAGTCCACTGAGAAGCAAGCTTTCATCGTCCAAGAGACCCGCAAGTTGGAGGCGGCAGGGGTCATTCGCGAGGTTCGCTACCCAGATTGGTTGGCTAACCCGGTTGTCGTGCCAAAGAAGGGGGGGAAGGAACGCATGTGTGTCGACTTCACCAACCTCAACAAGGCCTGCCCGCAGGATCCATTCCCACTCCCTCGCATCGACCAGATCATCGACTCCACCACTGAGTGCGACCTGTTATGCTTCCTGGATGCCTTCTCCGGCTATCACCAGATCAAGATGGTAGTAGAAGATGTGGAAAAGACGGCTTTCCTGACCCCGTGTGGAGTGTACTGCTATACATGCATGCCATTCGGGCTGCGCAATGCAGGTGCGACCTTTCAGCGGCTGATGCACATCGCCTTGGGTCAGCAGCTCGGGAGGAATGCTGAGGCTTACGTTGATGACTTTGTGGTGAAGTCTCGGGAGGAAAAAACCCTGATACAGGACTTGGAGGAAACCTTTGCGAGCCTCAACGAAGTGGACATGCGGCTCAACCCGGAGAAGTGTGTGTTTGGAGTCCCCTCGGGCAAGCTCCTGGGCTTCCTCATGTCCCACCGGGGCATCAAGGCCAACCCAGAAAAGGTGAAAGCAGTTGAGGACATGAGCCCGCCGAAGACCCTCAGAGAGATGCAGAAGCTCACCGGGCGTGTGACCGCACTAGGACGCTTCATCTCCAAGCTGGGGGAACGAGCGCTCCCCTTCTTCAAGCTGATGAAGAAGAAGGGCCCCTTTGAATGGACTGAAGAGGCCGACAAGGCGTTCCAGGATCTCAAAAGGTACTTAACCAGCCCTCCGGTGATAGTGGCTCCGAGTCCTCAAGAGCCCCTGGTGCTATACCTTGCAGCCACCCCCTACTCTGCCAGCGCACCCTGGTGGCGGTTAGGGAGGAGCGTTGGACCAAGGCCGCAGCGACCGTCCGGGTCAAAGCAAAGCAGGACCAAGAGGGCCTCACAGAGACTGCGACCGTAGCCGAGAAGGATCAGCCACTGCAGGGAAGCACACCCGGAACAGAAGAGGCCCTTCCTCCAAGCGACCAGCCGCTGGGGGCTCCATTGTCTCAGGAGGCGCCCCGGCCTCCGAAGGACGCTAGCAGCGCCAGCACTACCAACCTCGTCGAGCACCATGTATACTTCATCAGCACAGTGTTACGGGACGCGAGGGCGTGGTACCCCATGCCTCAGAAACTCCTCCTCGTGCTATTGGTAGCCTCGCGCAAGCTGCGGCACTATTTCCAAGGCCATCCCATCAAGGTCATCTCAGCATACCCCTTGGAAAGGGTGCTCAGGAGCCCCAACTCAGCTGGAAGAGTCGCTGAGTGGAACATCAAGCTGCAAGCGTTTCAGATAGAATTCAGCACAACCAGAGTCATCAAGGGGGCCGCGCTTGCGGACTTTGTGGCGGAATGGGCAGAGGCGCCAGGCCTCGAGGCTGGCGAGGATCAATCACTCTCCCCGGGAAGCGAGGCACCGGACGGTTGGGTCATGTACTTCGACGGGGCGTTCTCCCGACACGGCGCGGAGGCTGGTGCGGTGCTCATATCTCCCACTCAAGACAAGCTCTACTACGCCGTGCAACTCTGTTTCCAGCACGGAGAAAAGGTCTCCAACAACATAGCAGAATACGAAGGCCTGATAGCAGGCCTGAAAGCCGCAGTCACCCTGGGGGTGAAGCGCCTCACCATCAAGGGTGATTCATAGCTCCTCGTCAACTTCTCCAACAAAGTATACGAGCCGAAGGACGAGCACATGGAAGCCTACCTCGCGGAGGTCTGCAGGATGGAGAAGCAATTCTGGGGGCTGGAGTTGCAGCATGTGCCTCGCGGCACCAATCAAGAGGCTGATGACATCACCAAAAGGGCATCTAGGCGGCTACCTCAGGAGCCTGGCGTCTTCGAGGAGCGGCTCTTCAAGCCCTCGGCGATGCCATCACTGTCAAGCACGGCGCATCCTCAGGAGGAGCTCCCCCAACCACCTGCCTCGGGAGCCCTAGTCTGCGGCCCGACCTCAGGAGTGCGCCTGCTCCTGGCGCTGGAGCCTCGGGAAGGGTGCTGGATCACAGAGCTCAGGAGCTACCTGACACGAGGGACCTTGCCGGAAAAGGAGGAGGAAGCGGAGTGTGTGGCGCGGCAGGCCACGGCATACTGCCTCAAGGATGGAGAGCTCTACCGGAGACGACCAAATGATGTGTCCTTACGTTGCATTTCCAGGGAGCAAGGGAAGGAGCTACTGGCAGACATACACGATGGAGACTGTGGACATCACTCGTCGTCACGGACTCTCGTTGGCAAGGCGTTCCGCAGCGGGTTCTATTGGCCCACGGCACTCAATGACGCCACGGAACTGGTGAAAGCTTGCAAGGCCTGCCAATTCCATGCCAAGCAGATCCATCAGCCGGCGGGAGGTCTGCAGACTATACCCCTCTCATGGCCATTCGCAGTCTGGGGACTGGATATCCTAGGTCCGTTCCCTCGGGCGCCAGGAGGCTACCGCTACCTCTACGTCGCCGTGGACAAGTTCACCAAGTGGGCTGAAGTGGAAGCTGTCCGCACCATCCCCGCAGGCTCTGCGATCAAGTTCATCAAGGGCCTCGTGAGCCGATTCGGGGTGCCGAACCGCATCATCACCGACAACGGTTTGCAGTTCACCAGTAACCTCTTCAAAACATACTATGCTAACCTTGGAACGCAGATATGCTACGCTTCCGTAGCGCACCCGCGGAGCAACGGTCAGGCCGAGCGAGCCAACGCAGAGGTCCTGAGGGGCCTCAAAACCAGGACCTTCAAGAAGAAGCTAGAGGCCTGCGGTAGGGGCTGGTACGATGAGCTCCAGTCTGTGCTGTGGTCTATCCGCACGACCGCGACCAAGCCGACTGGCGAGACCCGTTCTTTCTGGTTTATGGAGCTGAAGCCGTTCTCCCTCACGAGGTCAGACGTCGTTCCGCACGGGTCCTGGCGTTCGACGAAGCGCAGCAGGACGCCATGCGGGGGACGGATCTCGTGCTGGGGGAGGAGCATCGCCGAGAAGCCGCACTGCAAGCAGCAAGGTACCAACAAGCACTGCGGCAATACCACTGCCGCAACATCCGCCCCAGGACTCTTGAGGTAGGGGACCTCGTGCTCAGACGGGTTCTCTCCAGGGAGGGACTTCATAAGCTCTCTCCCATGTGGGAGGGCCCGTTTAATGTTGTTCATGTTTCCAGGCCCGGCTCCGCACGCTTGGAGACCCAGGAGGGGGTGCCCATCCAGAATGCGTGGAACATCCAACATCTCCGAAGATTTTACCCCTGAAAAAGGCCCGGTGCCTGTGAAGAAGGCGAATGCCTGTGAAGTAGCCGCGTTGGAATAGGCCCGGTGCCTATGAAGAAGGCGAATGCCTATGAAGTAGCCGCGTTTGGGAAAAGGCCCGGTGCCTGTGAAGAAGGCAAATGCCTGTGAAGTAGCCGCGTTTTGGAAAAGGCCCGGTGCCTGTGAAGAAGGTTAATGCCTGTGAAGTAGCCGCGTTTTGGAAAAGGCCCGGTGCCTGTGAAGAAGGCGAATGCCTGTGAAGTTGCTGCGTTTGGGAAAAGGCTCGATGACTGTGAAGAAGGCAAATGCATGTGAAGTTGCTGCGTTTGGGAAAAGGCCTGGTGCCTGTGAAGAAGACAAACGCCTATGAAGCTCGCCGCCCGTGACACTCTCATGTAATAATGAGAGGGGCTGTACACGCCCCGGAGTCTCCGGAGTGCCGCCCTCGGGCCTCGGGGGCTCTCGCCCACACCCAGTGGCAGCACTTAGCTCCGCGCTGGTGAGAAGACGTCGAAGACTAGACTAGGTGCCGGACGCGGCTTCTTTCATTTGTTTTCCACAGTTGGCTTGTTTGTTTCTATTTGTAGTTTTTCTGAAGCTGTTACCGTTTCGAGCTCGCGACCCTTCGTCCATTTCACTTGTTTGTTTCGTTTTCCCTTGCGCGAAGTCTCACGAGGGAGGATCATGGGCACCCTCGCGAGTGTTTTCTGCCCCGGTGGTTTGGAACTTCCCTATCCGAGTCCGCTGCGGGAGCACCCCTCCCATTCGGTGCCCCACGGGCATCGCAACACGATCACGGGACTTGGGTTGGTTGTCCTTGCTACCAAGGCTGGAGACTACCCCTACTGACTAAACCCTGCAGGAGACAAGGCGCACGACGAGACCCTAGCCTCGGGAGGCGAGGACCACAACGAGCTTCCCCCCAAGATAAGTGATTTCCATGCATAAACACGCGGAACGAAAACATAGCACAGAAACAGTAGAAACAGCGCGCCAATTAAACAGCGACAGTTCACCACGCCCCCGTGGGGCACCAGACTACATTATTTTTGCGCAGGAAAGAAAGGAAAGCAAAAGGGGGCACGACTTCCCGGCGTGAACTCTCGGCAAGGGCTCGTACTGCCTCCGGGGCTCAGCTGGATTCCGCCTCTCGCTTCACCGAAGTGCGGTGTCGAGCCGACCCGCTGCCCTCTCCCAGGCGAGCGCGACGACGAGGGGGCTGGTCACGACCGCCACTAGAGGAGCTGCCGTCCGAGGAGGAGTCACCAAAGCTTGGCGGGCCTCGGGCACCGCTGCCCATGCGCCTCCCACCACCTTCATCCCGACCAACGCCTCGGCCGGACGCACGGCGCGGTCATCGTCTTCGGGGCAGCATCCGGCGCGTCGGCCGTTTTCCCTGAACACCCTCACGTAGAGGGTGGCATCGCCGTCGAACATAAAGTATAGAGTGCATCGTCGGCTCAGGCCGCGCGCGCGGGCAAACGTTTGCCAGCCGCGGGTCAGGGCCGCCTCCCCGGCGGTGGAGACCTCCAGAGTAGCCCAGGAGGCCCTGCTGCAGCAACCATCCGCCTGAAGCCAAAGGCCGCCCGGGGCACCAGCCGGAAGCTCACCTATAAAGAAGCGGGGGAGCTGGAGCCAGGTGCCAGTCGGGTCCACCGACCACAAGACAAACTCTGGCAGCACCTCCGCCGAGCGAGAGCGCGGCCTTGGGGGTCGCGCAGCCCCACCTCTCGTTGGCAGCCGAACGCCCACCGCTGTGCAGAGGGCTGTTTCCACAACCACGGGAGGCCGCAGCGGGAGCCGTGGGGTGCTTGCGAGGGCGGCCCCGGCCACGCTTGGCCGGAGGAGAGCCGGGCCCTTCCTGGCGAGCCTTTCCTTTCTCCGCGCCCAAGAACCTCTTCGGCGGGGCCATGGGGATGGTGAGCAGCCAAGAAGAAGAAGGGGAGTAGCAAGAAGGGATGGACTGGAAGGGCTCACGCCGTTCCGTACATATAGATGAGGGAGGCCAACCGCCGGCCTCCACGATCATAGGTAATCATGACCCGTTTTGCATGTAGGGACTTGTCAAGTCGTGCAGTTACCGAGGTGTCGTGGGGGAGCCAGGACGCCAACGTCCCATCAACCGCCACGCGGCGCCAAGGCCGCAGGCTGTTGGGGCCTGTGGCGCTTCGCACTTGCCCCTTCGCTTCTCTGCCAAGCCAAGTCCAGGCGCGCCTTGGGCCCGGGGGCTACTGTCAACATCCTGGGAACTGGGGTACCCAGACTTGCCTGCCTGCGGCCTGCGGCGTGTCTCACGGAATGGCCCAGTACGACCCATCTTCATCAACACATGCTCAAGACCCTTGCGAGGGGCCAAGCCTCGCGGGGCGGACGACAGGAGGCTTCCTCAGGCACAGCCTCGTCAGGCTAGCTCGCGAGGAGGCGGAGAGATCAAGGCAGGGTACCTCACGAGGTGCCCGTGACGCAAGCCATGACGACCGAAGCCAGGCGGGCGCCGGCCTGCGCAGAGTCCTTGTTTCCTCTTTGGTGCAAAGGGGGCAAGCGTAGGCAAGAGTATCAAGCAAAGGCAACCATTTCGGTGCAACAAGACTAAGACCAGCTGAACGGCAGGATGGAGGTCATCGTGGAGCCCAAGCCGGCGTCACCGTCAGAGTCTTTGGCAGGCGAGGACCAACTTTAGCCAGGATGAGTGTACTAGATGTTCCCCTTCGAAATGGCCAATTGTCGGTGCCCTTCCCGCTCAATATTTGGGAAGAGGCCCAGGGCCTCCCTCTATAAATAGAGCTAGCCACCACAGAGAGAGGGGGAAGAGATTTTGGGCAACTAGAGATCCAGATTTTGGGTAGACTAGAGAGAGAGAGAGAGAGAGAGGCGACTGAACTCACCCAAGCAGTTCATCGCACCAGCCAACAATAGCCCCTCGCGAGGCTGTTCTTCCCTTGTATTATTCATCATCAGCCCCCTGAGGCAATCCACCACACCACAAACTAGAGTAGGGTATTACACCACAATGGTGGCCAGAACTAGTATAAACCTCGTGTCCCTTGTGTTGTTCTTCGTGTAGTTTAGATCCCTGCGAGGCGACGAGACGTGGGTAGGCAGGAGGTGTGATCTCCGCACGCACCCCAGAGTTCGAACCTTGAGGGTCTGCCGGAACCCGAAATCCGACATCCGGCGCACGAGCCGCCTGGGCGTGGGGTTGAGGTCTTCTTGGGCAGGCGGCGTGGCCCGGGCAGGCCAGGCCGCCCAGCGATCGGTGTTGGTCATCGGATCGCCAGACATGGACGTGACGAAGCGATGGGACGCAGATCAGCAGAAGGAAGACTTCGGCACACCCCTACCTGGCGTGCCAAATTTCGGATATCGGGTTCTGGAAAAACCCTTAAGGTTCAAACACTAGGTTGCGCACGAAGATTCCCCCTATCGAAACACGCCCTCAGCCTCGCCGTGATCTCTAAGCTAGCACAATGAACTCACAACACAAGAGACACGAGATTTATATAGGTTCGGGCCATCGTTGTGGTGTAATACCCTACTCCTATGTGGTGGTGGTGGATTGCCTCTTGGGCAGATGATGCACAGTACAAGGGAAGAACAACCTCGTGAGGAGAGGTGTTCTTGAGCTGGTGTGGTGTGGAGATGAACTGAGTCCGTCCTTGGATCAGATGCCCCTCTACTGTGGTGGATAGTCCTATTTATAGAGGCCCTGGTCCTCTTCCCAAATATTGAGCGGGAAGGGATCCAACAACGGCCATTTTGAAAGGGGACAGCTAGTACAAGCTATCCTGACTAAAGGTGGTCTTTGCCTGTCAAAGGCACTGGTGGTGACGCCGTCTTGGGCTCCATGGTGACCTTCATCCTGTCGTCCTACTGGTCTTGGTATTGTTGCACCAATATACCTCAGTACTCCGCGCCTGCGCTTCGCCCCTTAGCACCAAAGGGGAAACGAGGACACTGCACGGGCTGGCGCCCGCCTGGCCTTGGTTGTCATGGCTTGCGTCACGGGAACCTCGCGAGGTACCCCTTGCCTTGATCTCTTCGCCTCTTCACGAACCAGCCTGGTGAGGCCGCTCCTGAGGAGGCCGTGTGTCGTCCGCCCCGCGAGGCTCGTCCCCTCGCGAGGGTCTTGAGTGTTGGTTGATGAAGACGGGTCGTACTGGGCCACTGGTGGAGCCACACCGCAGGCCGCAGGCAGGCAAGTCTGGGGACCCCCGTTCCCAGGACACCGACAGCGTCGTGGCAACTGTCCTCCTCATCATCGCTACCCGTGCCGTCTTCTTCGACCGCAACCACGACCGAGTCGTCCTCCGGAGCAAATTCCGCTACCAGGGCATCCACATGGTCGTCCACCCACCCGGCCAGGTTGTCCTGAATAACCAAGGGCACAGGGGCTAACACAGCATTGAAGTCGAAGTGAGGATCGCAGTTGAGGAGATGGCTGAAGACACATGAGAATGCGCACCCAAGAAGACCCCAGCTCCTCTCCGCTACAAGCTCGCGAGTCCTCGCAGCCGGAGCCTCCAGGCAGGTCACAATGTCGGTGAAGAAGTTGAGGTGGCTGGCGTAATCATTCTCGTGCGGGTGAGGAGCGCACTCGTCACAGACGGCCCCCAAGGCGCAGTTGGCCCTGACTCTGAGACCCTGGTGCATCGAGGCGTGCTCACGCTGCAGTGTCCGGCAACGATTCGCTTTGTTCGCGGTCCTCTCTGCCAGGGACGCGGTATCCTTCATCTGTTGTTGAAGTGAAGACCGTTCGGCACGGGTAGATGCCAAGGCAGATTCGGAAGAAATCAGGGCATCTTGAGCAGCGCTCTCACGCTGCCCCGCAGATTGCAGCTTCGCCTTCAGGGCGGACGTCCTACCTTCAAGCTTGGCCTTGAGCAGCTCTAGATCCAGGCGATGCCCCTCAGCCAAGTCAGCATGCACCTTCGCCACCCTCTCCTCCACCTCCAGCTGGACCTGGGCTTCTCGGGCGGCGACGGCATCCTCAGCCATGGTAGCCTGGCGCTCCCTCACCTCCAGCCTCTCCAACACCATGTTGTGCTCCACGGTCTCCAACATCAAGTCTTCGCAGCGCCTAAGGATCTCCGCCTCGGCGAAGGCCGCCTCGTCTGGTGAGGAGGCCAGAAGGACGCGGCGCTCCTCAACTTCTCGCTCAAGGGCCGCATTTGAAGACAGAAGCTCCCGCTCCCGCTCCTCGGCCGCCTCGCGATGGCGGTTGGCAGCCTCAGCCTCCTACATGGCGCGGGCGCAAGCCTCACGGGAAGTCGCGAGCGAGGCTGCCGCAAGCGCATCGGCCTCGTCACGCTGAAGTCTCCCAAGGTAATGGCAAACTTCAGCTACTGCCACTCATGCGCCAGGTGGCGGCCTTCCGCCTCAAGCCTAGTGTCGACATTGGCGAGCTCCTCGCCGAGCTGGATCATCGTACGCATCGCCTCATCGAAGAGCTCGAAGCGCACGAAACTGCACCCACGAGAAAGCGCAAGTGCATCACCAAGGCCCTCTTCGGCCTTGGAGGTTGCCGGGGAGGTGATGGGCACCCCACCTGCCGTCGGTCGGGGGCTGGCCAGTGTAGCCCCGCAACCTGAAGACGTAGGCCGCTCAAGGGGCGTCCCCTGCCAACAATGACAAGAGGAAGGAACGCTGGTGCATCCCCCGTCTCACAGGCTGAGTCGCGGAGAGAGGGAGCAGGGAGCTCGGGTCCGGGGCTCCCTCGCGGCATCGTGGCAGCTGGAGTCGGCCCCACGCCCTGCGCAGGACCAGGGTGCCGGGGGCTATGTGCTGGCGTCAAGCTGGGATCCTTGGAGGCGCCCGCCTCCCGAGGTTTTGCCTTCGCGGGAGCCCTACAAGGCCCTAGTCAGAAGAAAACGTGGCGCGCAAGGAATCAAGAGCAAAGGTACTTACTCATCAGCAGCCACATATCTCCTCGGCTTCAGCGGCCGACGGGTGCCATCGCTGCGGCACGGAGACCTCTTCCTCTTCAGGAGCGATTCAAGGCTCAGGAGGGGCTGACCTGATCCCAACGGACGATCCTCGGAGGAGGAGCGCTCGGCGGGGCAGCCGGGGCGGAAACCCCAGGGGGAGGGGCGCCCGGCAGGATCTTCTGGCCTACGGCTCCGGAGCCATTGGTAGGCTCCTCGCCGTCGGCAGCCACTTCGGAGCCATCGCCCCGGGTGTCAGGGACCTCTGCCTCTAGAGCTTGGGGTCGTGTCAGCCCCGCGGCAACCCCCTTCAAAGCCTCAGGAGCCCAGACCTCCTGGGCCATCGTCGGCACCAGGCCTCCGAAGGAGCCCTCAACAGCTGCTGGCCGCGAGCGCTCCCCTGCTTCCACACTTGGGGCACACGCGGTAGGGTCGAGTAGAAGGGGAGCCATGAAGACGGGAATCTCACGGGGCCCTTTAAGGCCCTCCAGAAGCAACCCCCACTCGTCGAATAGAGGCATCTGCCCAGTGAAGGCTGCCTTGTTCGAGCACTGATAGAGGAGGCAGCCACCCCCCGGAAGGTCAGCAAGCTCGGATTCGCCCGTCAGGAGTTTGAGCACCATGCTCAAGGTCCCAGCGGCCAATGACAGCCTCTGCAGCCTCATGGGATCCTAAATTTGTTTGCCCAGCTGCCCAGGGAAAATTCCTTTTTCATTAAAGGAATAACCCTATCTGCCCTAAGTTGTGAAGCAACCTATATTTCTGTCCATCCAAAAATCCACAAATAATTCTCATAATTCCTTTGGGTCATATGTAGCTCAAATATGCCCAAACTTTGCGTTGTCCAGTTCAAAAATAATTCCCCAATAATCCTTTTTCTATTCTGCCCTGAATGGCACTTTGTGAAGGAAGTGTCATTTATATTTTTCCTAGTGGCTCCCAACCTTTTTGGTCATGTTTATATGTACAAATAATTGCCTCATGCACAATTTTAACTTTATTTGCCTGGCCAATCTTCCTCAGTGAATTTTCGAAGTTTCTGTTAGACAAAAGGCTTTGTGAAGGAAGTACTAGCTAGGAGTATCAAAATGAGTTGAACTTTTGCACACTCCTTAATGTGCTCATATTAAACCCCTCCACCCATTTGCAGCCCCATCCAGTCATCTATGTAAGCACAGGAGCAAATCTTTGATTCTGGCAATATTTTTAGGTTGTGAAGCAAGTGCATTTTATATTGCTTCAAAACACCTGATAAATTACCAGATCATTCTTATACCCATGAAACATCTCTCAACCCAATTTGGCATCATTTGAATGAGCCATTTGATCACCAAAATTATTTCAAGTTTCTGGACAGAAATTATGTTTGTAAAGCAAGTGCCATTTTGGCTTTTCCATTTGGCATGAGCTTTTTACAGCATCTTCATATGTTCAAATAATCAAGCTTTACCCAATCTTAGCCCAAGTTGATACTCTATGTGAGAGCATCAACATGATCTTCATTTTTGGACCAAAAATGCAGTTGTGAAGCAACTATATTAAATCTTGGTTCAAATCCCCTAAAAACCTCCAGGATCATAGTACTTCGATAGATAAACCTCCCGGACAAACTATTTACTGAGTTACCTAGCTGGTGTCCCCACTGCACAGCACAAACACTTGGCTGCTGGTTTACTTTGGGGTCTTCTGCAAATCACTCTTTGCCCCTGAAATGATTTGTTTCCTCATTTATACTAAGGTCACTAGGGTCATTCCACTAGACATGGTCGTCCACGCCAAAACCAGCCATTTGTTCCAGTGCGGGTGGTGATCATGATGATGTCATGCAAATCGCGTGCTCTGGCTTCTTCCCACCCCTGTTCTCGTCGGCTCCCTCCTCGTCTCGACCTCAAACCTTGTCCATGAGCTTCCCCGTGGGCCTCTACATTGCCCTGCGTCGCTGCATCGTCGTTGTTCGCCTTAAATGCGCCGCTAGTGCCATGCCCATGCCGCGTCCAGCCTCTGCCCGCCATTAAAGCTCGGTCGAGAGCTCGCTTGTGAGCTCTAGATCTCTCCCCCGCGCCTATATAAGGACCCCCGAACCCCTCCGCAGCTCCTAAGCCCCTCCCCAAGCCTTCCCGACCACTGAAGCATCGGCATCTCGCCGGAGTTCGCCTCTGTTCGCCGTGGCCGTCCCGTTTTCTCCTCAGTTCCGGCGAGCCTAGTCCCCCTCCACTCCTCCTGAGCTGCCAACGAGCTTCCCCTCGTCCTCGCGGTTCGCCCCACCCACTTTCCCATCGCCGGAGCGCCTTGCTTCGCCGAGCACCTCCATCGCCCGAGCTCTCTGTAGCTTCCTCCGTCACCACGGCCTCCCCTCCTATCCACTCCTCCCCGGCGCTCATTCTACCTCTGAACGAGACCGCCTCGTCTCCACGAACCCGTAGGCGTTCTCTGCCCCCCCCAGGGGTGGCCGGAGTTGGCCGGGCCCCTCGTCGGAGTCCGCCACCTGTGTCCCTGTCCCCGCGAGCCGCCGTCGCCCTGCCTCTCCCCGGCGCTGCTGCTGCTCTAGGAGGAGGCGCCACGCTACCCTGTGCCCTCCGATGGCCGTGCCCTGGCCGGAGGTGACCGGAGCCGGTCGGCCCCCTCTTGCCGCCCCTCCCCTGCTTCCTCTCCTCTGCTCACGGGAGCACAGGAGCGAGAGGAAGGAGACGACCTGATCACCCCCACCCCTTGCCAGCTCAGCGTAAGTGGAAACGTAGTTTCCAAAATACGCTTTCAGTTTTTCTATCCAGGCCCCTGTTTAAAAATATTTTTCTTGCAGATAGGTCCCTGGCAGAAAACACCTCATAACTTTTTAACCGTAGCTCCAAATTAGGTGATTCCAAAGCCCACTTCTTCGTTTAGTCAAGCCCGTTCTATTGGCCGCACTTTCACCATGTGTTAATTCTAAAAATGACCGTTATGCCCTTGCCATTATTCAGCCCCCTCCAAGAGAAAACATTTTCCGGCGATTCGTTCCGCGAGTTTCTCGCAGTTTCTCCCGGTGATTTCTTACACCCCAGGCAAGCCACACCCTCCATTTGCATCATTGTAATTCAATGACATGGTTTAATTTATTTAAACTTGTTTAAAATATTGTTTTAGCTACTTGTGATCTGTGCATGGCATTTTCTTGGAGTACTATTGTGATCTTGCTGTTGCCATGCTATTGTTTGGGTTACTAGGGGTTATGTTTGTAGTTGATGAGTATCATGTTGCAATTGGAGCATTAGTGGCTGGTATTATGATTACTTTCAGGTTGGTATGTGTTAATATGTTTTGGAGTATTACTGTGGATGTCATGCTGCCTTTGGATTATTAGTGGTTAGTATGATTATCTTTATGATGATAGTGGATGTTCTCTTGCTTGTAGTATTATTTTCGGAGATGACGTTTACATGTTGATCTTAGTTGGATAGCTTGTTCTTGCATATTGGAGTAGTAGTATTATTGTTGTCAGATTCATCATGATAGTAGTGTTGTGCTACCCTTGGAGTATCTTGAGATGATGATCTATGCTTGGATTATTTGTTGGATACTGCTATGACTTGGATTATAGTTTGATAGTTGACATTGGAGTATCAGTTATCACAGTTATATTTTTGGGGATAAATTCCGTCATTAAGTTGGTCAGGTGTCGCCGAACCGGGCTTTTTCCAGTGCAACCACATTTGCTTGTATGGGCAGCCCCTAAGTCGTTCTATTGTCGTGCCTCTCGTCGCTGCCTTCAACAAGGGAAGGTTATGGGTGTGCGGTACCCTGGCCCGGTAAGCAGACATAACCTTGTGTGCCCGTTGTTGTTGTTGTACCCGGGGGGTCCCTGTTTGGGACCGTTTATGTTTTGGCCACGACGGTGGTCGTTGGTGTCTTTGGTAGACACGGGGTCACCCATGACTTAGCCCAGTGTGGAGTGAGTCGAAGTGGCCGGGAGAGTGTCATGGCAGTAGATCGGTTTGGTCGGAACGCCGTTGGTCCACCTGACTGGGAGTGCGAGGCCATGGGTTCCGTGGTGTGGGTAAAGTGCGCTACCTCTGCAGAGTGTGTTTGTTTAAACTATCGATAGGTGCGTCCTTGGTCATGGGCATGGGTTCGTACTAGGTCACACCGTTCGATCAACACTCACATGATGGAATGACTTATAGGTGATTTATATGTGGATATTTTGAGCAGTACAGATTGGCAGGATGTTGATGATGTTGTTGGGGACCAAGTGTTGGTCGTGGTTGTGATCGCGGGAAAGATCACGGTTTGAGATCAAGTGTTGGTCGTGGTTGTGATCGCCAGAAAGATCACGGTTTGAGACCAAGTGTTGGTCGTGGTTGTGATCGCTGGAAGGATCACCGTTTGGTTTTGATCACGAGGTGATCGCGATGGTATATTGCTTGGTCGGTTAGCCAGGAGAGATATGGTTATGGAGATCTGAGATGGTGATTTATCAGTATTGTAGTAGTTTCATATCATGCTTAGTAGTTGCTGTTGTATCATGGTAGCTGTTAATTTAATTAACCTGCTTAATGCTATGTTGTTGTCTTGCCTTGATGTTTTTGGTTGTGTGAGCTTGCAAGTACATTCAATGTACTGACCTGGTGTGTCATGCCAGATTGCAGGTGATGTCGTGATTGCTTTATTGCTTGTTGTGATTTCCATTCGTGCGAGCTAGATCATGTCCCAGCCAGAGTCCCTGCAGAGTGGAGTTCACCACCTTCGTCGTTGTTCTGCTGCTAGAAGGTTTCCGCTGCTAGAAGATTTCCGCTGCTAACATAGAGCAAGTGTTGTATCGAAGGCGTAGTGTCGCCGTGCTGATGTGAACCTTTGTAACATTAGACCTTTGTATTATTATTCTTGTAATAAGAGCTGATTTGTTCTATGTCAAGCAGTGTCGTATTCCAGAGACTTCTCCTCGATCTCTGGGCTGGAATACGGGGCGTTCCGGTTTCTCTGAGCCGGGGTGCCACACTCTCTCCACGAATGAAGAGTGGGTGGAGGGGTATATATAGCCTCCACACAAAATCTAACCGTTACACACAACTTACCAAACTCGGTGGGACCGAATCTTGAAACTCGGTCGGACCGATTTAGTGAAGGATGTGACCGTTAGGAATTTCGGTGGGACCTACATGTCAACTCGGTGGCACCGATATGGTTAGGGTTAGGGCATAACGTAATCTCGGTGAGACCGAGTACACAAACTCGGTGAGACCGATTTTGGTAATAGACACACAGAGGGTTGGTCAGGCAAACTCGATGGGACCGATACGCTCATCTCGGTTGGACCGAACGTTACGAAAGGGAAACGTTGAGTTTGCATTGCAATCTCGGTGGGACCAATCGCTCATCTCGGTTTGACCGAAACGTTACGAAGGGAAACAGAGATATTACAATCCCATCTCGATGAGACTGAGATCTCTATCGTTGAGACCGAAAAGACTAGGGTTTATGGCAGTGGCTATGTCAACTGAACTCGATGGCGCCGGATAGACAGTTTCGCTAGGGCCGAGTTTGACTTTTGGTTTGGGACATATGTGGATGTGAGAAAGTAGTTGAGGGTTTTTGGAGCATATCACTAAGCACTTTGAGCAAGAAACTCATTAAGCAACACCTCATCCCCTCTTAATAGTATTGTCTTTCCTATGGACTCAATGTGATCTTGGATCACCAAAAGTAAAATGAAGAGCCTTGTGCTTTGAACTTGAGCCAATCCTTTTGTCCTTAGCATTTTGAGGGGTCCACTTTTCTCATCCATGCCATGCCAATCATTGAGCTTTCCTGAAATATTTATCTTGAAATAGCATTAGCTCAATGAGCTATATGTTGTTAGGAATTACCAAAACCACCTAGGGATAGTTGCACTTTCAATCTCCCCCTTTTTGGTAATTGATGACAACATATAGATCAAAGCTTCGACAAATGATAATAAGATTGAAAGACATCGTTGCTTTGAGAAGTATGTGATAAGTAAGAGCTCCCCCTAAATCTGTGCACTATTTAAAATTTGCTTTGGACTGCAAATGCACAATGTGTTAGGATCATGGGTTACTCTTTCATGTCACATACATCTTGGTGGAGCGCTCAAAATGATAATAATTGAACATATGCACTCATCACCAAGCAAAGTGAATGATCATATAAGGATATAAGAGATAATATCATCCAACAAGCATTAAAGATAGCATAGCATATGATCAAACACATGATCATCCAAGTATCTCACAAAATACATAGTGTATCAAGCAAGCACACAATAAAGAAGTTCAACCACCAAAAACAAGACAGATAAAAAGCAACACTCTCCCTCGAAGCCTATGATCTATACATTTTTCTCCCCCTTTGGCAACAAGTTACCAAAAAGTTCAAAAATGCATAGTGCTAAACGACTCTCAGGCTTGGTATTCATGAGGTGGTGTAGAGATGACTCCAAGGATGAAAGCGTCAGTTGATGTAGCTAGAGCTGGTGGAGTGGCTGTTGGAGCTGGTGGCACTGAAGCTGTGGCAGCTGGTGTAGATGATGTAGCTCTAGTATCTGGAACAGGTACTACAGCAGATCTCTGTCCTCTGGGCACTCTAGCAAAAGCATATGTAGTAGACTTGCCCTTCTTCTCCTCCACATCCTCCTGAAGTTGCTCAACTGCAGTTTGGATCTCAGTGACCTTGACATCAAGAGCATAGAATTTCTGCTCAATGATCCTCTCCAGACTCTCCTGGTTTTGAGTCAGGGTGGCCAAGCCCTTCTCAATCCTCAAGGTGGAGGCAAACAGATAGCCAAGCTAATCTTGCTTGCTCTTTAGGAACACTTGAGATGCCTCCTCAGCAGTTGGCATCTTTGCAGCTTTCTCTGCCCTTGCCTTCTCTCTCTTCTCATGTGCTTGCACAGATGATGGTTCCTCCTCATTCATCTCAACTGTGTTATCTTCAAACTCAGGATATAGGGGTAGATGCTCCTTATCCAATAGATAAGTGCATGTGCCCATCTTTGAGTTGATGAGCTCCTGAATGTGTGGAGCATACCCACAACTTCTCTTCTGGCCAGCTGTTGTTCTCTTGATTGTTTCCACAATCAGACTCATGACTTTGAATTTTTGAGGCACATCAAACAAATGCAGCAAGTTGATAGCATGTCCTCTGATCATCTTGTGATCTCCAGACTTGGGAAGCAATGTGTGCCTAAGGATCCAGTTGATTGTAGGCAGACCAGACAACAAGAAGTGTACAGATCCAAGCTTGTGAGTTTCCAAAGCTTTATTTGGGATCTCTCTATACTTGTGTGCCATAGTGTTGTGGTCTTTCTTCTTCTCAGCATAAACTTCCAAGTAATCTTCATTTTCTTTTGGAGCATTGATCAAATAAGCCCCATTCTTCAACAGTGGATTGGTACCTAGTACCTTCAGACATCCAGATGATCTTCCCATCTGGGTAGAAGTGAGCTATGGAGTAAAACTGCATGATGAGCTCATCATTCCACTTGGTGAGTTTCTGGGCAACAAATTCATCAACTCCACATGCTTTGAAGCTGTCATATACTCCTGGATAGTGACCTTCATTTTTCTTGATGTACTCCCAGTAGATCCACCTCATGTCACACACAATGGGCTTCTTGTCAAGCAAAATTGTCTCATAAAAATCTTGTTGCTCCTTTGTGTGAAGTCTGTAGTCAACTGCTGTCCTTCTCCTCACAGCATATGGATCTGACTGTCTCCACAATCTCAGTCCAGCATCCTTTCTGATGTGCATGTCTTCAGCTACTGGATGAGCATCATTATGATCAAGAATCTTGGGCTTCAACTTCCTCAAAACAAGTGAATCATCTTCTTCTTTAGCAGCTTCAGGCACTGGGGTCTTGTTCTTCTCTACAGCAGGTATACTTCTGGTGTTCCTCTTGGGTTTAGGCTTTGGAGCTGGAGCAGCAGCCTTGGGAGCAGCTTTGGGCTTAGATGGAGCAGCCCCTGACTTAATTGCATATCACATGAGCTTCTGAGCTTTGGGTGCTGGTGTAGCATCCTCTTCCTCTTCTTCTTCTTCTTCTTCTTCTTCTTCTTCTTCTTCTTCTTCTTCTTCTTCTTCTTCTTCTTCTTCAGAATCTCTCCTCATGGAGGGCTTGCCAAGAACTTTGGCAATAGTGGTTCTTGCCCTCTTCTTCTTCTTATCTTCACCAGCTGCTTCTTCTTCAGACTCACTGGTGAACTTCATTGTTTCACCTGTGGAAACCTTCCTAGGTTTGGATGTAGGCACTCTCCTGGCAGGTGCCTTCTTGTTCATGCCTGGCTTTGTGGTAGCAGTTGTGCCATACTCCTTTTTCAACACCTTCTTCTTTGAAGTGGCCTCATCTTCAACAGCCACATAATCCTCATCTTCAGAACCTGAGGTTTTCTTCTTCCTTGTCCTGGTAGCTGCCTTTGGCAAGTTGCTGGGAGTGCTCCTTCTACCCTCATCATAACTGCTTGAGGGACTAGTGCCCTCACTCAACTGAGCTTGTTCCTCTGACTTGTTCTGACTATCACTTTGATCAAACATATCTGCAAACTCACTGACAGCAGACCCTGTGAATAGGTATAGATGAGGTAGAGTGGATGAGCATCACAAAGTACAAAGGTTTTGCAAAATAATTGAGTCAAACACTTAGTTTTAGTTTTCCACAGAAAGCATTTCAGAGCTACCGATTTGTAAACTCGGTGATACCGAATCAGCTTTTGGAACCTAAACTAGTGAACTCGGTCAGACCGAGTCACAGTTCGGTGGCACCGAGACTGCTAGGGTTTCACAAAGAATCGATCTCAGTCACACCGATTTGTAATTCTCGGTCAGACCGAAAATCGCATGTGCAATGGCTTAAGCCAAATCGATGAGACCAATTTCTACAACTCGGTCGGTCCGAGATGAGTTCGGCGGAAACCTAACCCTAAATTTTCAAATCAAATCTAATCTACGGAATGCTTTCGCTGGACAGGAAGATTTCATACGTGGGAAGAGTCATGGCAAAGCAATGTGCTAGGAATCAGAGTTAAAGAATAGCACAAAGTTTCAAGTTCATACCCTAACTCGGCGGTGAACTTGCTACGAAGCCAACGGTGCGGCAGAATTCCGTTGACAGCGGCGGAGACTAGCGGCGGGAGGTCGCTGGCGGTGAGAGGATGATCCGGAGACCCGAAGAGGCAGAGCAGGTTATGCGCGGGCGAAGAGTTTCGGAAAAATTTCCAAAATTTGGCCCGTGAGTATATATAGCCTGACCCTGTCGGTGTGACCGAGTGGAACAACTCGGTGGCACCGAGATGCAAAACTGCGAGCAGTTACTGCAACTCGGTGTGATCGAAAGGTTCTAATCGGTTGCACCGAGAATGAAAACCTAGATCAACTTAGTGATCTCGGTATGACCGAAAAGGGTGAATTGGTCAGACCAAAATGCACAAAGAGGTTTTGGAAGTTTAATTCTATGACGAATTGGGGACTCCGAGTGCTCCTCACACAGAGTGGTTCGAACCTGACTTGATCAAACTTTGTGATGTAGCATGAATAGAGTTTGAGACGAGAAAAGCATAGTTAGCTAGAGAAGATTCTTAGGCATTCTTGTCCATCCACTTGGCAAAAGGAAAGAAAGCGAACAATCAAAACAACAAGTGGATGTCCTCGAATGAGTAAAATATGCAACCAACATGCTCACACAATAAAATGGCAAATGAAATATGTGGCAAAGCATGCACAAACAATTCTAGCATCTATCAAACAATTGGCGATGACTAGGTCATCTATATATGAGTATATTGACTTAGGAGTCAAATGAGAACATTTGATCATAGGTCATACTCATAGTTTAAGCACAAGTGGGGTTACCAGTTTTACATAAAGCATTATTGTGTTCACACCACTAGAGTTGCTTTAGTTCAATTCTTAGAGTAAAGTTCCCCCTAGATGTGAGATCCCCCTGGGATGAACTAACCTTGGGTTTTGTCGATGATGACTTCATGTAGATGTTAAAGATGTGGGTGCTTAATGTTGATGTAGATCATTTGGATCAATCCATTAGTGTGATTTGCACTTTCAATACCTACACGGGTTAGTCCCACAAGGAACAAACAAGGATATCCATAGACATAGAGTGATGACACAAGATGATGTCTATGAAAGCATTAGGTTACCTTGTCCCTTGTCTTACCAACAAGAGGGTTTGTGACTCCTTGAACTAGTGCAAGATGTGGAATTTGATTGCCCTTGTCATTGCCAAAATGGTATGAGTGAAGTATGTTGGCGGAGTCACCCTCAAGAACTCTCTAGTTCTTCTTCTTTGGGATCCACATCATCTTGATGGGAATCCTTGGAGTTGTAATTGTACTTGATGAAGTAGAACTTGATGTAGTCTTGGGAACCCACTTGACCAAGGCCTTAGGAGCTTCTTCAAATGCATCAATCTCCTCTTGAAGCTTGTCCTTGCCTTTTTGCTTGTGGTCTTGTGGTGGAAGATCATCTTGAGCTTGTGTTCCTTTGAAAGAAGTAGGATCATACTTCTCTTGTTGAGGAACAAACTTCGTCTTGGGGTATTGATCTTCTTCCCACTCAACTCCATTGGCATTGAACTTTCGTTCAAAACCAACACCTTGATTCTTCCGGTGCCTTCCTTGCTTGCGTACAATTTCCTCGAATTGCTTACTTCCGGCAAGGCTCTTGTAAACACCTTTCTCTATAATTCCCTTTAGTAAGCTATTTTCTTACTCAAGTGTAACTTGGCTAAGAGAACCATTAGTGGAATCAAGAGAACTACTAGAAGCAACAACATTGGATTTAGCATGATTATTGTTACTACAAGAAGAAGAATCCTTCTTGTTCTTGTTCTAGACTTGACTTGTGGCATGTAAGTAGATAAGAGTAAATGCTTGGCAATATAAGAAGAACTTTTCTTGCGAAGATCATCATTGATCGCCTTTAAAAACTCATGCTCTTGCTCAAGGTTGAGCTTTTCAAAGCGTAACTTCTCATGAGTCTTTAAAAGTTCTCGATGATCTTCCAAGATAGTTTCATGAGCTAACTTAAGAGTGTTTAGTTCTTTAGTTAGGCACTCAATCTTCTCCTTATCATTGTCATTCATTTTAGCTTGATTAGCATGATTATTTGACGTTTCATCATAGTATTCATCACTAGAGTTGTCAACAAGTAAATCATCATCACCTAACAAGTCATCTTCATCACTATTGAAATCAACATACTCGGGGTGTGATACCTTTGGGCCTTTAGCCATGAAGCATCTTCCAATTCCTTCATTTGGTGAGTCAAATATGTCGTAGGAGTTGGTTGACACAAGTGCTAGACCGGCAACACCTTCATCTTGAGTATATTCGGAGTCGGAGTGGTAGCTTCTCTCGGAGTGATTGTCGGAGTGGGAGCCGGATACCCATTCACCAACATGAGCTTGATGTCTTCGTTTTGTGTAGCTCCTTGATGACTTGTCCTTCCTTTCCGAATCCTTACTTCTCTGGGATGTTCTTCGTTCATAACGATCATCTCTACTCCTCCTTTCTCTTGATGGTGATTCTTCTCTTCTACTCCTTCTTTTTGGAGAATCTTATCTTCTTTTGTAGGGAGCCGTACACTCATTGGAATAGTGTCCGGGTCTTCCACAATTGTAGCAATTACGCTCACGACTA
The DNA here is from genome assembly GCF_018294505.1 of Triticum aestivum. Lineage (NCBI taxonomy): Eukaryota > Viridiplantae > Streptophyta > Magnoliopsida > Poales > Poaceae > Triticum > Triticum aestivum. The sequence continues at coordinate 480,203,706 of NC_057806.1, forward strand.
GAAGATCTTTTGTCATTGTAGGACCTTGACTTGGAACTTCTTTCCTTGCTTCTACTCTTGTAGAACTTGTTGAAGTTCTTCACCATTAGGCTCAATTCTTCATTGAAGGTTTGTTTCTCACTTGATGATGTGGGAGCTTCACATGAGGCTTTGTAAGCACCACTTGACTTGTTGTGGAGCTCTTCCTTATCCTTGAGTGACATCTCATGAGCAACAATTCTTCCAATGACTTCCGTTGGCTTGAGATCTTTGTAATTGGGCATCATTTGGATCAATGTGCACACGGTATCATATTTTCCATCCAATGCTCTTAGGATCTTCTGGATGATGAATTTGTCGGTCATCTCTTCACTTCCTAAGCCGGCAATCTCATTTGTGATGAGAGCAAGCCTAGAGTACATCTCAGCGACGCCTTCACCATCCTTCATTTTGAGCTTGTCAAGTTGACTTTAAAGCACATCCAATTTGGATTCCTTGACGGAGTCGGTACCTTCATGCATGTCAATCAAAGTATCCCAAATTTCCTTTGCATTCTCAAGACGACTGATTTTGTTGAATTCTTCGGGGCACAATCCATTGAAGAGAATATCACAAGCTTGAGCATTGTATTGCAGCATCTTCAACTCTTCCGCGGTAGCTTCACGGTTTGGTTCTCTCCCATCAAAGAATTCACCTTGCAAGCCAATACACACAATAGCCAAAACGACGGGGTTATGTCCAAGAATATGCATTTTCATCTTATGCTTCCAGGTAGCAAACTTAGTACCATCAAAGTAAGGACTTCTACGGTGCTAATTTCCCTCGCTAGATGCCATACTCTCCTAGGTTGTGAAACCAAGGCTATGACCACCAAAAGCTATGGGAATCAAAGCAAATGGAGATCAAGGCTCTGATACCACTTGTAGGATCGAAAGTATGTCTAGAGGGGGGTGATTAGACTACTTGACCAAATAAAAATCTAGCCTTTCCCCAATTTTAGTTCTTGGCAGATTTTAGCAACTTAGCACAAGTCAAGCAATCAACCTACACATGCAATTCTAAGAGTATAGTAGCGTAATGTAAAACAATTGCATATGAAGGTAAAGGGAGGAGTTTGAGGAGGCAAATGCAATGTTGACACGGAGATTTTTTATCCGTGGTTCCGATAGGTGGTGCTATCGTACATCCACGTTGATGGAGACTTCAACCCACGAATGTTAACAATTGCGCGAGTCCACGGAGGGATCCACCCATGAAGGGTCCACGAAGAAGCAACCTTGTCTATCCCACCATGGCTGTCGCCCACGAAGGACTTGCCTCACTAGGGTAGATCTTCACGAAGTAGGCGATCTCCTTGCCCTTACAAACTCCTTGGTTCAACTCCATAATCTTGACGAAGGCTCCCAAGTGACACCTAGCCAATCTAGGAGACACCACTCTCCAAGAAGTAACAAATGGTGTGTTGATGATGAACTCCTTGCTCTTGTGCTTCAAATGATAGTCTCCCCAACACTCAACTCTCTCTCACAGGATTTGGATTTGGTGGAAAGAAGATTTGAGTCGAAAGCAACTTGGGGAAGGCTAGAGATCAAGATTTATGTGGTAGGAATGGAATATCTTGACCTCAACACAAGTGTAGGTGGTTCTCTCTCAGAAAATGTATGTTGGAAGTGTAGGCATGTTCTGATGGCTCTCTCCACAAATGAAGAGTGGGTGGAGGGGTATATATAGCCTCCACACAAAATCTAACCGTTACACACAACTTACCAAACTCGGTGGGACCGAATCGTGAAACTCGGTCGGACCGATTTAGTGAATGATGTGACAGTTAGGAATTTCGGTGGGACCAACATGTCAACTCGGTGGGACCGATATGGTTATGTTAGGGCATAACTAATCTTGGTGAGACTGATTACACAAACTCGGTGAGACCGATTTTGGTAATAGACACACAGAGGGTTGGTCAGGCAAACTCGATGGGACCGATTCGCTCATCTCGGTGGAACCAAAATGTTATGAAAGGGAAACGATGAGTTTGCATTGCAATCTCGGTGGGACCGATCGCTCATCTCGGTTTGACCGAAACGTTACGAAGGGAAACAGAGAGATTACAACCCCATCTTGGTGAGACCGAGTTCCCTATCGGTGAGACCGAAAAGACTAGGGTTTATGGCAGTGGCTATGTCAACTGAACTCGGTGGCGCCGGATAGACAGATTCGGTAGGGCCGAGTTTGACTTTTGGTTTGGGACATATGTGGACGTGAGAAAGTAGTTGAGGGTTTTTGGAGCATATCACTAAGCACTTTGAGCAAGAAACTCATTAAGCAACACCTCATCCCATCTTAATAGTATTGGCTTTCCTATGGACTCGATGTGATCTTGGATCACTAAAAGTAAAATGAAGAGTCTTGTGCTTTGAACTTGAGCCAATCCTTTTGTCCTTAGCATTTTGAGGGGTCCACTTTTCTCATCCATGCCATGCCAATCATTGAGCTTTCCTGAAATATTTATCTTGAAATAGCATTAGCTCAATGAGCTATATGTTGTTAGGAATTACCAAAACCACCCAGGGATAGTTGCACTTTCACAAACACCTTGTGCTTAGTTTACACTTTATACATAATACATGTCAATATGTCATGTCGTCCTATTTTTCATACATATTGCATCCTCCTATCATGCGGCTGCCTTACATGAAAATAGTGTTCGTCGGTATCATGCATCAATGATTTCTGAAGAGCAAATTTTATTCCTCTTTTCTTGTGGGTTTGACTTGCAAGGCAAAATCAAAAAAGGGGAAGGAAAAGAGTAAGAAAGGCGATGATGGTGGTCCTCTGCAGCAACATAAACAGAGCATCTGTACGGATTCTCCTCGTACTGCAAGTGCATTACAAGTTCCAAGTCTCCGCTCCCCTACTCCACCATCTAAGGTGCTTGCTCTAACTTGGCAGTGTGATATCTGGTTGCATGTTGCATATGGTGTCTAGCTTGTATTGCTTCTAATTAGTGTAAACTTCATCTGCTTAGCTTACACATGATACGTGTGAATATGACAAGCCTTCCTGTTTTTGGTACATACTATATCTGTCTATCACACCATGTTCTTACATGAAACTACTCTTCTTATGTATCCTGCATCAGTCACTTATGATGGGACACCTTTAAGTTGGCAGTGTGATATTGGTTTGCGTTTTGAATATGATTTCTAGCATGTAGTGCTTCTAGTTTGATGTACGACATCTATAACGAGACAGTTTTAACTTGGCAGAGTGATATTGATTGCACCTTCCATATGGTGTCTAGCTTGCGGTGCTTCTAATTTGTTGAAGTGCCTTCTGCTTAGTTACCACATCATAGGTGTGAATATGTTAAGCTGTCCAATTTTTTGTACATATTCCATCCTCGTATCATGACTTTGCCTTTCATCAGAGTTGTGTTCGTCAGTATCATGCATGAATGAGTTTTGATGAGCAAATTGTATTCCTTTTTCTTGTCGGTTTGACCTCACAACGCAAAATCAATAAATCAGAAGGAAATTGGTAAGGCATTGCATGATGGTGGTCCTTTCGAGCAACTGAAACGGAGGGTCTTTACAGATTCTACTCCGCCATCCTCCCAACGAGATTCGCAAGACAACACAAGGCTAGACAGTCAACGTAGTTGTGTAGATTATGAGCACATCTCCCCTACTCCACCATCACAGGTGTTTGCTCTAACTTGGCACTATTATATGTGGTTGCATGTTGCGTATGATGTCTAGCTTGTATTGCTTCTAACTTTGTTGAATTGCATCTTCTTACTTTATACATAATGCCTGTGAATATTACACGTGTTCCTGTTTCTAGAACATACTATATCTGATCACACCATGTTCTTACATCAGACTATTGTTCTTGCATGCCCCGCATCAGTCACTTATGATAAGCCACCTTTAAGTCGCCACTATGATATTGGTTGCGTCTTGCATATGATTTCTAGCATGTACTGCTTCTAATTTGTTGAAACGCCAGATAGTTTGAACTTGGCAGAGTGATATTGGTTGTATCTTTCAGATGATGTCTAGCTTGCATTGCTTCTAATTTGTTGAAATGCCTTCTGCTTAGTTATCACATAATAGGTGTGAATATGTCACACCCTCCTGTTTTTCGTACATATTCCATCCTCGTATCATGTGTTTGCCTTTCATCCGAGTAGTGTTCATCAGTATCATGCATGAATGACTTCTGAAGAGAGAATTTTATTCCTTTTTCTTATTGGTTTGACTTCACAATGCAAAATAAATACAGTTGAAGGAAGTTAGTATGACAGTGGATCACTACTGCAGGATGGTGCTAACGCGACACTACGATCAGAGACCCTTCGACGAAATTGTGTGCGATGCAATAATCGCAAACGGTGGTGTGAAAACCCCGTCAAAAAAGGTGCAAAACATCTGCGATGGCGGAGACATCAAACATGGTTCATATTTTAGTTATGTGTGCGATGCTGGGCATACGGTTGATCCAGCAAAACTATTTGCGATGAGGAAGAACAACAGAAACGGACAGCCATATCAATGTGTGTGTGATATACGGCATATAGTTCCCTCCAATGAACTGTGTGCTAGTAGGGAATGCAACAGAAATGGTCAGCCATATCAAGGTGTGTGTGATATATGGCATACGGTTCACTCGGACAAACTGTTTTCGATTAGGCAAGAGAACGGAAACGGTTCATCTTAACAAGATGTGTGTGATATGCGGTATTTGTGATCAGCCAAAAGAACACAAACGATTCGTGTAAACCAGATGTGTGTGATGCGCAGCAAACAACCCACTCAGATGAATTGTTTGCGATGAGAAATTGTAACGCAGGCGGTTACTGTAGTAAGTTTGTGTGCAATTCTGTTCGTACAAAAAACTTTGAAAAATGCAAACTAGTTGCTTGTGGTGGCTAGGAGTATCGCACACGATGCGTCTAGGAGTACTCGTGTGCGATGATTAGTAAGTTACACATAATGAACGGCCGCAAGGGTGATATGCTGATCATGGAGTCCGAGAAGACCGTCGTCGGAAGGCCGCCGACTCAGCTTTTTAGCCTATATTTTATTATAATTGTATGCATAAGTAGGTCGTGAGTGTTTTGTGCCTTGCCGCATGTGGCATTTCAAATTATCCTGAATATGTAAGACAATTATTCACCGTTGCCATTGTAAATTTGCCTCAACAGCGAGTAGAGCGCGCACGGGGATGCCACGGACCCGCAAAAAAAACAGGGACGCCACGGTGAGCAACCACATGGTCAACCTTCTGGCACCCCATGAGAGACGCGACGTCGCATCCATAGGACACAATGGTGATATCATGACCGTGTGTGATAGTGGGCAGACATGTACACGTACATCCGACAAAAAGGGCCCACGTTCCGGGCTTCCGATGCATGGCATACGGTTGATCCAAAAGAGTTGTTTGCGATGAGGCAGAACAACAAAAATGGGGTTTTGTAGGCCCAGAACCATCAATAAATTTTGACTTTGTTTCTCGTCACATTGCAGATTACAACACAATAAGTAATTGCAAATCTGTTCACACCGATCAAACTAGTATGTGTTCACACTTAGCACCGAGCTATAAAAACTACCCACTCGAAAATTACTTCATAGTTCCTATTCTCATCACCCACAAAACTGGTCTTTCCTGTCAAGTTGTTCTGCCATGACCGGTAGGAGGAGTTTCGGGTGGGCATATAACCAGGCAGCAAAGACCAAGGCCGCGGAAGCACTAGAGAGGTCCCGCCGCAAAGCGGCAGCCATAGCAGAGATGTCCCGACGCGCCGCGGAGCTCTCGAACGAGCTCTCACGAACACACGAGGGCTCTCACAAGTGCACTCGCCACGTCGGCGATCACGACGAGCTGGCGTTGCTGAAGTCCTTGGCAGGCGACGACGACATTCTCACTGGCCTCATTAAGCAGCAGGAGCTGGTCGATGGCTTGATGAAGCTGCTCGAGATCAGTGATGCCTCGGTTGACAAGGCTACCGGCCTCATCGAGCAACTCACGGGTGACAATGCGAAGCTCCTCAAGGCGCTCGCCGAGAAGGAGGAGGAGGCCGCCGTCTGGAAGATGCTGCATGAGCAGAGCAGTGCCTTGGGTATGACGCTGACAGCGGTCGTCGAGGAACTGATGGGTGACTTGAGGAAGTTCCGGATCGAGCGCGAGCTGGAGGTGGAGAAATCCATGGCTGCTTTCAAGCAAAGTCATGAGGAATTGAGGAAGGAGCTGGAGGATGTCATCGCCCGGCGATCCATCGAAGAGTTGGTACAGTAGAGATCTAGATCGTTGTCTGCGATTTCCTTCTTCTCTTGCCCCCGTGTCTTCCGGGCTTTGCCGCATGTGGCATTTAAAATTATCCGAAACATGTAAGACAATTATTATCTACGCCATTGTAAATTTGTTGTCGTACTATCCGTTGCAATTTATTTGTCGTCGTATTATCCGTTGCCCTATGTGGCAATTTAAATTAGGCCGGAATACGAGTTCAAAACACGAACAAAGCAAATGCTGTCATGGGATCATAACCAAACACCCTCTGTCCACCCCTAAAAAAACCTCCATCTAGGCACTTTAATTAACCCATTAATGGAGAAGTTTTGAGCGAGGCGGGCGGCTGCTAGTGCATGGAGGTCAAAGAGCTCGCTTCTCGGTGAGCATGGGCAGCCTTGCTGCTCGCACGTGTCCCGTCGAGCCTGCGAGGTGGACAGGATGCACGCGTCACGTCGAGCCTGCATGACAGACTTCTCGCGCTCGCCCCGTCTAATCAAACAACTACATGCACACCACTGAGTATGGTTAAATATTGACACGGTTCATATAATACAACCGTTTGTGATATTAACGTGTCAGTTTATTGTTTCAACAAGGACTTCGTTGGCTACTAATGTGTGTGCCTCTTCTCAAACTGGACGATTTTTTTTACCATGGCATATATGTGCCATGTCATGAAACCATGCCAAGTTTCATGTTTTTTGGGTGAGTTTTTTATTTATTAGGATTTAAAAACCAAGATTCTCAATGTTTCAGGACGACGACACGTTTGTAATTCATTTCCATTCCTTAAATGAGACCTAAACATGCACCCAATAACACATGTATGATTTCCCACCCATTTTGCTTCACTGGAGCATGTGCTTGTAGTTCAAATTTGAATTATGGACTACATTAAATGCATAGAAAACTTAATTAGTAATATATACAATGGCCAAATGAACCCTAAACAGTTTCAAATTTCGGCACGACACTCCTGTTATTCTATGTTGCCTGTAGAAAACAAAGTTCAAGGCTTGAAGAGGCAACAATTATCGTTTCGCCCACCGAAAGCACGGGGGTTGCGAGAAGCTTTGGTTTGTAAGAGGCTTGTAATATAGCTTCGCCCAAATTGGACAATAATATGTACCATGTAGTGACACCCTGCCAAGTTTCACGATTTCCTGGTGAGTTTTGGATTTACAGAGATTTATAAACCAAGATTCGTAATGTTTGTGTCCAAGGCAGGACGACGAGATGGTTGAATTAATTCCTATTCGTTCCATGGGACCTAAACATGCACTCCAAGGACATACATGTACGTTTTTTCTAGCCATTTTGGTGCACTGGAGCATGTATTTATAGTTTGGATTTGAATTATGGACATGAAATGCCTAGAAAACTCAATTAATGAATAAAAAGGGTCAAACGAAACCCTGAATAATTTCAAAGTTCAGCGCGAATCTCCCGTTGTTCCATGTTGCGTGTAGAAGAAAATATGAGGCTAGAAGAGGGAGCGATTATCGTTTGGCGCACAAGGGGACACGTTTAGCTATCGAAACCACGAGGGTTCTTGCGACAGGCTCCGGTTTGTAAGAGGTTTGTAATAAAGATTGGCCCAAATTGGCAATGTTTTCACCTTTGATGACTTTCTCGTGAGTTTTGCATTTATGGGGATTTAAAAACCGAGATTCCAAATGTTTGAGGACGAGCCAGGACGCTGGTAAGGTCGTAGTTTGTTCCCATTCCTGGCATGGAACCTAAACATGCACCCAAGGGACACATGTATAATATTTCTAGCCATTTTGGTGAACTGGAGCATGTATTTGTAGTTCAGATTTGAATTATTGACATTAAATGCTTAGGAAACACAATTGGTGTATAAAAAGGCCAAACGAACCCTGAATAAGTATAAATTTCAGCATGGATATCATGTCGTTCCATGTTGCCCGTAGAAGAAAATACAAAGCAAAAAGAGGCAATGATTATGTTTCGACAATAAGGGGAACACGTTTCCCTATCGGAACCACGAGGCTTCTTTGAGAGAAGCTCCGGTTTGTAAGAGGTTTGTAATAAAGCTTGGCCCAAATTAGACAATGTTTTTACCACGACATATATGTGCCATGACGTGACACCATGCCTACTTTCATGACTTTCTAGTGAGTTTTGGATTTATAGGGATTTAAAAACCAAGATTCCAAATGTTTGAGGACGAGCCAGGACACTGGTATGGTTGTAATTCGTTCCCATTCCTGGCATGGGACCTAAACATGCACCCAAGGACACATGTATAATTTTTCTAGACATTTTGGCGAACTGGAGCATGTATTTGAAGTTTAGATTTGAATTATTGACATTAAATGCCTAGGAAACTCGATTAGTGTATAAAAAGGCCAAACAAACCCTGAATAAGTTTAAATTTCATCACGGATATCCTGTCGTTCAATGTTGCCCATAGAAGAAAATACAAGGCAAAAAGAGGCAGTAATTACGTTTCGACAACAAGGGGAACACGTTTCCCTATCAGAACCACGAGGCTTCTTTGAGAGAAGCTCCGGTTTATAAGAGGTTTATAATAAAGCTTGGCCCAAATTGGACAATGTTCTTACCACGCCATATATGTGCCATGACGTGACACCATGCCTACTTTCATGACTTTCTGGTGAGTTTTGGATTTACGGGGATTTAAAAACCGAGATTCAAAATGTTTGAGGACGAGCCAGGACGCCGGTACGGTTGTAATTCATTCCCATTCCTGGAATGGGACCTAAACATGCACCCAAGGACACATGTATAATTTTTCTAACCATTTTGGGGAACTGGAGCATGTATTTGAAGTTTAGATTTGAATTATGGACATTAAATGCCTGAAACTCAATTAGTGTATAAAAAGGCCAAATGAACCCTGAATAAGTTTAAATTTCAGCACAGATATCCTGTCGGTCAATGTTGCTCGTAGAAGAAAATACAAGGCGAAAAGAGGCAGTGATTATGTTTCGACAACAAGGGGAACACGTTTCCTATCGGAACCATGAGGCTTCTTTGAGAGAAGCTCCGATTTGTAAGAGGTTTGTAATAAAGCTTGGCCCAAATTGGACAATGTTTTTACCATGACATATATGTGCCATGACATGACACCATGCCTACTTCCATGACTTTTTGGTGAGTTTAGGATTTACGGGGATTTAAAAACCGAGATTCCAAATGTTTGAGGACGAGCCATGACGCCGGTACTATTGAGGATATGACTATTGGGTATGACCCACCCAGGAGGGGCCGGGTCATGCCACTGGCGATTCATAATTAGCAGGCCCAAGAAGATGTTGAAGATGGCGGTTCATGAAGCAGGCTTGCTGAAGGCCCAATACCCGGAGGAGACTTGAGGCCCACGGGCGTAAACCTCCATATGTTTAACTTGTACGTTAAGGAAAGTGTAATTCTGTCACCGAGCCGGACACGTTGTGTATGAGTTGGCTGGGACTCTGTAAGCCGCCGGGCATCAGCCTGTGTACATAAAGGGGCGACCCAGCGGCGGGTTAAGGCAAGAAAACAACAAGTCGAGAACTAGGTCAAGCGTATTCGCTCCCTGGTAATCGAACCCCAAGCAATACAACCTAGAGCAGGAGTAGGCCTTTACCTCGTTGTGAGGGGCCGAACCTGGGTAAACTCTCTGTGTCCCTTGTCCCATTTTAACCCCTTCAAGCTAACTACATCGCGATGGCTCCACACCTAAGTCCCCATGCTAGGGCATCTGCCGTGACAATTCCACGACAGTTGGCGCCCACCGTGGGGCCAGCACACGGCGGTTTCGAGTTCTTGAAGGGAAGCTTCGTAGGGCTCAAGGGATACGTTGTGGGCCGGATGACTAAGAGTTATCGCGGCAAGCTCTACATCGACGACGCAGGCTGGGGCCCCGAGGCCGGCTCAATCGAGTATGGGTACCGGGTCCCCTTTGGCGGAATCCATGTCTTCATTGGCAAGATTGGTGAGTCAGAAGCTGAGCCGGACATCTGCACTGACATCGTCGAGACGGCTCGGCGCGCGCGACCTCCCAAGATTCAAGCCTCCCCAAAGCATGTCTTTGTTGGCTTTGTTCAAGGAGCAGAACTGGAAGGAGGATCTGAATCCGGTGGTGAGACGGTTGTCTACTCAGGCGACGAGTCCTCAACCGGTGAGACCAATTCCATCTATCAGGTTTAGGATGGTGGGCTTGGGGGTTGTTCCGATGGTGACAGTATTCCAGGCCCCTACGAGCCGCCAAGCCGGGTTGCGATCTTCATGGCCGGTACACAACCATGGCAGAATTCTTCAACTGCGGCGGCAATGATCTCTGGGTCAGCAACGGCAGCGGCAGCCGGGGCAGGAGGCCCTGTGTGCCCACCGGCTCAAGTTTTATCTGATCTATTGGATGCCTTGGCAACATTGTTAACGGCGGAGGTAAACCCGGCGAACCAAACTCGGTATAATGCGGACGTTGCAAAGTTACGTGACGAGATAGCCCAAACCAAGGAGGATCTAAACACGGAGAACACCCGAATGGCAACGGAGCGAGCCGCCTTGCAGAGGGAGGCAGAATGGCTACAAGCAAAGAGCTTTCGCCTAATCTTGGATCGGGACGCATCAAACGTTGTCTTTAACAGAAGGCATGTGAGTCGGTTACCCCCAGTTTACGATGCGAGGAACCTTTTCAACACGCTTGAGGCAGGAACCAGTAACCCGCCGGGTGCGGATCGGGATGTTGAGGCACCGGCGACTGGAGAACTGGTTCAGCCACATGTTACAGACCCCCCCACGTTTGAACTTGACCCCCCCTCAGCACGTTCCAACACCCCTGGGTCATTTTTCTAATCCTTTGGATAAAATGATAGCTGCGACTACTCGACTAGCGGCTCTCGCGGTCCAGGATGAGTCGCTAGCAGCGATGGAAATACGAAGAGTCAGAGAACTTCTCCAGACAGCAGTGGCCCAACAAGCGGCTTATTCATACAGTCGTGATCGAATTCACTCAACCCCACGTCCAAGCCGGAGCTATAGCAGGCACACTGATGAGTCGACTGTATCGAGCAGTGAGCGGCACCGTAATTAACCCTGTCGGCCTAACCCACCGCGTGCTGGTAATGATGCTCAGGCTTTGGTGGACCAGGGTAAGACGCGATGTGAGGCGGAGCTGGCGGCTCAGTTGGCGTCCCAACAATAATCTTCGTTTTATCCGTCAGCATCTGTCGAGGCAGGAGTGACTTCTAGAACTTTGGGTGTGCCGTGTTTAGTGCCGGCTCTATGCAACGAGCGCTTGCCTAAGGATTTCAAGGGCCCCCGTAAGGTGCCTAACTACATGGTGGACCAGCCCCTAGAAGCTTGGATTGAGAGCTATGAGATGGCTATGGAGATGCTGGATGTCAGTGATGCTGCATGTGCTAAGTATTTCACCATGATGTTGGATGGGATGGCTCGTACTTGGTTGAAAGGCCTGCCCGCTAACTCCATTGGGTCATGGGCAGAGCTGAGGAGGCGGTTTATTCAAAAATTTAAAGACACGTGCAAGCAGCCTATGTCGATTCTAGATTTGGATTCTTGCGTCCAAGGTGAAGGTGAGTCAACAACCAATTGGGTGCGCCGGATCTCAGCTGTTATACACTCATCGGACAGTATCAATGCCGGTTCAGCAATCCTGATGTTGGAAAAGAACTACCGTTTTCTTCCCCTTAATCAGAAATTGGGGCGGCTTAAGCGCAATTGCAGTGATATGGGGGAGCTCACGGCAGCTCTTGTCAAGTATGCCGACTCTGATAGCACTAAAGACCCTCAGTCTGATGAGGAGAAGACTGGGAAGGGGAAGAAGAGTGGCAACACAAAGGGACAACATATCACGGCGGGTCAAGGTGGCAATGGTAAACGTAAGGCGGACGCGGTTTGGATTTCGTGGCTAACACCAACACACAGAACAATAACCAACATCATAAAGGTAAAATGCAAGCACCCCGGTTTGGAGGGCCGAAGTTCAATCTTGAGGCCATGATGAATCAGCCCTGTCCGAAGCACGGAACCCAGGATAAGCCGACCAGTCATTTGTGGAAAGATTGCTTCATCATGAGGGAGTATAAAAACTCTAAAAAAATTCAGAACAACCATGGCCCTCATGGCGGTTCAGGTTCCGGCTCTCATGGATATGGTTTCGGAGGTGGCGGTTCAAGCTCTCGCTTTCAAGGCCAAGGTAATCAAGGTGGTTTCAATCAGCAATCTGGTTAAGGGAATCGGCAGCAGCAGTCTGGTTATCAGAGTAATCCAAAGCAGCTGAATAGTGGTCAATGTCATGTGTTCACCACGAGCCTGTGCAAGCGAGATCAGAAAATCCATAAGCGGGCGGTGAACTCAGTTGAGCCGGCGGTGCCTTATTATTTGAGGTGGTCTGAGCAGCCTATTGTATGGAGCCATGAACAGCATCAACTTTACCGCTTTCACCTAAGGATGACAAATAGCATTAAGAAGTTGATCAGGATTCAGGAGCAATCAACCTGACAATATGAACCCAAAAGCGAACAAGTAGACTGAGCTGAAATTACTATTGCATGTTACGGGTAACTAACAAACCTTTCGTGCCAGGATCCTTTGAAGCCACATAATCGTTTGCAATTTCACTATAACTAATTGTTGCAGATTTAACTCCCACTAAATCCTGTGTAAAAAAAGGCAAACTAAATTTCCAAAAAATAAGTACATATAGAGTATTTAGAATGGATAGTAATAGACAGAACCAACACAAATGTACTGCTGAGCTAACATTGTAATGCAAAAGATCAATAGTTATGAGCAGAAATAGTGCGTACTTACTGACAACCATCTGGTCCTTCACATCGTTGGCCGGCAGGCGTGACGACGGAGGCTTCTTGCATGCTAACGGCCAGGAGAATCAGGACGAGGCATATGGCTATGTGGCTTTAACACACAAGACAGCTTCGATTCCATCTTATATGAATGCATGCTGTCCTATTTATGATGACGAGCTCGCCCATTTATCAGCCAAGCAATATATTCTCTCGTGTGATAAGGAAAAAGCTTATTTGGAGAAGGAAATGAAAATTTTGGAGGATCAGGTCAGTTTTCCATCTCCTTCCATGTTCATTTGTGTACAACTGACCATGGAGGCTTTCTAAACTTGAATTTTGTCCTCTGTATTTTTTAGGGCGGTGGTGATGCTGAAGTCATGGATTATCTGGATAAGCGCTCACAGTTATTTGACCAGATTCTCATTGAAGAACGTGCCGTGCATATACTGTATGGCTTAGGTTTTGATTGGAAAATGCAATCCAAGCAAGTTAATCAGCTGCCTGTCTGCTTTCGTAAGCGACTTGCTTTGGCGAAGTCTCTTCTTTTGCAGCCAACCGTTCTTTTATTGGACGAACCAACAGATGGTCTCGGTGAGTTTTTCAGAAGTTGAACTGTTCTAGTTAGATCTAATGTGGTCAAGTATACAAAAACCCTAAGACCTAAACCTGACATTAACTGATACATTGTCATTACATAATTATGTCCGCCTGTTTGAATTATATCTTTTTTTGCATTCTAGATATGGAAACTTGGGCATGGCTTGTGCAAGCATTGAAGAGACTCCAGTCTGCGTGCATAGTGGTCCTTTCAAATGATCAGCAGTTTTTAAGTGAGGTATGCACTGATGTGCTCCATGTGCACAATGGTGGGCTGCATCAGTTCCATGGTAACTACTCTCGCTATTCACCTCCAGCTGAATTCGCTGTTTCGGACAAGTCCCTTCTTTTTCACTTCAGAGATGAGGATTGGAGCCACTTAGATCCACCTTTCTTGCAACTTGATAAAGCTGGATGCAGTTATGAGCAGGACGATTACATTTTCAAAGACCTGGCTTTCAGTCTTAAGCCGGACTCAAAAATTGCATTGGTTGGTCCTAATGGGGCAGGGAAGACCACACTGATCAATGTGTTGGCAGGAAAGCATAAGTTGAGTGATGGCAAGATCAATCAGAATGATAATCTGCGTATCTCTCATTTCCATCAAGGGCTCGTCGAGGAATTGGATACGACGGTATCTGCCCTTGATTATGTGAACCGTGTCTGTGAAGGTGGTAATAATCTCAAAACTGAGATTGTTAACTCGTGTTTACCAGTTCCAATGCGTCAGAGACCGATGAAAGACTTATCATATGCTCAGAAAGTCAGTGTTGTTTTTGCTTGCTTGATGTTTGCACGGCCGCATGTTCTTCTGATTGACGAACCCACTCGTCATTTTGATACCGAGGCTGTCGACTACCTCTGTGAGGCTTTGAGATCTTTCAATGGTGGATATGTCCTCGCTACCAACAACATCGGACTTATCAATCGTCTTGCGCCAGAAATTTGGCTTTGTGGGAGTATGGGTGTAATGAAGCATGATGGGGGCATAATGGAGTTAATGCAGCAAGCGCATGACCGCGTTGGTAAGTTATTCTGTTGGCTGTTGCAACACATATTAGGCTATTTATTATGTCTTATCGTAATGTAATAGGAAACACATTTGAGTGTGTTCTATATTTTGTACAATGTTCAAAGTTTGCTTTCTTTAAGAAACTAAATACCAGTACTTTTCATTCTATCTGTACTTTGCAGCTTGGAAGTGTTTACTGATCTCAAAAATAATAACAGCGAGACACTTCTTGTTTTTGAAACCATTCCCAATTAGCTTGCAATATGCATATGGGCCCTTTTCTCTGTTCAAAATTCTAATGAAAGTGTTTATGATTCCTATTGCATAGGAAAATGTGAAAACCATCTTGCCTGCCTTATAATAATTATATGCTTCTTTGGGCCATAATTTGCTGCATTGAGTTGTTTATGAAAGTGTGTTGCATTTCATAGGTAGATTGTGCACATTTAAAATAACTTCCTCATAAGGGATAATAAGTTTGTAAGATCTCAATGTATGAAGGAACTAACAAATAAATGTCTTAATTATGTGAAACAACACCAGAGATCATCAAGGGTTCTTTATGGAATATAAAAGCACACCAATCAAGGCAATACGAAGCTCAAGATCTTAAGGGCAATCCTGAGGCAATGTGGCCTGTATAAATTACTCCCTCCGTCCCATAATGTAAGAGCGTTTTTTACACTAGTGTAGTGTCAAAAACGCTCTTATATTATGGGACGAAGGGAGTACAGAGTAGCGCGACAAGAAAGCATCACGCTAGCATTGCTAGGTAGTAACCATGTTACACACTATTCCCTCCGTTCCATATACTTGTCATGGTTTTAGTTGAAATTCTGAACTAAAATCACGACAAGTAATATGGAACGGAGGGAGTAGTAATCAACACCTAATCCCTCAAGGTGTTATTACCATCAGAAGGACTAGCTCACCTCTGACCCCCTACAAGTAGAATAGCCACTCACTATAGTCAGTGGGTTAGTGATCTGCTCTGTCAGTGGATGCCGATCTGCTATGAGTTATGCCTACGTCAATCAATCCGTGCTTTTTAACTATCTGCAACCATGAACACATTTCTAATATTAGCTTGTTTGCATGGATTTGCATCTCAGCAAAATTTAGTTTGCAGTTCCATGCCACTAGATAACTCTTATCTTTTCCTGGAGAATTCCATTGGCAACTTCTAACATGCCTTTCAGCATACAAAGAATCTACCATGACTTCTATAACCAGTCTTCAAGTTTACCAAATGCGTATACTGTTTATTTATCTATGCAGTTGGAATGCTTCAACTCCGAGATCCAACTGTAATTAGAGATGCTTATCCACTGTTTTCTATTCCAAACCCCGCTGAAGGTATGCATGAAGTATCATTCCATATTTACCTTTTGCATAAATCTAATTAAAGTTTTTCTCAGGCATTCTGTGAGTCTGATAATTGATCTCTCTTTGTTTTTTTCACAGCGGCTCTACCCTTCCTGTGGTATGACAAGTATGTTGATAGCTCTGGTGAATGTTTCAAGCTTCCATGTGTTCCTTTCCATGTCTATGTAAAACAAAGGGCTATGGTTGGACTTGGCCCAAACAGCAACTTGAAGACAGGCAATTTGAAGATAGAGGGGGAGCTTAAAAAGAATAAACACCCAATGTTTACAAAAGCAGGGAAACTTTTTACTGAATCGTTGCTTCATGGTCTCCGCCAATTGGCTTCAATTGGAGAGACTATTGGGGACTTTGACAGCACGAACATCTGGGTGACGTCTGAAGGTAGAGTTGTTCTGAAGGGAGTTGTACGCAAAAAGTTCTGCCCTGTTCAGCACAGACGTAATGAGTTGGCAGCTCATGGTATTATTGAGAATATGTGTCAGCAGGCTGGTCCGATTCCAGATAATGTTGCACATTTATTGGCTATGATAAAAGATGAGCCCCATCTGTCCCCTCTCTACCATGTCCATGCGTGACTGGTTCCTATTGAACAGTCCATGGCAAAGTACATCAAAGGGTATGAGCAGGTCAATAAGATGACAAAAGATAAGGCTCTTCAAGATAGAATCTATGAGGCAGTACTTGCTCCCTATGTCGGCAAGAAAGAATGGCGCATACTTGTGAGGACGAATGAAATCATGCTGAAAACCTACACTCACAAGAAGGGAAGGAGCTACATTGTGGCTACACCGTCGCTGCTGCCAGGTGAAATGTTTCTAACGGCTCTGCAGTTGCGCGGAATGCGTTTGGATGATGCAAAATGCTTCTTGGAATACCTGAGAAACAGAATAAGCCACCGAATGGATTACCTTGACGAGCTGCAGAAGAAATATACCCAAGAGGGTTCAGACCTTGCTCATGATGCGCGTTTCTCTCTTGTTACCTGTATTCTGCAGAAGGAGCTGTTTACAGCCAAGGGCATAATAATTTAGATCTGCATAAGTTTCTGAAAGGTACGAATTTCATGTCCCATGTAGCCATATGGTGTGACACAGTTACATTAGCAACATTGCACTGCACCCTCGTTAATCTCCTGTCAGAGCCATCAAAAAGTCATTGTTAAACCTCTAGAAACAATCTGTCAAACTGTTTTACCCTGCTCATGAGTTCTATGTGAGTAGGGCATAATTGTTGTCTTTACTTGTTTTAAGCAAAGTAAAATTTGCCTGTAGGGTGTACGCCATCTTGTGCAGTGTTGACCCATCAGCTTTATACATGTAGAAATCATTCCACTCCTTCACGTTGCAGTGTCTTTCAGTAATGGATCCTTATATCGGCTGAACTTTGCAGATGCAACCTTTGGGGGCTCCATAACCTCCCGGGAGATCCCAGGCATCCGTTGTGCTGGCTAAGAAAGCATGCTGTCTCCGAGGGCACCAAGGCCGTCCTTGTATATTTACTCTCTTTTCTCGTCGCTCGTTAGTTTGGGGGTGCTTCTAGATTCTGTGTTCGATGTTCTAATTGTGAGAAGAACATTTTATTGCGACCTGGAGAAATTTAACGTTTTCGACCTGGAGAAATTTAACGTTTTCGACCTGGAGTAATTGCTGCTTCAGTGTTATACCTATGCCTGTTTGTCATTTTAATTCTTTTTTTAGAAGATCATAAGGGCATGTACAATGGAGGCAGCACCTTGGTGCTGCCCCAGCCATCCACATAGATAAATTTGAATGAAGCTATTGTTGTATGCCACTATCACCCAATGGAAGCTACTCTATGTGATGTCATCATCTTACTTTTTCTCTCTCACCTCCTTTCCAATACATGAAACCTCCACTACATTTAAACAATACTAGCATCCATTTGAATCAACGATATCAACAAGCATACTCTATATCAACAAGCATACACACTGAAAGTTATCAAACAACTTGATTTCCAAACAAAAAACAGCAACCTTGATATGCAAACAGTGTCAACGAGTATGTGTTGTCCATGACACTACAAAATCCCATAGTAACAGAATAATCTTAAGGTTTTCAAATACTCATAAAGGAAAGATAGATTTGTAAACACACAAATTAAATTTCAGACTGAATTTGTTGCTGTATCCTTTGATTCTTCTCATTCCAAAAAAAAGTCTCACATCTTCTACGCTTTATGGCACATGAAATCCGCTTTTGTTGGACATATATGTAGAACATCTACATGAGAAGCAAGACACAAGTTAGAGTATAATAACAAGCATGTGGAAAACACATATTTTTTCTAAGCTGGCCATTTGGTTTGGCTAGAGAATTCCTTGTTAAATTTGCATGGAGCAACTGACAATAGTACAAGTATCGTGCTGCAGCGCTACTACAGTTTTAAAAACTGCAGGTGAGTTTTATAGCACAACCATCATTCTAATTAAAAAATAGCATTTCAAAAACAATAGTGCAGATTTTTGGGTACTACAGTGTAGTTTTCTGAGTACAATGCATATTCCAAAAACAGTAGTGCAGATTTTTGGGTACAGTATAGTGTAGATTTCTGAGTACAGTGCATATTTCAAAACAATAGTGCAGATTTTTTAGTGGAACATATACGTGGACGACGAACACATGCATATTCTAGCATTTGTTTCTAAAGTACATCAAGTGGTACTTTCTGAAGACGCAGATGATTATGAAACTATAACCCTGCATCAGGTATGTGTTCTAAGTTCTTAATCCTAACAAGAAGAGGCAGGGTAAGGAGTAACCTCATACCTTACAGGGAGAACAAAATTAGATCAGGAATAGGAAAAATGCAAGAATAGGATACACACAGGAATATGACAGGAATCAAGATGGAGAACAAAGGAATATGATACACGCAGGAATATTACATACCTTCTATTCCTCCCTGAAAAGTTGATCCCCCAATCTTGTGACAGCCTTCATATGCATCTCCTTTGCCCATGGCTCCATTCTTATTGTGTCAGCACTCAACATATCTGTGAACTCGTCAAACAACTTGGTTCTTTCCTCTGCTAACTTGGCCACTGTCCTCTCCATTGCTGCCTCATATGCAAGTCGATTAGCTTCTACCTTCTGAGCAGACAGTCAACTCTGCAATTCCATCATCACAGCAGTTCGCTCCTTAGCATCAGCTTGTCCTTGTAGAAAGGCCTCAATCTGTTCTTTCATGTTATTCATCTAAGTAGGGGCTTCCTTATCTTTTCCTGTAGCTTTCTTCGCCCTCTTTGTTCCTGGGGGACGCTGAGCATTCTCAGTTGGTATTGGTGATGACCTCTTTGTTCCATCTCCTTCTGTGTATACATGAATCTTCCACTTTTGGCTGTCTTTCACAGCTTCCCACCAATGCACATACAGGAACTGGTGCCCATTGCGGCTTTGGTACAGGAAAACCACGTGCTTCACCAATTTCTAGTAGACGTTGAATGACTTCAACAGTTGGCCTTTGCAAATATTCTCCACCAAACTTAGCAATGACCCCCTGAGAAAAATTCTCAAGACACTCGAGTGTCGTAGATGCACCAAGTCTTACATGGTCATCTGTTTTTTCAGCAGGAACACTATACGCCAACATATGCATGGCTGATGTGCACTTCTATAAAGGTGATAGACCTGGACGGCCCAGGGCATCTACCCTTTGAGTGAAGTAGGGAGACCACTCACCAAGAGCTTGAACAATGCGTAGAAAAAGGGGTTTTCCCATGCGGAACCTTCTACGGAAGTAGTAATCAGGATAGGTAGGATTATCACAGAAGTAATCTGCTATGAGAAGTTCACTGTAAAATTCTCTCTTCCTGACAATATATGTCCTAGGGGCTGACCGACACCTAGTACTTGGAACTCCTAGTGCATCATGAATGTTTGTGGCTATTTGTGTAGCAAAGTTGTTGAGAGTATTCTGTTGTGCCAAGTAATCTTCTAGAGAGAAAATTTCTGTTGGGTCATCGGCGTCATCTTCGAACTCATCGGAACTCAATTGTGACATGTTCAGATAGCATAATCTATTCAAATACTTAAACGTGCCTACATCCAAAATATGTCGAAGCATTCAACTTTTGTCTTAATTCAAATATTAGCATCGGTCAGATTTAACAAATGAGCAGTGGTTTTCCTGTTAAATATTAGCATGGAGCAACCGACAATAATACAAGTATCCTGCTGTAGTGCAATTACAGTTTAAAAAACTGCAGGAGTATTCAAGTGTTCTAGTTCTGAATTCCAACAGTCATTCCTCAAACAAGAAAAAAAAGATGGTAACATGCTAATGTCTAAATTGTAAGTTCAAGTTCAGACTTCAGAGCACTGTCTCAACATCCCTGCTTTGTAGTACTTTTATATGCCAAAATGAATCACATATAAATAGTCCCAATCCACGGACATGGCTGCCTACAGCAAACCGGCACCTTGTTTATATAATTTCCTCTGTATGTTCTTCTGCACACGTACTAAGCAATATGATTTTCTACCCGCAACTGCAGAGTGCAGAGTAATAGCACGGATCTACACGTTTCTCTCAGGGATTAATAAGAAGAAATAGATGGGGATTTCTACAAGCATGTCCACCTTAACCAAATTGATTGAATCTAAATCACAGGATAGGGGAATCGATCTTGTTCTTGGAACAAATCACCAGAATCCATCAAACCCTAGCCTAATTTACTGAACCAATCTGAATCAAATCCATCTGGCCATCAGCACAAGAGGAGGCAGGGGAAGGAGTAGCGTCATACCTTGCACGGAGAGCTTGAATCCATGATGTCGACGGCGGGCTGAGGACGAGGTGCGCCGCCTTCTCCTCTTGTTCGTGCACCGTGCCTCCACTGCCCTGGTTCGTGTGCTTCCCTTCTCCCGTTCCCGCACTTCCCTTCTCGTTCGCGCCCTTGCGCCGCCGGCTTTTGTTGGGTCTGCGTGGTCTTGCGGGGAGTGGAGCGACCGATCCCACACCACTCGCCCGAGCGGTCGCCTCGCTCTTTCGTCAGGGAGGAGGCGAGCTCTTCTGCAGGAAACCGCTTTGCTCTACAGGCGATAGGTTTGACGGACGTGGCATCGGGCAGGTCGATGTGGCGGCACTAGTACAAACTGGAGCGTTGGACATGTCCTTCCTCTGTTCCATTGCATGGAATGAAACCAGAGAACTGGCAATACAGTCATGTCAGGCATGTCTCAAAAAACAAAACTCTAGTGAGGCACTCCCTCCGTTTCTGTACCACACTCTAGTGGGTTAGGTTCTTGTCTCTGCACTTGCTCCTTCTCAATTCTATGCCTCTACGTAAACACTTGAATTTCTCGTTCCTCATTTAGTTTTGGCCATCTATACCTCCGTGTAAACACTTGAAATTCCCGTTGCTCATTTGGTTTTGGCCATTGTAATGCTCCATTAGAGTCACTTTTGTTGTTTCATCTGTTCATGTTCTTGCCCTGCATCAACTTTCACATCTTCAATAGGTATAACCCCAACTATCATCTTTTCTGGTGCTACATCATTGTATTCTCTGCTGTCATCTCCCCCTGTCTCGTTGTCCAAGCCTGTAACATCATCAGGGAAGACATCGGTTAAATCTACGGGTTCCCCATAATATGGTTCATGTTCCCTTAACACTACATCCAGGCTCACAAACATCCATTTTTCTGATGGGCACCAACATTTATAACCCTTTTGTTTTTCAGAGTATCCCACAAATACACATTTCACTGCTCTAGGGTCAAGCTTGCCAACCGATGGTCTATGATCCCTCACAAAACATACACATCCAAATACCTTTGGTGGCACCACATATGTAGTTTCACCAGTTAGACACTCAATCGGTGTCTTGTTATTGAGCTCCCGGGAAGGCATTCTATTCATCAAATACGCCGCTGTCATCACAGCTTTAGCCCACAAATATTTAGGAACATTCATAGCTAACATGATACACCGGGTGATTTCTAAGAGATGTCTGTTTTTCCTTTCAGCCAACCCATTCCGCTGAGAAGTACCTGGGCAACTAGTTTGGTCGATAATTCCAAAGCTTGACAAATACTTATCAAATTGGTTATTTACATATTCTGTACCATTGTTAGTTTGAAATATTTTCACCTGTGCATCATATTGATTTTTGATTAAGTTGTGGAAATCCTTAAAGCATTCAAACACGTCACTTTTATTTCTCAGTACATAAACCCAAGTAGTCCTGGTGCAACAGTCAATAAATGTAACAAAAGATTTGTACCCATAAAGTGACCACACCCCACTAGGACCCCACACATCTGAGTGGATAGTTTGAAATGGCACCATACTTCTGTGATCAGATGAAGTATATATACTACGGGTTAGCTTCCCATACAGACAGGCATCACATACTAGGTTTTCTTTGCAAATTTTATTATAGAGGTTAGGATACAACTGACCCAGGGTGTTAAAGGACATGTGTCCCAGCCTGCGATGATGCAGAAGAAATTCTTCCAATGGTGACCGAGACAGCACAACAGCAGCCATAGGTGCCATATCATCATCCAAGTAGTATAGACCATCTCGCATAATTCCTGTCCCAAGGATTTTCCAAGTCCCAAGTTGCAGAAACAAACACCAAGTTGGGAAGAAAACTACAACGCAATTAAGTTCCTTTGTAATACAGCTAATAGACAATAGATTAATTGGGAATGAGGGAACATGTAAAACAGATGACAGAGACACATTAGGTCCACACATGACAGGCCCTGATCCCATAATAGCTTGGGTAGAGCCATCTGCTAACTTCACATCCTGCCCCATCACATTAGGTGCATATTTTGAGAAGTCCTCATAGGATCCCACCATATGTCTAGATGCACCAAAATCAATTAACCATGGTCGATCACAACTTACAACTTTAGAAGCATCAGTCCAAGGACCAGCAGGAACAACAGAAACAGGTGCCTCCTTTGAAGAGTTTTCACTCAAACTCATCTTCTTAAACCACTGCCACTTCACCATATCTTCTGCAGTCATCCTCACACTCACAAGCTGTGTGGTTCCACTATCACCAGCTGGTCGTGTAACTCCACAAATATTACAGATTCTGCGAAAAGCAAAATTTACATTTCCACAGTTTGCATTTGGACACAGCCAATCCCATCTCGTTGCCAAGACTTCTCAGTACCAACAACACGTCTTCTGCTATACCAATTCTGCCATTGCCCAGGTTGATTGTATCCAAAGCAACTCTTATTTCTTAGGTTCATTCCAAACCTTGAATTCCCCCCTGCTTGCGATTTGCACCAAATAACATATTGTTCCTCTTCACTTCAGGTCTCCACAATAGCTTCGACTCACCGCCCAACTGCCTCACCAATTACCTCCTCTGCGGCACTCTATTCTCTTGCAATTTCTATACCTCCTCTACAACACTATCCTCACAACCAACAGCAAGCAGTAGCAGTCAGCAAGTGCAGGCAGCAGAGAAACACCACAGCCACTCTTCTTCTCTAGCAGCAGCACCAGAACAACAAACTGAGGGACGAGGTTCAACAGCTGAAGATTGCAATAGGACAGCTTAACACCAACAATGGAAATATGGGCAATTTTGGTGGTCTATCCTCACACGGAGTCAATCCAGAAAGCTACCAGCGAAGCCAGATGCAACAATCTCTCCTGGTTGCTTAGCAGCTTCAGTAACTTCAAATCCACTCCCAGCACCAGCAGTCCCAGATGCACCTGCAGCGGCAACAACAGTCCTGTGCACACACGCACATCACACAACCTTCTCTGACAGCAGCAGCAACACAAGCTCCTGCCCCGCCACCTCGTACCTCTGCTGCACCTGCGCCTCCTTCCTTTACCGGCCCGCTGTCGCCGTGCAGCTGCGGCGGGAATTGGCTACCAGGTATGCCCCTTCTCCTCTTCTCAGCAGCAGCAGCCGTGGCTCCTCCTGCAGCCACCGACAAGCTCCTCTGCCGCGCTCGCGCTACTCCTCGAGCACAGCCCCGCCATGCCTCGCGTTGCACGCTACCCACCAAGCTCCGCGCTCGCACACGCCCAGATGCGCCGCGCTCTCCTCGCCGGACTCCGCCACCTCACCAGCGACTACACCGCTGGCGCCGCCGCCTCCAATGAATTGTAATGCCCCGAATCCGATGCACCAGGTGTCCGCCAGATATTTGCCGTCGTTGCCATGTCATTTGCTTGCGTGTTGCATTTTTTCATGTCATCATGTGAATTGCATTACATACGTGTTCGTCTCATGCATCCGAGCATTTTCTCCGTTGTCCGTTTTGCAATCCGACACTCCTATGTCATCCGGCGTCCCCTTCTTGTCTCTTTTCGTGAGCGGATGTTAAACATTCTCGGAATGGACCAAGGTTTGCCAAGCGGCCTTGGTACATCACCGGTAGACCGCCTGTCAATTTTTGTCGCATTTGGAGGTTGTTTGATGCCCCAACGGTTAACCGCGTAGCCCGAAACCCCTCTCTCTTTGCAGCTCAGTCCCTCTTCACCACAGCCCATGAGCCCATCCAAACCCCCTCCATGCTCTCGCTCGTTCGATCAAGACCGTGTGGGTGAAAACCGCTCCTCATTTGGACTCTCCTAGCTCCCTCTACCTATAAATATGCCTCTTCCCCCGAAATTCTCGGTCTAACCCTAGCCTCTTTCCCCTCTACGCCGCCGGACATGTCCGTCCGCGCCGGACGCATCTCCGCCGCTGCCCGCAGCCAGTGGCGCGCCGCCATGTGGCCTCCAGCGCCGTCCCCGCCACCGCGGCCCGCCGGGCCCAGGCGCGGCCCGCCCAGGCCCGTGCGGCCGCCCGTCCGCCCCGCGCCTCCCGCTCAGCTCTGCCGACCTCGCCGGCGCTCGCCTCCGCCGCCGCCCCGCCGGCGCGCCTCCCGAGCCTCCTCGCTGAGCTCCTACCCGGACCGGCGCCCGAGCGCCGCCGCCGCCTCCGCGCCCGAGGCCTCCCGTGTCTCCCTTCGCCGCCGACCTCGCAGGCGACCGCTGCCACCGATCCACGCGCCGGCCGCGCCTCTCCTACGCCCCGCCGCCGGTCATCGTCTCCGCGCCACCGCCGGCTTCCTCCGCCGCCGCCGCGCCGGATCCGGCCGGAGGGCCGCCCCCGCGCCCTTCCCCGGCCTCCCCGACCTCTCCCTTGACTCTGGCCACCGTCATCGTCATCTTCGGCAAGCTCCATCCCCGCCTCGGTTCGCGTGCCGGACGAACCCTAGATCTCATGGTATATTTTTTTCTGCCAAGTCCGGAGAATTTTGTATTCTGATGCCCACTTTGCCATGCCATAACTTCTTGTGTGTAGCCCTGATTTGTGCTTATAATATATCAAAATGTTCATTGTGAGATGCTCTACATTTCATTTCATTGTGCGATGCTTGTTTGAGTCCATCTTGATACCCTTATGATTGTTGCAAGAGTGCTATATGATGTTAACTGATGTCTGTTATCAGAACTTGATGATTTGTCTTTTTCGTTGCATTTTGTGTGTGCATCCTATGAGCTTGATGTCTACATGTGTTTTGAGCTACATCATGCCATCTTTACTGTGGTGCAATCCATGTATTTTTGTGAGCCTTGTAGTGAGTGCATCGAGCTCGTGAAGTAGGGTACTTGCTGTTGCTGTTTTGCTAGGCCGATTCTGTTATATCATGATGCTATGTAAACCTGCTGCTACAAGTCATTCCATGCATAATCTGGAGATGTTCACTAAGGATGTTGGTATACATGTCATTCTATATCAATACATGCCCCTGGTTGCATTTATATCCTGTTGTAGCTTGTTGTAATCTTGTTCCAAATTTGCTAAATAATGTTGCTGTCAGCTTGTTAACATTAAGTTCAGTTTTTCCATGTGCTTTGCTAGTGATCCATGTGCCCTATTGACTTGCTCTTGCCATGCTTAGCTTCATATATGTGTCTTCCTATTGTTGGTCACCTTTTAATGCCATTTATTGCTCTGTGGTGAGTTGTATTAGCTCACCAACATGCCTACTTATTGTTGTTCCTGCCATGTCTGAATCTGTCATATCATTTGCCATGTTTGCATGGATCCTACCATGTTTTCTGTTGATCTTTGGAATTAGTTCAGTAAGGGAGTTTTGTTCTTTGTCTTTAGTATTAGCATGCCATGCCTTTGTTTGCCATGTTAAGTTCTTGTAGCATGTTGTTTGATAGCTCTAAACATTGCAACCTGATGTTATTTCTGCCAAGTCTGTAAACTGTTATTATTTGCAATCTTGCCATGTCCTTTTGAGAATGTTCTTGTGATTTCTGGAGATAGCTCAGTGTTCATGTGTTGTCATGCTTTACCGGTAATTAATGTCCATGCCTTTTGTTCTTATGTTGAGGTGCTGTAGCATATTGTTTTGATGCTTGCTAGATGCCTAGTTGCTATTTTGGACAGCTTGTCCTTTAAACTTGTTTCATGTGTATGTGTTGAACCGTTGCTCCGTTTTGAGTGTGCTCTATATAAAACTTGCTTGATTTTGCATGTAGTTTCATATTATCATGTTGCGTCCATGTTTTGAGAGTGTTTTCTTGATGTTTTTATGCATTTTGCATCAATGCCATGTTTAACTTGTTTTGCTCATATCTTCTAGGCCGTAGCTCTGAATTAAACGAACTTTATATGTAACTTGACTAGAATCTTGTGTAGTTCATCTTGGTGCATCTTAACTTGCTGTATAACAACTTGAACATAAGGTTTATTCAGTTCTGGACCAATTTTGAAATTTTCATATGAGGACTTACCAGATTTGTTATATGTTGTTTCCGGCCTCATTTAAACTTGCTTTGATGTGTGGTTCTTGTATGCATCATCTCTTGCCATGAGTAGCTTCATGTAGTCTTGTCTTGCATCATACTTGGTTGAGCATCATGTCATGTATATGTGTGGTGTGTTTACCATGTTGTGTGCTTCTTCTCGATAGTTCCCGTTTTGTTGTGATCGTGAGGATTCGTTCGTCTACACTTGGTTCAGCTTAATCCGTTCGTCTTCTTCATGGACTCGTTCTTCTTCCTAGCGGGATTTCAGGCAAGATGACCGTCACCTTGGATCTCATTACTATCATTGCGATGCTAGTTGCTTCGTTCTATCGCTATGCTGCGCTACCTATCACGTATTCTTCAAGCCTCCCAATTTGCCATGTTAGCCTCTAACCTTTTTCACCCTTCCTAGCAAACCGTTGCTTGGCTATGTTACCGTTTTTGCTCAGCCCCTCTTATAGTGTTGTTAGTTGCAGGTGAAGTGGAAGATTTCTTCATGGTGGACAGGATTATGTTGGGATATCACAATATCTCTTATTTAATTAATGCATATATATACTTGGTAAAGGCTGGAAGACTCGGCCTTATGCCTGGTGTTTTGTTCCACTCTTGCCGCCCTAGTTTCCATCATACCGGTGTTATGTTCCTTGATTTTGTGTTCCTTATGCAGTTGGGTGATTTATGGGACCCCCTTGACAGTTCACTTTGAATAAAACTCCTCCAGCAAGGCCCAACCTTGGTTTTACTATTTGCCTCACCACCACCAAACCCTTCCCTTGGGTCGGCCAACCCGAGGGTCATCTTTATTTTAGCCCCCCCCCCCCCGGGCTAGTGCTTCTCTAAGTGCTGGTCCGAACTGAGTAGACTGCAGGACCACCTCAGGGAAACTTGAGGGCTGGTTTTACTCGTAGGATGTCTCATCTGGTGTTGCCCTGAGAACGAGATATGTGCAGCTCCTATCGGGATTGTCGGCACATCGGGCGGCTTTGCTGGTCTTGTTTTACCATTGTCGAAATGTCTTGTAAACCGGGATTCCGAGACTGATCGGGTATTCCATGGAGAAGGAATATCCTTCGTTGACCGTGAGAGCTTGTGATGGGCTAAGTTGGGACACCCCTGCAGGGTATAAACTTTTGAGAGCCGTGCCCACGGTTATGTGGCAGATGGGAATTTGTTAATGTCTGGTTGTAGATAACTTGACACCAGATTCGAATTAAAACACATCAACCATGTCTGTAGCCGTGATGGTCTCTTTTCGGCGGAGTCCGGGAAGTGAACACGGTTTTGGGTTATGTTTGACGTAAGTAGGAGTTCGGGATCACCTCTTGATCATTGCTAGCTTCACGACCGTTCCGTTTGCTTCTCTTCTCGCTCTCATTTGCATATGTTAGCCACCATATCATGCTTAGTCGCTGCTGCAACCTCACCACTTTACCCCTTCCTTTCCCATTAAGCTTTGCTAGTCTTGATACCCATGGTAATGGGATTGCTGAGTCCTCGTGGCTCACAGATTACTACAACATTAGTTGCAGGTATAGATTTTGCAATGATCATGACGCGAGAGCGATGTTTGCTTGTTTTGGAGTTCTTCTTCTGCTTCTTCTTCGATCAGGGGATAGGTTCCAGGCGGCAGCCTGGGCTAGCAGGGTGGATGTTGTTTGAGTTTCTGTTTGTGTTTCATCCGTAGTCGGATGGTGCTCTTATGTAAGATGATGTTGTATTCGTGTGGCATTACATGCCTTTTGTATGTATCCCCATCTATACTGTAATGTTGATGTAATGATATCCACCTTGCAAAAGCGTATCGATATGCGGTTCTATCCTTTGGTGGGGCCTTCGAGTCTCTTTAGGATAGTATCGCATATTGGGCATGACAAGTTGGTATCAGAGCCTTGACCGACCATAGGATCCCCCTTGATTGATCGTGTAATTTGGCCGTTGTTGAGTCTAGAAGAAAACTGTTTTCGGAGTCTAGTTATATTGGAAGGAATTATTTTTAGTCCTCAGCCCCTTCATCGCTCTGGTCAGGAATCTTGACGTAGGTGTTTTGAATTACTCCTCTTCCCCTTCAAAATTTTCTTTAGGATCACACAGTTGGTTTTCCGATCGTTGGTTCTCAGCTCTTTTCATCCGGTGCATTTCTCGACAAGTTGACTCGAGCCTCTTCATCTTTGCCAAGTTCAATCCTTAGTTGTTTCTTTTTCCCACCCACCCACCCCTTTTCATCTCGGAGTCGGAGTCCGTAATCGAGTATCCATCCTACTCGTGCGAAGTCTTTGCTTTCTTTCCTCAATGATTTCAACCGGTGTTTTTCTCGTCAAGATATTCGTCGGTTTCCCCTTCCAAGTTGCCTTTGTTTTTTCCCGCCCTCCCACCCTCTTCTTCCCGGAGCCTGAGTCTCTTTCAAGCATCAATTTCATTCGTGCGGAACCTCTTCAGTCTTCCGTAAATTATCTCAACCGGTGTATTCTCGTCTTGTTTGACATTCACCATCTCTTTTTCTTCTCCGGTGGATTCAATTCTAATTTTCGGTAGTGATTATATTCTTTTCCTCGGCTCAAGTGTTTTCCCTGCTCGTTCGCCTCTCGCCAGTTTATCCTTCCGGAGTGTTCAAGACATCTCAGGAGATTCGTCAGTGTTCCAATTAATTCAAGGTCGTCACCTCATTCAAATATTTCAATCATTCCGGTGCATCATCTACCTCTTCAACAACCCTTTCCAACGGTATTTTTATCTTCAGTGGGCCCTAACCCACAGGTCTTTTCCCAGGATCTTACCTGACTCTTCTAATTCTCCCGGGGTTATTCTCAAATCCTTTTGAAATTTGACATAAGTATGAATTTCATCAGTCAGATGCCATCTCCAAGATTGCTTTCAAATTCTTTTCATCTTTGGTTCAACCCTTCCTCTTTTACATTCTACCAGAGTACCTCAGTAATTTTGGTGGTGTTTCTCGTTGTCATTCGAAAATACAAGAAGAGTTTTTCCTCTAAATTTTGCCCGTTCTCTCCAAGATTCGTGGTTCTAGTCTCTTGTTATCCTCTCGAATTATTCCGTTTGTCAGATATTCCTTTTTCTTACCCATCCGGAGTACGTCAGAAGTTGTTTTCCGTTTCGTTTCACCGAAGGCCATCGTTCCAGAAGAATTCTTCGTCCTCACATTTCAACTACCGTTATCCAATTATCCCGGTGCTTTGTTCAAGTGTTCTTTAGTCAGCTCATGATCTCTTTATCCTTTTGCATCTAAATCCCCTCTAGCATATTGGTTCTTCTAATTCTTCCCGGTGATTCATTCTCTTTCGTCAGTCATTTCCGAATTCTAACAGTGGTTCGTTCAAGATTCTTTTTCTTTGATTATCATATTAATGCATTCGTTCTTTCCAATCCTACTGGTGGTTCATGAAGACCTTCTCAATTTCGCGATATGCCACTTCTCAATCCTTTTCAAGAAGAATAAGTAGTATGCAAAATCCATTGCTTGTCATCAATTTAATTTGATGAAGGATAAGCATACAATAAATCTTATTCTTATTTCCTCAAAGTGTTTAATCCCTTTCTTTGGAGTTTGTTCTTGATGAATAAATTCTAGTTCCAAGTGTTTTCATCTTTTCTTTTCCGGAGTTCAATTTCCTCGGCCATTTTGTCGGAACCTCCATTTAAGTCACCGCAAGCTTTAATATTATTCTTTCATCCTTCATTTTATCTCGTCATCCTTTTGTTACCAGAGTTCTTCATGGTGGCTCATCATGATTTAATTCATTCCTCAAGTGTTCATCAAGATTCTTATCGAAGGAGCTCAAGTATCTTCCTTCTTGCTTTCGAAGTGCAATTAAATCTCCGTATTCTTTTGAAGTGGAGTTTTGTATTTCTTCGTTTTTCTAAGTTATCCAATCATTTCCGTTTGTGGCCGGTTATCACCTTATGATCTTGAGATGTTACCTATAAGACCACAACAAGCTTATTCTTTTCGTTGTTGATTGTCTCAACAACTCCGTTTAAACCTTCCTTCTAAAGATGCTTTCAATTTCATTCGTGCCACAAGTTGTCATTTTCTTCTCCGTTCTTTTCATTCAACTCTTTCAATTCTTTACGGAGGTTTTATGTCATGTCTTCATCAAGTATCATTCCATCCTCTCAAGCTCGTGTTCTATTCCTCCATGTTTCAGCCGGAGTGCTGCCTAAATCCTTTCAGTCTTATTCGTTTCTTATCTCGTTCTAACAGGAGTGGTTTCGGAGTCTATCTGATTCCATGAGTTTTCGATTCTCGTCATTCTCGTCGTCCCCCTCTTCTTCTCGAGTGCTCTCGATTCTTTGCTTCTTCTCTTGCGTTCTTGTTTCACCTCATCCCTTTTCTCTTCTGTCTCGTTCCTAAGATCTCGGGATGAGATCTCTTGTTAGTGGAGGAGAGTTGTAACGCCCCGGATCCGATGCACCAGGTGTCCGCCAGATATTCACCATCGTTGCCATGTCATTTGCTTGCGTGTAGCATTTTGTCATGTCATCATGTGCATTGCATTGCATACGTGTTCGTCTCATGCA
Organism: Triticum aestivum; assembly: GCF_018294505.1. Taxonomy (NCBI): domain Eukaryota; kingdom Viridiplantae; phylum Streptophyta; class Magnoliopsida; order Poales; family Poaceae; genus Triticum; species Triticum aestivum. The sequence goes on from NC_057806.1 coordinate 480,235,086, forward strand.
TCCGAGCATTTTCCCCGTTGTCCGTATTGCAACCCGACACTCCTATGTCATCCGGCGTCCCCTTCTTGTCTCTTTTCATGAGCGGGTGTTAAACATTCTTGGAATGAACCGAGGTTTGCCAAGCGGCCTTGGTACATCACCGGTAGACCGCCTGTCAATTTTCGTCGCATTTGGAGGTCGTTTGATGCCCCAACGGTTAACCGCGTAGCCCGAAACCCCTCTCTCTTTGCAGCCCAGCCCCTCTTCACCACAGCACATGAGCCCATCCAAACCCCCTCCATGCTCTCGGTCGTTCGATCACGATCGTGTGGGCGAAAACCGCTCCTCATTAGGACTCTCCTAGCTCCCTCTACCTATAAATATGCCTCTTCCCCCGAAATTCTCGGTCTAACCCTAGCCTCTTTCCCCTCTACGCCGCCGGACGCATCTCCGCCGCCGCCCGCAGCCAGTGGCGCGCCGCCACGTGGCCTCCAGCGCCATCCCCACCGCCGCGGTCCCCCGAGCCCAGGGGCGGCCCGCCCAAGCCTGCGCGGTCGCCCGTCCGCCCCGCGCCTCCCGCGCAGCTCTGCCGACCTCGCCGGCGCTCGCCTCCGCCGCCGCCCCGTCGGCGCGCCTCGTGAGCCTCCTCGCCTAGCTCCTCTGCCGGACCGGCGCCCGAGCGCCGCCCTGCCTCCGCGCCCGAGGCCTCCCGCATCTCCCTCCGCCGCCGACCTCGCAGGCGACTGCCGCCACCGATACATGCGCCGGCCGCGCCTCTCCTCCGCCCCACCGCCGGTCATCGCCTCCGCGCCGCCGGCGGCTTCCTCCGCCGCCGCCGCGCCGGATCTGGCCGGAGGGCCGCCCCCGCGCCCTTCCCCGGCCTCCCCGACCTCTCCCTCAACTCCGTCCGCCATCACCGTCATCTTCGGTGAGCTCCGCCCCCGCCTCGGTTCGCGTGCCGGACGAACCCTAGATCTCGTGGTATATTTTTTCTGCCAAGTCTCGAGAATTTTGCATTCTGGTGCCCCCTTTGCCATGCCATAACTTCTTGTGTGTAGCCCCGATTTGTGCATATAATATATTAAAATGTTCGTTGTGAGATGCTCTACATTTCATTCCATTGTGTGATGCTTGTTTGAGTCCATCTTGATATCCTTATTATCGTTGCAAGAGTGCTATATGATGTTAACTGCTGTCTGTTATCAGAACTTGATAATTTGTCTTTTTCGTTGCATTTTGTGTGTGCATCCTATGAGCCTGATGTCTACATGTGTTTTTAGATACATCATGCCAGCTTTACTATGGTGCGATCCATGTATTTTTGTGAGCCTTGTAGTGAGTGCATCGAGCTCGTGAAGTAGGGTACTTGTTGTTGCTGTTTTGCTAGGCTGATTCTGTTATATCATGATGCTATGTAAACCTGCCGCTACAAGTCATTCCATGCATAATCTGGAGATGTTCACTAAGGATGTTTTGTTATAAATGTCATGCTATATCCATTCATGTCCCTGGTTGCATTTATAGCCTGTTTGTAGATTGTTGTAATCTTGCTCCAAAGTTGCTAAATAATGTTGTTGTCAGCCTGTTAACATTAAGTTCAGTTTTGCCATGTGCTTTGCTAGTGATCCATGTGCCCTATTGACTTGCTTTTGCCATGCTTAGCTTCATATATGTGCCTTCCTATTGTTGGTCACCTTTTCATGCCATGTAGTTCTCCGTGGTGAGTTGTACAAGCTCACCAACATGCCTACTTATTGTCGTTTCTGCCATGTCTGTCTGTCATATCATTTGCCATGTTTGCATGGATCCTACCATGTTTTCTGTTGATCTTTGGAATTAGTTCAGTAAGGGAGTTTTGTTATTTGTCTTTAGTATTAGCATGCCATGCCTTTGTTTGCCATGTTAATTTCCTGTAGCATGTTGTTTGATAGCTCTAAACATTGCAACCTGATGTTATTTCTGCTGTCTATAAACTATTATTATGTGCAATCTTGCCATGTCCTTTTGAGCACGTTCTAGTGATTTCTGGAGATAGCTCAGTATTCATGTTTTATCATGCTTTACCTGTAATTAATGCCCATGCCTTTTGTTCTTATGTTGAGGTGTTGTAGCATATTGTTTTGATGCTTGCTAGATGTCTAGTTGCTGTTTTGGACAGCTTGTCCTTTAAACTTGTTTCATGTGTGTGTTGAACCGTTGCTCCGTTTTGAGTGTGCTCTATATGAAACTTGCTTCATTTTGCATATAGTTTCATATTATCATGTTGCATCCATGTTTTGAGAGTGTTTGCTTGATGTTTGTATGCATTTTGCATCAATGCCATGTTTAACTTGTTTTGCTCATATCTTCTAGGCCGTAGCTCCGAATTAAACGAACTTCATATGTAACTTGACTAGAATCTCGTGTAGTTCATCTTGGTGCATCTTAACTTGCTGTATAACAACTTTAACATAAGGTTTATTCAGTTCTGGACCAATTTCGAAATTTGCATATGAGGACTTACCGGATTTGTTATATGTTGTTTTCGACCTCATTTAAACTTGCTTTGATGTGTGGTTCTTGTATGCATCATCTCTTGCCATGAGTAGCTTCATGTAGTCTTGTCTTGCATCATACTTGGTTGAGCATCATGTCATGTATATGTGTGGTGTGTTTACCATGTTGTGTGCTTCTTCTCGATAGTTCCCGTTTCGTTGCGATCGTGAGGATTCGTTCGTCTACGCTTGGTTCGGCTTCATCCGTTCCTCTTCTTCATGGACTCGTTCTTCTTCCTAGCGGGATTTCAGGCAAGATGACCGTCACCTTGGATCTCATTACTATCATTGCTATGCTAGTTGCTTCGTTCTATCACTATGCTGCGCTACCTATCACTTGTTCTTCAAGCCTCCCAATTTGCCATGTCAGCCTCTAACCTTTTTCACCCTTCCTAGCAAACCGTTGCTTGGCTATGTTACCGTCTTTGCTCAGCCCCTCTTATAGCGTTGTTAGTTGCAGGTGAAGTTGAAGATTGCTCCATGGTGGACAGGATTATGTTGGGATATCACAATATCTCTTATTTAATTAATGCATCTATATACTTGGTAAAGGGTGGAAGACTCGGCCTTATGCCTGGTGTTTTGTTCCACTCTTGCCGCCCTAGTTTCCGTCATACCGGTGTTATGTTCCTTGATTTTGCATTCCTTACGCGGTTGGGTGATTTATGGGACCCCCTTGACAGTTCGCTTTGAATAAAACTCCTCCAGCAAGGCCCAATCTTGGTTTTACCATTTGCCTCACCACCACCTATACCCTTCCCTTGGGTCGGCCAACCCGAGGGTCATCTTTATTTTAGCCCCCCTGGGCTAGTGCTTCTCTAAGTGCTGGTCCGAACTGAGTAGACTGCGGGGCCACCTCGGGGAAACTTGAGGGCTTGTTTTACTCGTAGGATGTCTCATCTGGTGTTGCTCTGAGAACGAGATATGTGCAGCTCCTATCGGGATTGTCGGCACATCGGGCGGCTTTGCTGGTCTTGTTTTACCATTGTCGAAATGTCTTGTAAACCGAGATTCCGAGACTGATCGGGTCTTCCTGTGAGAAGGAATATCCTTCATTGACCGTGAGAGCTTGTGATGGGCTAAGTTGGGACACCCCTGCAGGGTATAAACTTTCGAGAGCCGTGCCCGCGGTTATATGGCAGATGGGAATTTGTTAATGTCCGGTTGTAGATAACTTGACACCAGACTCGAATTAAAACGCGTCAACCGTGTGTGTAGCCGTGATGGTCTCTTTTCGGTGGAGTCCGGGAAGTGAACATGGTTTTGGGTTATGTTTGACGTAAGTAGGAGTTCAGGATCACCTCTTGATCATTGCTAGCTTCACGACCGTTCCGTTTGCTTCTCTTCTCGCTCTCATTTGCGTATGTTAGCCACCATATCATGCTTAGTCGCTGCTGCAACCTCACCACTTTACCCCTTCCTTTCCCATTAAGCTTTGCTAGTCTTGATACCCATGGTAATGGGATTGCTGAGTCCTCGTGGCTCACAGATTACTACAACAACAGTTGTAGGTACAGGTTATGCGATGATCATGACGCGAGAGCGATGTTTGCTTGTTTTGGAGTTCTTCTTCTGCTTCTTCTTCGATCAGGGGATAGGTTCCAGGTCGGCAGCCTGGGCTAGCAGGGTGGATGTCGTTTGAGTTTCTGTTCGTGTTTCATCCGTAGTCGGATGGTGCTCTTATGTAAGATGATGTTGTATTCGTGTGGCATTGCATGCCTTTTGTACGTATCCCCATCTATATTGTAATGTTGATGTAATGATATCCACCTTGCAAAAGCGTATCAATATGTGGTTCTATCCTTTGGTGGGACCTTCGAGTCTCTTTAGGATAGTATCGCATATTGGGCGTGACATGAACCTAGCTCTGATGCCATGTTGAATCGGGGACTCACAGTGGGGAATTTTCCTGAAGCTTCAATCGCATCAGGTGCTCTTCCTTCTCTATTATACAATGTACAATTTATATATTAGCCCCTCCACAGTTCTATTTTCCTAAGCTAGTACCTTCAACAATATGTGTTCTAAATTTCCGGTGGTGATTTTTTTTGTGACTAGACCAAAACAAACTGAAGTATGTATTCTGAATTTTGTTCATATGACTAGATGCATATGAACTGAAGCTCCCTCATTCTTTCTAAGGTGATAGTGGTCGCAACTAGTTAAGATTAGGGGCTATAAAAGGAACTATAAAAAATATGTGAACTGCTGGCAATGTCGATGTAAACACGGGCATTTAACCAGCAGATTTTGATTTCACTATAACTATTTGTTGACACAAGGCTAAAAATAGAGTGGAATTGATTTGTAAGCAATTCTTCTTGAGATAGAGACTTTTTGTGTAGTTTGTTACAAGTATATAAACTCGAACTTCAGTTCGAGGTATACAACCGACAATCTAAGATCACTACGACAATCTAGATAGGTTACCAAAATTTCTTAGGCGGTGAGACTTATCCAAGTAGCTAATGCTACAAATAGATGATCGTTGGCCATGATTAGCAGCACCACATCAGGAGGGCACTCGTCCTGGAAGTGTGGTCGGGGCTTACTGGGGATGGTTATTTTTTCGTGGGTAGGAGATGATTCAACACAGGTGAGTGTCTTCTCAACTTGGTGTTGCTTCTAATGTGTTGGACACTGATCCAAGTTTGCGGTGAGCTGAGATGCATCTTTGAAAATCTCTTGAGAGGTCCGATTTAGTCCAAGCCTATGTAGAATGCCTACATATGTCACTTGAACTTTGGAGGGGCAGACTGATGGATCGTTGGGCTGGGATGAAGTCACATATAGTGTGTTTTGTCATGAGAAGAAATGCAAACGAAAACACAATTACATTACATTGTTAATGTATATGGTATGAAGAAAAAACGGAACTTTTTTTACTAATTGGAGTGTAATGTAATCGACTACACTACAGAACTCAACACACATTGATTAACCAAAAAGATAAGGAGTGGCCCCATATGCCTCCTGAAGGGTTGTCTCTGCTATGTCGATGGAGACCTTGAGGTCAATGGCGTGTCGGTGGAGATATGGCAGAGCTGATTGGCTCGTCATCCCTGTCATGGCTACAATATGGCTCCGCCGAGTTTGTGATTTTTATGGGAAAAACATGAACGTAGCTATTGCATCAATAGAATATTTTGGTCCTTTAGTTCCAAATACCCATATTTAGTTGGACAACTATAAATTCGGACTATACTGCTTATCTGCAGTATAACGCCCTGACTCCGAACTCTTGATTTGCTGCCAAGTAACACTAAATTGTCGCATGTATACTGTTCCAAAATTGTAGGTGCAGTACTACTTCAGCGATGCGGATCCTATGATGGATGAGTGCATGTTCAAATTGTCAAACACGCATCATATCTGGCCGCACCTATCTTGTTTGCTTCGGTTGTTAGGAGTCCTAGTTAGATAGACTAGGTTGTTGCAGTTTATCTCTATCTAAGATCTTCCTTTCTCTCCAAGATGTAATCTCCAACAACTTTGTATGCGCTGTACAGGGAGGTGTGCCCCTGCTATATAAACACGTACACGTCGCCCGCATCGGGTAAGATGTTTCCGCCATCGCACATGGTAATCAGAGCCTTCCTCTTCCAATCTAGCCTCCCGGTTACATCTAGTGCATATCTATGTCTTCATCCTCCGGCGCCTCACCTAGCCTCAATGGCCAGGTCACCGAGAAGATCAATCACATGAACTACGTGCTATGGCGCACACAGGTCACACCCCACCTGCGGGGCGCCGGTGTCTTCGGCTACGTCGATGGCACCACGTCGTAGCCGGCCAGACTCCACGTCATGAAAGACATGGACGGCAAGGAGACTTCTGCGCCCAACCCTCTCCACCCACTTTGGGTTCGGGAGGACCAATAGGTGCTTGGCTATTTGCTGAGTACCCTCTCCAAGGAGGTGCTGGTTGCGGTCACCGCGATCACCATGGCGTGCGAACTCTGGGTGGCACTGGCGGGCATGTTCTCGTCCCAGTCACTCAGCCGCGTCAACAACATCAGGACTGTGCTCATCAACGCAGAGAAGGGCAACCAGTCGGTAGCCTCCTACTTCGCCTCCCTCCACAGCCTCGCCGATGAACTCGCCGCCGCTGGCAAGCCTATCCAGGACGATGAACTAATCTCGTACATTCTCCACGGCCTCGACGTCGACTACCAGCCGCTCGTCTCTGCCCTCGACCCCCGCGTCACGCCTGTCACCATCGACGAGCTCTACGCCATGCTGAGTAACTTTGGTCAGCGCATGGCTCAGTTCCACGGCTCCTCCAGCGGCTTCAAGTATTCTGTGAATGCTGCATCTCATGGCCGTGGTGGTGGCCCTCGCTCGCGTGGATCTCCCCACAACAAGGGGCGGTCAGGAAGCAACAACAACGGTGGCAGCGGCTCCAACAACTCCTGCAACGGGCGCGCCCCCAACTCCAAGCCTCGTCGTGGCGACAGCTTCAGTAGGTCTTGCCCAAATGCACCACGCTGCCAGATCTGCGGTAACCTTGGGCACATGGCCAAAGACTGTTTGTATCGCTATGATGAAGATGATGACTCCTCCCAAGATGAGGACAAGGTTGCTGCAGCTGCGGAGGGCTCCTACGGCGTTGACACCAACTGGTACATCGATAGTGGGGTGACCAATCACATCACCAACGAGCTCGAGAAGGTCACCATGAAGGAGAAATACCATGGAAAAGACCAAATCTACACTGCCAACGGTGAAGGTATGAGGATCAGTCACGTTGGTCATTCACTTTTTAGTACCCCTCGTCGTAAAATTCATCTAAAGAAAATCTTGCTAGTTCCTAGTGCCGATAAGAATCTTCTCTCTGTGCATAGAGTTGCCATTGACAACCATGTCTTCCTTGAATTTCATCCTCATTTTTTCTTGATCAAGGATCAGGCCACGAAGAGAATTCTCTATCGAGGTAGATGCGATCGAGGACTCTACCCGTTGATCCCGGAGCGTAGAAGATCCAATAAACAAGCCTATAGTGTTGCCAAACTCTTGTCAACACGGTGGCACGATCGACTAGGACATGCTGCTTTTTCTTTAGTTAAAAAATTGCTTAGGAAAAATAAGCTCCCGTATGTTGGTGAGCGTGATCTTGAAACTATTTGTGATTCTTGTCAACGAGCGAAAAGTCATCAGTTGCCTTATCCTATATCTACTAGTGTTTCTACCAAACCATTACAATTAATCTTCTCTGATGTTTTGAGCCCTGCCCCCAATTCTATTGGTAGACATACTTATTATGTGAGCTTCATAGATGACTACAGTAAATTCTCCTGGATCTATCTTCTCAAACGAAGATCTGATGTCTTTCAAGTTTTTCAAAACTTTCAAGCTCTCGTTGAACGAAAATTTGATAGTAAGATCATTGCAGTTCAATCTAATTGGGGAGGGGAATACGAGAAATTGAACTCGTTTTTCCAAACCCTTGGCATATCACACCATGTGTCATGCCCCCACGCTCACCAACAAAATGGCTCTGCCGAACGCAAGCACAGACATATAGTTGAGGTTGGGTTAGCCCTCCTAGCTGGTGCATCCATGCCTCTCAAGTTCTGGGATGAGGCTTTCCTCACGGCTGTTCATATCATAAACATGCTCCCTAGTTGAGTCATTAACAATGAAACTCCACTAGAACGACTCCTTCATATTAAACCCGGCTACAAATCCCTTCGTGTCTTTGGGTGTGCCTGTTGGCCCAACCTTCGCCCATACAACAAACGCAAGCTCATGTTTCGCTCAAAACAGTGTGTTTTTCTAGGCTATAGCAACCAACACAAAGGTGTCAAGTGCCTTGATGTTGCCATTGGCCGTGTCTATATTTCACGAGACATTGTTTTTGATGAAACCAAGTTTCCTTTTGCTCATCTTCACCCTAATGCTGGTGCACTTCTTCGCCAAGAGATTCTTCTTTTTCCTCCTCATCTATCCGGTGTTGATCAAGGGGAAAACGATTGTGACAATGATCAACTGTTGACTAACCCTCTTACTGATGACATACATGAGCCTTGTGGTGTTACAGGTGAAAATAGCGAAGAAAATGATGAAAGCAGAGAAGAAAATGGTGAAAAAAACCTCAGCCGAAGCCATATTTCATGTGCCCAGAATCTGGAGACAAATCCTCCTCGGGGTCTGTTCGCCTGCAGGGAGTCAGATCCTCCTCGGGATCGGTAGCGCAGACGCGCCAGGGGCGTAGACTGCATGCGCACTCGTCTCGGTCCAGGTGCGTGCCCCGTTGTTGTCCACGGGCTGTAGCACGCAATCGCCTCCGCTTCAATCGTCGTCTGCCACGTGTCGTTGCACAACTAGCGCGGGCGGCACACGCTTCTCCAGCCAGCCCGTATGCTAAAAGCGGCGCCACCTGACTCGCCCGACAAATGTGGGGCCTGAAGCTGGCGCGAGATCCAGCGTCGATGCACGCGCGCCCACGCGCCCGACCAGCACGCAATCCGAGGCTGATTCGACATCATGTGGTCATGATGAGTCTGCCCCTTCGGCGGGATCTTCTGCGGAGCTTGCGCGTGCATGGCTGTTGGACTCTGCCATAGAAAATCCGAGCGAGGCAGAACCTGCCACTGGAGCGCGCGGATCTTCCTTGGGATTGGTTCCTGCAGCAACTCCTGTTTGCACTGCGGGATCTTCTTGCGGCCGTGGTGGCCGAAAATTTGGCTGTTTCTCCGCGGCGTACAAGACTACAAAAAGGAGTAATACAACCTGTTGACTACAAACGTGTAACAAAATATGGCATGGTTTGTTCTACAGGTGAACCAGGTGAACCTCATACTCTAGAAGAAGCACTTGGTGATGAAAAATGGCATAAAGCTATGAATGAAGAATACATGGCTCTAAGGAAAAAATAACACATGGCACTTAGTTCCTCCACAGCAAGGTAAAAATTTAATTGATTGCAAGTGGGTTTTCAGGATCAAGAGAAAATCAGATGGAACTATTGACCGTTACAAAGCTAGGTTAGTTGCGAAGGGGTTTAAACAACGATATGGTATTGACTATGAGGACACTTTTAGTCCAGTTGTTAAAGCTGCAACTATTCGTCTAGTTTTGCCTATTGCTGTTTCTAGGGGCTGGAGTCTCAGACAGTTAGACATACAGAACGCGTTTCTTCATGGTGTTCTGGAGAGGAAGTATATATGAAGCAACCTCCTGGGTTTGAAAGCAAGAAAACTCCCTCCTATGTGTGTAAACTTGACAAGGCACTCTATGGGTTGAAACAAGCACCGAGAGCATGGTACTCGCGGCTCTGCCATAAAATGCAAGCACTTGGTTTTATTCCATCAAAATCTGACACTTCTTTGTTCATCTACAACAAGTCCAACACATGCATATTTGTTTTAATATATGTTGATGATATCATTGTGATAAGCTCATCAAATGAAGCAATCACAGGACTGTTGAAAGATTTGAGTGCAGATTTTGCCCTAAAAGAACTTGGTGACTTGCATTATTTTCTTGGAATTGAAGTGAAGAAGCATACAGGTGGACTTCATCTCTCTCAGGAAAAGTATGCAACTGATTTGATAAAAAGGCTGGTCTACAAAACTGTAAGCCTACACCTACTCCATTATCCAGCTCAGAAAAACTATCTCTCACAGAAGGTAATCTTTTGAGCCAAGAAGATAGCACAAAGTATAGAAGCCTAGTAGGAGCACTTCAATATCTTACTCTGACCATGCCTGATATATCTTTTGCTGTCAACAAAGTATGCCAGTTTCTTCATGCACCTACAAATGTTCATTTTACTACTGCAAAACGTATAGTGAGATATGTCAAAGGAACTTTGAGCATTGGTCTAGATTTCAGCAAATCATCCTCTAATCTGGTCAGTGCCTTTTCTGACTCAGATTGGGCAGGATGCCTGGATGATAGGCGCTCCACTGGTGGCTTTGCAATCTTTTTTGGGCCAAATTTGATCTCATGGTGTGCTTGAAAACAAGCTACTGTTTCCAGATCTAGCACAGAGGTAGAATATAAAGCACTTGCAAATGCTATAGCTGAAATTATATGGGTCCAATCCATGCTGAAAGAACTAGGTATAAAGAACACACCAACTCCATGTCTGTGGTGTGACAATCTTGGTGCAACTTATTTGTCTGCTAACCCAGTTTTTCATGCAAGAACAAAACATATTGAAATAGATTTTCATTTGTTTGAGAGAGTTGCTCAAAAGCAACTTGATATTCGCTTCATTCACTCCAAAGATCAGCTTGCAGATGGTTTTACCAAGGCTTTGCTTGTGAGAAGTTTTGAGAACTTCATATATAATCTCAACTTAATGAAGTTGTGATTAAGGGGGGGTGTCAAACACGCATCATATCTGGCCGCACCTATCTTGTTTGCTTCGGTTGTTAGGAGTCCTAGTTAGATAGACTAGGTTGTTGCGGTTTATCTCTATCTAAGATCTTCCTTTCTCTCCAAGATGTAATCTCCAACAACTTTGTATGCGCTGTACAGGGAGGTGCGCCCCTGCTATATAAACATGTACACGTTGCCCACATCGGGTAAGACGTTTCCGCCATCGCACACAAATTTGTGAAGAGGAACAAGGATGGCTTTGGTAAGTACTGAGCCATTGTTTTAGAACATACATGTAAAAAAACACTCTGAATCATGGTGCTCACAAGTTTAGTTTCTTTGTTGTTGTGTAGGGATGCTCCTGATCTTATTTGTTTTTGCAACAGATCATAATCTTACCCAGTTGGAATAAAGGGACGAGATTGTTCTTTTAGAATGGTGATATACAATTCATCATATGAAAAACTTTGTACTTTGATATTGTTACAGGCTTGGTGGCAGGAGAGCAGAGCTTTAGATCGAGGTCCGCCACACGAAATCCCAACTTGTTTACTATTGACACTAGCCAAGCCCTGTTCTTCCTCGGGAGGGCAGATCTGGAGTCCGCCGGAGAGGGGGATCTTCGTTCTATGTCATCACCAACCCATCTCCATCGCCGATTCCATGATGCTCCCCACCGGGAGTGTGTAATTCCTTTGTAGGCTCGCTAGTCGGTGAGGAGTTGTGTCGTGGAATTATCACGTCAAATGTGTGGCGGCTTAACTCATAAACTGTAACCCGCCAGGTACCATTAGTCCCCTCTTAAGCCACCAAGAGCTCACCTTTCATAACTTCAATACTATCCTCCGGCTTAACATCTCTGCATGCGTGTTCATCATTGTTTGTCTTTAAACCAACCACCGCCTTAACCACATAATCTTAAACTGGCATAATCTTCTTTGCAGATCAAAGAAATGACTACATCATATATTGCTTGCAACTGGGTCCCGTCCCGGGTCACTGAAGAGGACTTGAACAACTTTTTTGCCACTGACACCTTGGCCAAAAACAAGAGGATATCCACTGGAGGGTCCCTGGCGAAGAAAATCCTCCTAAGCCGAAAGATGGAGAAGTGATTGTTTTCACTGACCATATGATCCGGGGGTTCAGCCCACTTGGCTCCAAATTTTTCCAAGATGCTCTTCATTTCTTCCAACTTCACCCTCAATATATTGGACCCAACTCTGTGTCCAATATTTGCAACTTCCAAGTGTTATGTGAAGCTTATCTTCAGGAGGAATCCACAGTTGAATTGTTTAGGGAGTTTTACTATTTAAACCGCCAGACATAGTTTACTGATGGCCACAGCATGGAAGTTGGTGGAATTTCAATTCAAAAGAGGTAAGAAGCCAACTTCCCATATGCCAAGCCGCCAAGCCATCCAAAAGATTGGAACCAAACTTGGTTCTACTTTTGAGATACATCCTCTGCCGGGTTATCGCGATCACCGGCTTAGCAACACTCATCCACTTCCACCGCGGATCACCACCAAGGACCGAGCCAAATACGTGTCTGCTTTTTCAAATCTCAGAGCCTTTATGGCAAATGGTTAACCGGTATCGACCTTATCCGGTGCTAGGTCTCCTGGAAAATCTTTCCATTAAGCCGTCGCCCCGACTTAATGTGCAAATACACTGGTGATTTAAAAGACCCCCAGCGCCACTGCGACATTCAACTGTTTGACTCAGAAATCACTGATGACACCAAGGCGCTGACGATGGAAACTTGGGAAGATTGCAGCAAGTCTGGTCTTAGCCCTTTCTGCACATTCAACAAACCGCCAGCCGTAAGTGTTGCACACTTTTCATTCAACCATATTTGCATTAATACTGCACACTTATGATCTTTTTGACTTCAGACCGACTCTTCCTTTTGGAAGAAGAAACCGCAAGATAAGCCAGCCAAACCGGCTCGTACAAAAACCAAGGTCACCAAGAGACCCGCTGTCGGAGATATACCCCGCGGTGTGACCCGGCTGGAGATATGATCCGGCCGGAGATATGACCCGGCTGGGACTTGGTGTTTCATTGGTGACCCCACAGATTATAAGCCGGCGGACAGTTAAGCATTGTAAGCCGGCGGACAGTTAACATTGTAAGCTGGCGGATAGTTAAGCATTGTAAGCTAGCAGATAGTTAAGCATTGTAAGTCGGCGAACAGTTAAGCATGGTAAGCCGGCAACCAGTTAAACCAGACAATTAAGCCAAACAGTTAAGCCAGACAATTAAAGCAGAAAATTAAGCCAGACAGTTAAGCTAGACAGTTAAGCCAAACAGTTAAGCCAGACTGTTAAGCCAGACAGTTAAGCCAGATGGTAAGCCAGATTGTAAGTCAGATCGTAAGCCGACTTACGTTAAGAAGCCCAAGACGTTAAGAAGCCCATGATGAGAAGCCCATGGTAATACATCAAAATAGGTTAAGTCCTAATCCGAGTTTGACTCTACATGTAACCCGCTCCTTCAACTTATATAAGGAGGGGCGGGGCACCCCAAGAGGGGAGGGCAGGAAAATAATCGTTAAGGCTAGACACAACTAGAGGAGAGCCAGTTATGCGACGTCTCCCTCATGAGCATAATGAGACCTAGCCACAAACAGCATGTAGGGCTATTACCGGATGATGTTTCCCGGGGCCCGAAGCTGTCTAAATCCTTGTCTTGTGTGTTGATCCGCCTCGTGTCTCTCGTCCCAATCAACCCCTCTCAAGCTACCACATAGATGCGTTGGCCTCACGACTTAGTCCTCACACTAAGGACATCTGCCGTGACTATTCCATGACACCCGCCAAGAAGAAGACCATCCCGTCGAGAACTTGAATGATGACGACGATGATAATGAGTCGGGGGTAGAACTTGACTCTCTTGGCTCATTTTTATACATCTCATTGACAATGATTGTTATCGAGGGGAAGCCTAAGCCAGACGTGTAGGGGACGACGAGGTAATTGTTCTTTCCTCCAGCTCAGAGTCTGTGCCAAAACAAAAAACTCGTTGAGAAAACCGGAAAGTAAGGTTTTCTCATCCCTTAGCTTATCTGGATCCCAACTTTATTTTGAAGAAGCAGCAACACAAAGCTTGCCGTACGAACCGGAACAGCGGAAGCGGGATCCTCTCTTCCGGCTTACCAAACAGCCCTGCCCCTTGCAAGTGTCCTCCAGAGGTCTCAACCACTTCCGACTTAATTTATCCCAGGGCCAGTCTTTACTGACAACCTCTTAATCCCTTCGATTCAAATTATCAGGGAACATCTCATCCCTCCTCTGGCGACTCAACATGAACTCCTTTCCCGGCCTTCAAACCAGTGCCAGGGTAATTTTACCAAACCTTTACTTTCAATCATATACTCAACTGTTGTGCTAACCTTGCCTTGTGTTGAGTTCTTGGAGAGATTTTTTCTCAGGGATCAAGAAGTTTGTAATTTTCCGGCGAAGAAGAGCCGGTCAGAATCTACATCAACTCCAAGTTCATTGATCAAGATTAAAAAAGTTTGAGTCGGCCCTCGCGATCGAGAAAGTTGGAGATCAAAAGAGGCTAGGGTTCTATGAACGTCGCCACACGCGGCCTGTTAATCCGCCCGTCTGAGTGGGGTTTATTTCCATCAAAATAGCCAGCATGATCCGGCGAGACCGAGACCGACTCAGAGTACTCCGCTATTTAATTGCCGTTTCCTACTGCAAGAGCCGGTGTGCGAGTTTCAAATCAAATCCCGAGGTTGTTGCCTTGCTGCCATGACTATTCCACGATAGTTTGCTGCTGTGACTATGCGCTACGTCCAAACATCAAATCAGAATTAACACCAAGTACTGGTGGCCAGTTTAGTACTCACATGAAGGCACTGGAATTTTTTTGATACACCAACCAATTGGAAACAAACATCCGCGACTTGGAGGAGGACTCGGCCACGGCTCGCGAGTGTTCTTTTCCTACTTCAGGTCATCTCCGGAACATGTCGTTTTCGAGCGGCCATGGACTCGTTGACCCGCCATCGACCGCCAGGAAACCACACTGAAATTGCCACCGCTCGCTGGCCTGCCATGCCGTTTGAGTCACCACGCCTCATTCCGGCACCCTGCTCTGGCCGCTCCACCGGCTGCACCCGAGCTACGCAGCGTAACTTGCTCCGCCTCAAGCCGCTATCAGCGTGGGCTGCATTTGAGCCCGTAGAGGGCCATCTTGAGTCGCCAGGGTCACTCAGAGCCACCGTCGAGTGCACCTCCACCGGTCAAGCCACCGCGGTCATTCCGAGCCGCCACCCACTGCTGCTATTTCTATGGCTGCAAGCCACCGCTTGCCTAAACAACCACAGCGCCAGTCTTTGAGGCGTACGAGCAAACGGACTAGTGAGCTACACGACACACAAAGGCTAGTCCGCTGGAGGGGAAGGCCCATATGGAGCCATACGCCTGACAGATAAATCCGACAGGATCTCCAAAATTATACGTATTGGTTCCACGTACTGTCCCAATTACACAAGGACCAAGGTTTTTGATATTCTGGTATCTCACGTGAAGGAAGCTTCTAAGTATTGATACCTATACTCCCGTAGTCCCGTCAAGGTACAATGTTCAATATTCAAGAGCCCGTATCCGGCATTGTTCTGCTCTGAAGCTACCTGACGGACAACATGCACAACCCATTGCTCGTAAGACTGGTCTTCATCAACTTGTTGGAGTTTGCACCAACATCTATGCCGGGTTGCACGAGCCTTGCCTCCGCTTCTGCCATAATCCGGCTGCGCCGTGAGCCGCCTCCATTGCCCATCTCAACCATAGTGAGGGAGAGCCTCCCTGGCTTCACCATCACCTCCTTTGCAGCACGGGTTGTCATCTATTCCAAGTCGCCGCTGCCTTGGGGGCCGGCTGTGTCTCCACCATTACTCGCCCCTGCGTGTCTTGCCTGCTCCAAGATACAACTGCGTCCAAGTCGCCGTAGATGTGACCCGCCGCTGGCGAAGCCCGCTGACTCTGCTGTGCCGGCTCACTGCCACGAGCGCCGACCGGCCATCCGCCTCTTCCTTGAGCCATCGTCACGCCCTCCATCGGTGACTACATCAACACCCTCGGTGCTACGGCCACGACCATGGCCAGCAGGTGCGCCACCGAGCCGCCGCACCTATGGCTGATAACCCACAAGTGTAGGGGATCGCAACAGCTTTCGAGGGTAAAGTACTCAACCCAAATTTATTGATTCGACACAAGGGGAGCCAAAGAATATTCTTGAGTATTGGCAGTTGGGTTGTCAATTCAACCACACCTAGATAACTTAGTATCTGCAGCAAAGTATTTAGTAGCAAAGTAATATGATAATAAAGGTAACGGTAGCAAAAGTAATATTTTTGGGTTTTGTAGTGATTGTAACAATAGCAACAGAAAAGTAAATAAGCGAAGAACAATATGTGAAAAGCTCGTAGGCAATGGACCAGTGATGGATAATTATGCCGGATGCGATTCCTCATGTAATAGCTATAACATAGGGTGACATAGAACTAGCTCCAATTCATCAATGTAATGTATGCATGTATTCCGTAAATAGTCATACGTGCTTATGGAAAAGAACTTGCATGACATCTTTTGTCCTACCCTCCCGTGGCAGCGGGGTCCTAGCGGAAACTAAGGGATATTAAGGCCTCCTTTTAATAGAGAACCGGAACAAAGCATTAGCACATAGTGAATACATGAACTCCTCAAACTACGGTCATCACCGAGAAGTATCCCGATTATTGTCACTTCGAGGTTGTCAGATCATAACACATAATAGGTGACTATAGACTTGCAAGATAGGATCAAGAACACACATATATTCATGAAAACATAATAGGTTCAGATCTGAAATCATGGCACTCGGGCCCTAGTGACAAGCATTAAGCATAGCAAAGTCATAGCAACATCAATCTCAGAACATAATGGATACTAGGGATCAAACCCTAACAAAACTAACTTGATTATATGGTAAATCTCATCAAACCCATCACCGTCCAGCAAGCCTATAATGGAATTACTCATGCACGGCGGTGAGCATCATGAAATTGGTGACGGAGGATGGTTGATGATGACGACGGCAACGAATCCCCCTCTCCGGAGCCCCGAACGGACTCCAGATCAGCCCTCCCGAGAGAGATTAGGGCTTGGCGGCGGCTCCGTATCGTAAAACGCGATGAAACTTTCTCTCTGATTTTTTTCTCCCCGAACGTGAATATATGGAGTTGGAGTTGAGGTCGGTGGAGGTCCAGGGGGCCCACGAGACAGGGGGCGCCCCCAGGGGGAGGGGGCGCTCCCCCCACCCTCGTGGACAGGGTGTGGGCCCCCTGGTCTTGATTCTTTCGCCAGTATTTTTTATATTTTCCAAAAAGTTCCTCCGTGGATTTTCAGGACATTCCGAGAACTTTTGCTTTCTACACATAAAACAACATCATGGCAGTTCTGCTGAAAACAGCGTCAGTCCGGGTTAATTTCATTCAAATCATGCAAGTTAGAGTCCAAAACAAGGGCAAAAGTGTTTGGAAAAGTAGATACGTTGGAGCGTATCAACTCCCCCAAGCTTAAACATTTGCTTGTCCTCAAGCAATTCAGTTGATAAACTGAAAGTGAAAAAGAAAATTTTTTACAAACTCTGTTTGCTCTTGTTGTTGTAAATATGCAAAGCCATCATTCAGGTTTCAGCAAATATTATGAACTAACCATACTTATAATAACACTTAGGTCTCACAATTACTCATATCAATAGCATAATCAGCTAGCGAGCCATAATAATAAAACTCGGATGACAACACTTTCTCAAAACAATCATAACATGATATAACAAAATGGTATCTCGCTACCCCTTTCTGAGACCGCAAAACATAAGTGCAGAGCACCTTTAAAGATCAAGGACTGACTAAACATTGTAATTCATGGTAAAAGAGATCCAGTCAAGTCATACCCAATATAACCAATAGTAATGAATCCAAATGCCAGTGTGCTCTCCAGCGGGTGCTTTTTAATAAGAGGGATGATGACTCAACATAAAAGTAAATAGATAAGCCCTTCGCAGAGGGAAGCAGGGACTTGTAGAGGTGCCAGAGCTCGATTTTAAAATAGAGATTGAATAACATTTTGAGTGGCATACTTTTGCTGTCAACGCAACAACTATGAGATGGTTGTATCTTCCATACTACATGCACTATAGGCAGTTCCCAAACAGAATGCTAAAGGTTTATACTCCCCTAACCACCAACAAGTATCAATCCATGGCTTTGTCGAAACAACGAGTGCCTCCAACTAACAACAGCCTCGGGGGAGTTTTGTTTAATTATTTTGATTTGCTTTGATCTTTTTGGATGATGGGACTGGGCATCCCGGTTACCGGCCCTTTCTCGTGAATGAGGAGCGGAGTCCACTCCTTTTGAGAATAACCCACCTAGCAAGGAAGATATAGGCAGCCCTAGTTGAACATGAGCTGCTCGAGCATACAAAACAGAATTTCATTTGAAGATTTGGAGTTTGGCACATACAAATTTACTTGGAACGGCATGTAAATACTGCATATAGGAAGGTATGGTGGACTCATATGGAACAACTTTGGGGTTTATGGAGTTTGGATGCACAAGCAGTATTCCCGCTTAATACATGTGAAGGCTAGCAAAAGACTGGGAAGCGACCAACTGAGAGAGCGACAACGGTCATAAACATGCATTAAAATTAATTCACACCGAGTACAAGCATGAGTAGGATATAATCTACCATGAACATAAATATCATGAAGGCTATGTTGATTTGTTTCAACTACATGCATGAACATGTGCCAAGTCGAGTCACTCAATCTAACATATAAAGCCTCCTAGAGTGGTAGTCACAACGAAGGCCTCGAGCGCACGGTACCACGCGAGGGAAAAAAGACCACCACACCGTGCCCGCGCGTGGGGGTGCAGCGCACCACGCGAAGGAAAAAAACACCGTAGCACGCGAGGTAGAAAACGGCGCCCCAATCCACAGCCCCGCACCCCTCGCTCCTCCCTCCCTCCCTCCCTCGTCTCACCCACCGCCGCTCCCTAACCCTAGCCCCAATCCACAGCCCCGCGCCCCTCGCTCCTCCCTCCCTCGTCCTCACCCGCCACCGCTCCCTCCAACCACCTCCTCCTCCTTCCGATGGGTCGCCGGATCCGTCGGCCACCCCATGGACTTCGCCTCGAACGTGGGCTGGGAGAGAGAGCGCGGGCGGGCGGTAGAGGAGGGTGGCGGGCGCCGACGTCGCAGTCAAGGGGGAGCAGGGCTGCCGGAGCTCGCACGGATGCGCAGTCGGAGGGACGACTTGAGGAGAGTAGGAGGTAGGTACGCTGGGACAGGGTGATGTAGCCGGCGACGGCAGGGCCAGTCGGCCGGAGCTGGATTGATCCGGAGGCGCTCAGCAAGAGAGGCGGACAGCGGACCGATGGAGAAGGGATCGGCATCGGGCAGCTCGAAGACCCAAAACGGCTGCCTCATCATCTACCTCACCGTCTCTCCTCCAGTACGCGGGTGCTCTGCTCGACCTCTTCCTCGTCATGGCTGCTCAACAAAATAAGCAGGAGCAGCCGGTGCAGCCGAGCGTCCGCCTTAGGCTTCAGGTACACAACAATTCTTCTCTTCTTCCTTTTTTTTACTCCCTTTCTTTCAGTACCCTGCTCCCCTTCCAATATTTGTTTGTGCGGCTGTCAGCAGGACATGGCGTTCAACGGTGGATGCAGGTGGCCTATGCCAAGGTGAGCTTCTCCCATCGTTTTTCCTTCTGCTCTTGATTTGATCTCTACCTTATGTGTCCTCCTACCCACCAATCCGCCTTCAACATCAATCTTAGGATATACTTCTTATGCTTGCCTGTGAGCTGTTTGATAAAATGCGCGTGTAGTGACCAAAATGCGAGGTTGTGTTTCCTGTTGTTGATTGATCGTTGCTTTGGTCGAGGTGGGTTATGCTTGCTTCTGCTCTTCATTGTATTTTTGTTCATGGCCTATGTTGGAGAGGTTATGCATGTTCCCTCAAAGAAGCCTTATGTCCAAGAATAAATTACTTACGTTTGAGTGCGAGTAATGACATAATTTGTAATTTTTCATTTCCCTTTTGCGTGTTCATTAGAGATTCCTATTCTGTTCCTTGGCTTACTAACCTTGGTAAGTTTAGAAATCGTATCTTATACAGATATACATCTCTTCTGCATGTCTCAAATGCTAGCTTGGTATGTTTTCAAACCCCCATGAACTATATCTATTATATTTCTACAATTTTAATGGCTTAGTTTCACGTGTTAGATCATTGTTTCCCAGTTTATACCAAGCTGATTACAGTAGACCATCTATTTGGTATGGTACCTACAGGTTTTCCTACTTAATTATATTCGATGTATAAGAGGAATTATTTAATAAGATCACAGACATCACGTTTGATAATTAGGCGCAGCTTACCAATTGACCGCTTGCTAAATCCATCAATGGCAGTTCTTTACCATTAGTTAAGAAGTGAATATATATTTGTTAAGTGTTGTTCGTGTTCATCTGCACCACACTGCAGCTGGTGCGGGCGGGCTGCTGTCGTTCATCTATCCCACGCTGCAGCTGCTGCGGCACGGCGTCCGGCTATTCGGCGACCAGGACCTGCAGAGCAAGGTTGGCCTGCTCATCGACTATGCTGGGGATCAGGTTAGCATTTTGCCATATCAGCGGCTCCTCTCCCCGTTGGCGCCAGCGCGCGGGTCGTGGGGCGTGAGGAGAGGGAGGGGCAGATGCATGAGAAGGAGGACGACCAGGCGGCGACGCGCCCGCCCAAGTGTAACTAATTCCTCTCTCTTCTTTGCAGGATCTAATCTCTCCCATGGCGGTCGGCGGCGCTCTGGCCGTGGAGGCCTGCTCCTCATGCTCCTCCTCTGGTATGCCTCTTCGCCCCTGCCTCTCCTTCTTTCTTTTTTCCTCTCGCTCTAGGGTTAGGATTCAATCCTCTTTAAGAGAAAAAACAACCCAAGTGTACTGATTCCTCTCTCTTCTTTGCAGGATCTAATTCTTGATTCTTGCGTCGGTCTGAACTGTGCGATTTACGTTTCGTCAGAGGTGAGCCACTTTTTTCTCGCTTGCTTTCTACCTATTCGATGAAATGCGGTCGTGCTTAGAATCATTTTTCTGTTTGGGGTTAAGATCTGTCCTATTCCCTTTTGCTCGTGCTGTTGTATAAACTGTTTTTAGCATTCTTGGTAGAAGAGTTTCCTTGTGGGTAGAAAGCTTGGTTGTGTCCTGATTTATGAACTGTTTTCTTCTAGGTCTGTTCTTGGGATTCTGGTGCTGTTGATCTCGTCAAGGGCCTCATCTGCTTTATTTCATCTTGTGAAGGTGATTATTATTAGTACTTTCCCTGCTAATTGTTTACTGTTTCAATACATTTTGTTCCTCTAACA
This sequence comes from Triticum aestivum, assembly GCF_018294505.1. Lineage (NCBI taxonomy): Eukaryota > Viridiplantae > Streptophyta > Magnoliopsida > Poales > Poaceae > Triticum > Triticum aestivum. The sequence goes on from NC_057806.1 coordinate 480,256,356, forward strand.
TAGTGTCTTTAGCGTTCTTGGTAGAATGGTTTTATTGTGCATGGAATGTTTTATCCTCTTACCTTATACTATTTATTTGTGTGCTCTTGGTAATTATTGTTTGAGTCCATTTTGTTTGTCTTCTATCGCTTATTTCCTTTCCAGCTGTACGATATGCACGTTTGTATGTTTTGTTTGTATGCTGCTTGCACCTTTTCCCTATGCTTTAATGCTCTTGTTTCTGCCTTCAATGCTGGCCTGAACTATTTGTGTGTCATCTGTTTGCTTTTCTCTTTCCATTTGGCATATGTGCTTGGTCTTGCTCTACGAGAGTGAGCTCTCATATTTTCCTGCATCTACATCTGTTGCAGGGTTTCTTTTCTACGGTTGGTGTCAGCAGTCAGCTCATCTCCTGGTTCATCGTCCAGTATTTGCACTCCTCTGATCAACTTGCTAAGGTTCCAACTTCCTCCTTTACTTATATTTTTTATACTTGTTGCAAATCAAGTAATTTAACCGGTTCTAACTGTGTGTGTAACGTGTGGTGTGACATTTTGCTTTTTTTGTGTGTTCTTATTGGTGCTATTGCCTGCTGTTATTTCTGCTTACATATATTCTTTCCTGCTTCGTATTGTGCAATTACTTCGTTTACCTAGAATGTGTGCTCTGGTGTCCTTTGTTCTTCCAATTTTGGAACTGTGGCAGCACAATGTGCATTGCTTCCGCCTTTTTACTTGTGTGAGATCGACGGGAATGGTCATGTGCTTGCTGGTGTAGAGATTGATGTTCCTGGGGATGGCCTTATAGGTAATAAACCTAGGTTTATTTTAGATTCAAATCACTTAGCTTTTTTTGAGCCATGGAACCTACAGTTTTACACTGCCACATTGAGACATGGAAATTCATGATGTACTTTGCGAGACCCCTGTCCGTTAGTGCCTCTTTGATCGGCTCTGCTATGGCATTGGATAAGCCTTTAGTACAGTGAGCTTTGGTAGAAAATGGTTCTGCCATTCTTGAACAGCACCTGTACTAAAACTGAATAATTAAATGCAACCAACATAGACTTTCCTGCTATCTATGATTACTCAACAAGTTCTTGAGTATTAGCAGTTGAGTTGTCAATTCAACCACACCTGGATAACTTAGTATCTGCAGCAAAGTATTTAGTAGCAAAGTAATATGATAATATTGGTAACGGTAGCAAAAGTAATATTTTTGGCTTTCGTAGTGATTATAACAATAGCAACGGAAAAGTAAATAAGCGAGGAACAATATGTGAAAAGCTCGTAGGCAATGGACCAGTGATGGATAATTACGCCGGATGCGGTTCCTCATGTAATAGCTATAACATAGGGTGACACAGAACTAGCTCCAGTTCATCAATGTAATGTAGGCATGTATTCCGTAAATAGTCATACGTGCTTATGGAAAAGAACTTGCATGACATCTTTCGTCCTACCCTCCCGTGGCAGCGGGGTCCTAGCGGAAACTAAGGGATATTAAGGCCTCCTTTTAATAGAGAACCGGAACAAAGCATTAGCACATAGTGAATACATGAACTCCTCAAACTACGGTCATCACCGAGAAGTATCCCGATTATTGTCACTTCGGGGTTGTCGGATCATAACACATAATAGGTGACTATAGACTTGCAAGATAGGATCAAGAACACACATATATTCATGAAAACATAATAGGTTCAGATCTGAAATCATGGCACTCAGGCCCTAGTGGCAAGCATTAAGCATAGCAAAGTCATAGCAACATCAATCTCAGAACATAGTGGATACTAGGGATCAAACCCTAACAAAACTAACTTGATTACATGGTAAATCTCATCCAACCCATCATCGTCCAGCAAGCCTACGATGGAATTACTCACGCACGGCGGTGAGCATCATGAAATTGGTGATGGAGGATGGTTGATGATGACGACGGCGACGAATCCCCCTCTCCTGAGCCCCGAACGGACTCCAGATCAGCCCTCCCGAGAGAGATTAGGGCTTGGCGGCGGCTCTGTATCGTAAAACGCGATGAAACTTTCTCTCTGATTTTTTTCTCCCCGAACGTGAATATATGGAGTTGGAGTTGAGGTCGGTGGAGGTCCAGGGGGCCCACGAGACAGGGGGCGCGCCCAGGGGGAGGGGGCGCGCCCCCACCCTCGTGGACAGGGTGTGCCCCCTGGTCTTGATTCTTTCGCCAGTATTTTTTATATTTTCCAAAAAGTGCCTCCGTGGATTTTCAGGACATTCCGAGAACTTTTGCTTTCTACACATAAAACAACATCATGGCAGTTCTGCTGAAAACAGCGTTAGTCCGGGTTAGTTTCATTCAAATCATGCAAGTTAGAGTCCAAAACAAGGGCAAAAGTGTTTGGAAAAGTAGATACGTTGGAGACGTATCAATGGCTATCCGAGTCGCTCCTGCTTGAGCGCCACCGAGTCGCCACGACCCGCCGGCGCCCCGCCTCCACTGCATCTATGCTGGGACGCTGTCTCCATCACGCCTAAGCCGCCACCATCTGCAAAGGGCCGCGATGGACCGTCTTCGAGTCCGCCCTTCAACAGTTGCGGCGACCATTCCCCTGCTTCTCTGCATGGGCTCGTGACGCGCCGAGCCATCGTGCATGCTTTCGAGACTCCTCCGCCATCTTTACGACCTCAAGCAGCCGCAACTGCCAAGTCGCCATCACCAAGCCACCTCAGGTTTCCTCCTAAATCACCGTTGTGACTCGCCATCACCACGCCTCGCCTCACTTCTGCTGGACCTGAGAGCCGCCGGCATTGTTGCCATGAGCCGCCGGGTGTTTTCCCCTCGCCTTGGCGACTCGCCGTGACTAATGCGACCCCACGGGCCGCCCCGTCGTGGGTGACCTCGAGCCGTCACTGATGCTGTTCTGCCATGACTCTGCCTTGCAGATGCCTCTTCGTGGTTTCACCCCCGTGGCCTCCCCCTCGCCGGCGTTGCTGTGAGCCGCTCGGGTTGTGTCGCCCCGATTCTTCGCCCTGCTGTCAAGGTCACCATGGCCGTGAGTCGCCACTGGCCAGAGCCGCCGCCGCTTCGCCCCACCAAATCGCCCCCATCCCCAGTTGTCACCGTGGCTCGCTGTTTCCGCTTCATCTTGTCTCGCCCGCGCAACTCGCACTGCGATAAAGCCGTGTCTTCCACCTTTTAAAGCCACCTCACTTCGCATGAGCCGCCCGTTGAGTCCCCTGCGCTGTGAGTTGCCACGGCCTCATGCTGTTTCCTCAAATCGCCGTGCCGGTTCACTCCACTGTCGCGCTCCCGCACCATGTTGCTTTACTTCTGTTGGTTGAAGAAAAAAAGATAAAAGGAGGCCAGTTGAGAGACAAGAAAGTTAAAATGGTCAAAGTGCTTAAAAAACGGAGAGCCGGATTAATCAAACACGACCTGGAGAGCATGTTCTGAGCCGCCACCTCCGCCACGGCCTTGAGAGTTTGGCTCAATAACCGCTGGAGTTATCGGAGGTGATGCGCTGATGCTATATACGACTCATTTGTCATCCGAACAAATCAGGTGATATACATCTAAGTTTTTTTAGCATATATTGTTTTTGTCAAAGAACAATTTATCTTTGCCTCGGTCTGCAATGTTGTTTACGCAGGACAATTGTTCACTGCAAGAGTGATGATCATATCATCGATGTATAGCTCGCGCCACCATTATCATGTGCTAGCATCTGACCATGCCATGATGCGGTTGACTCACTCATTCGCGCGGCTTACCGCACCTGCAATTGCCTCGCCCGACCGCGCTGGCTTACAACGCCGCGGCCGGTTCATCTGTTCGTGCCCGCAGCCGACTCGGCCGTGATTGATTTTAGCTTCACCGTGGTGATCATCAATTCCACGGTGGATAAATGTTGGCCTGACGTATCAGGTGAAATCCAGCTAGTATATTTTTATATTATATATTGCTTTCTTTAAAATAGAAATTACTCTGGCTTGCAAGTTCTTCAATGCAGGACAAGTTGTTTACAGCAAAATGGAAATCTGTCTCTCACTGAAGCTCTCAAATATCCGGTTTAAAATCCGGCTCAAGGAAAATCTGTCTCTCACTGAAGATCTCAAATATCTGGTTTAATATCTGACTCAAGAAAAATTTGTCTCTCACAAAGTTTTGAAGCTCTCAATATCCGGTTTAAAATTCTGGCTCAAGAAGAATTTGTCTCTCGCAAAGCTCGAGTTCTCAGAAAAAATTGTAGGGACCAAAGAGAGTTTGTTGCAAAGCACAACTCAAACATAGGTACCCTACCTCAATGATCACTTGGGGGCTTGATCATATTCGAATCATAGCCGTTAACCCTTTTGGTCCGTCTTCCTGGTCGTATTCGAATCATAGCCATTAAACACTTTGATCACTTGGGGGCTTAATCGTATTCGAATCATAGCCATTAACCCTTTTGGTCCGGCTTCCTGGTCATATTTAAACCATAGCCATTAAACACTTTGATCATTTGGGGGCTTGGTCGTATTTGAATCATAGCTATTAACCCTTTGGTCCAGCTTCCTGGTCGTATTCGAACCATAGCCGTTAAAACACTTTGATCACTAGGGGGCTTGATCGTATTCGAATCATAGCCGTTAACCCTCTTGGTCCGGCTTCTTGGTCGTATTCGAACCATAGTCGTTAAACATCACAAACCACTTGGGGGCTTGGTCGTATTCGAATCATAGCCATTAACCCTTTTGGTCCGGCTTCCTGATTGTATTCGAATCATAGCCATTAACCATTATGGTCACTGGGGGGCTTCCTGATCATATTCGAATCATAGCTGTCAGTACCCCTTTGATCGGCGCAATGCCAAAAACCATTTGGGGGCTTCCTGATCATATTCGAATCATAGCTATTAACCTTTTTGGTCCGGCTTCCTGCTCGTATTTGAAGCATAGCCTCGTTTTTTTCTCTTTTTGGCTTGATTTTTTTGAACAGTTTTCGGTTCTTTTTTATACTATCTTGCCTTATGGTTTAAAGTGATTCAGGCCATGTAGCCTCAGTTCTCACAGCTCATATTTGAAGCATACCCGTGGTTTCTGTTAACCCGGCCTGGCTTTGGATGATAAGTCACCACTATATGATGATATTAAATACTTGGAAGCATTGTCTTCTAAGTTTTGGGGTTATCACCCTTACTGCATCGATATGGTCTTGAAAGTCGCTTCGGTGCAATGGCTATTATTTTATCAATGGACATGATTTATTTTACAATGGAGGGAATAGTCCCGAGTCACTGCGGGCTTACGACCCAGCACTTGGGGGCTACATTATTCAATTTGAGATTACGTCAAATATGCAAGTCCCATGTCACTACCAGCATGCACCATGATACTTGGGGGCTAATGCAAAGTCATTTTTCGCTCAACTTATTGAAGACCCGACTCATCACATTGTAATGAGCCAGCCCTTGGAGGCTACCAATTGCTCCTGTTAAATATTCAGGGTACACAAGCCTTAATCCATTATATTGAAAGATCCACCACTTAGTTGGTAGAGTACAAAGCTCTTAACCTTGTGGACGTGGGTTCAAGCCCCATGGCGGAGATTACATCATATGATGTTATTATCAATGAATTATATACAAAGTCTCAGCTCAGCATTATCCTACTGAGCCGGTCCTTGGGGGCTACACGTTGTTGTTCAAGTCTACATGATTATATCTACAAAGTCCTTGCTCATTATTGCATAATGACTTGGCCCTTGGGGGCTACACTGGCTGAAGTTTTTATGAGCATAAGGAAATTACAAGTCTCAGGTTGCTGCAAGCATGACAACCCGACACTTGGGGGCTACATATGTGGCATATTCAGTTTTGACTAGTGACTGAGATGAATAACTTGGATTTCTTCAAGGTTGCAACTTCTATATTGAAGCAAGTCTTAAGCTGTTACTATGCTACCTTCTTAAGACTTGCGGGCTACAAGTGATATGCATATAAGGGAGGTACATTTTCAAGTTTGATGTTAGCAACAATTATGACCCTGTGCTATCAATATTTACAAACCGAATATTTTGGCAATGATAAACCAGCAAGTTCTACATCTTCAAGCTGGCTGAAAATCAGATGAGTATTTCATGACCAATGTTTTTTCTGTGAGAAACCAATGTCAGCAAATTGATTATGAAGCTGGCCTATTGACCCGGATTTTCTAGAAGAAGGAAATACCAAGGAGTAAAGGATGATCAGGTGCCGGCTTACAAGAGTTCTTAACCCGGAGCATAATCTGTCAAAATTGTTCTTGTGTAGGATCAGTTTAACATGGATGAATCCAAATTAAACTGGGAGCTAATGTCGGGGATTGATACATCCATTTTGCATCATGCTTTTATATCAATATTTATTGCATTATGGGTTGTTATTACACATTATATCTCAATACTTATGGCTATTCTCTCTTATTTTACAAGGTTTACCATGAAGAGGGGGAATGCCGGCAGCTGGAATTCTGGCTGGAAAAGGAGCAAACATTGGAAACCTATTCTGCACACCTCCAAAAGTCCTGAAACTTCACAAAACATCTTTTTGGAATTAATAAGAATTTTTAGCGAAAGAAATACACCAGGGGGCCCACACCCTGTCCAGGAGAGTGGAGGGCGCCCCCCCTACAGGGCGCGCCCCCTATCTCCTGGGTCCCCTGGTGGGCCTCCGGTGTCCATCTTCTTCTATATTAGAGCTTTTACCCTGGAAAAAATCGTGGGCAAGCTTACGGGACGAAACTCTGCCGCCACAAGGCGGAACCTTGGCGGAACCAATCTAGGGCTCTGGTGGAGCTGTTCTGCCGGGGACACTTCTCTCCGGGAGGGGGAAATCATCATCAACATTATCACCAACGATCCTCTCAACGAGAGGGGGTCAATATCCATCAACATCTTCACCAGCACCATCTCCTCTCAAAACCCTAGTTCATCTCTTGTATCCAATCTTGTATCAAAACCACAAATTGGTACCTGTGGGTTGCTAGTAGTGTTGATTACTCCTTGTAGTTGATGCTAATTGGTTTACTTGGTGGAAGATCATATGTTCAGATCCTTTATGCATCTTATTACTCCTCTGATTATGAACATGAATATGCTTTGTTAGTAGTTACGTTTGTTCCTGAGGACATAGGTGAAGTCTTGCTATTAGTAGTCATGTGAATTTGGTATTCGTTCGATATTTTGATGAGATGTATGTTGTCTTTTCCTCTAGTGGTGTTATGTGAACGTAGACTACATGACACTTCACCATTATTTGGGCCTAGAGGAAGGCATGGGGAAGTATAAGTATATGATGGGTTGCTAGAGTGACAGAAGCTTAAACCCTAGTTTATGCGTTGCTTCGTTAGGGGCTGATATGGATCCATTTGTTTAATGTTGTGGTTAGGTTTACCTTAATACTTCTTTTGTAGTTGTTGACGCTTGCAATAGGGGTTAATCATAAGTGGGATGCTTGTCCAAGTAAGGGCAGTACCCAAGTACCGGTCCACCCACATATCAAATTATCAAACTACCGAACGCGAATCATATGAACGTGATGAAAACTAGCTTGACGATAATTCCCATGTGTCCTCGGGAGCTCCTTTCTCATTATTAGAAATTGTCCAGGCTTATCCTTTGCTACATAAAGGATTGGGCCACCTTGCCGCACTTTATTTACTTTATTTATTTGTTACTCGTTACTATTCATCTTATCACAAAACTATCTATCACCTACAATTTCAGTGCTTGCAGAGAAAACCTTACCAAAAACCACTTATCATTTCCTTCTGATCCTCGTTGGGTTCGACACTCTTACTTATCGAAAGGACTACGATTGATCCCCTACACTTGTGGGTCATCAAGACTCTTTTCTGTCGCCGTTGCCGGGGAGTGTAGCGCTTTTGGTGAGTGGAACTTGGTAAGGAAACATTTATATAGTGTGCTGAAATTTTCTGTTACTTGTCACTATGGAAACTAATCCTTTGAGGGGCTTGTTTGGGGTATCTTCACCCCAACCAGAAGAGCAAAGAGTTTCTCCTCAACCTACTGAACTTTATGGAAATATTTACTCTGAGATTCCTTCGGGTATGATAGAGAAACTGCTAGCTAATCCATTTGCAGGAGATGGAACATTGCATCCTGATTTACACCTTATCTTTGTGGATGAAGTTTGTGGATTATTTAAGCTTGTAGGTATTCCCGATGATGTTGTCAAAAGTAAGCTCTTCCCTTCATCTTTGAAGGGAGATGCATTAACATGGTATAGGCTATGTGATGATACGAGATCTTGGAATTATAAGCGATTGAAGTTGGAATTTCACCAGAAGTTGTATCCTATGCATCTTGTTCATCGTGATCGTAATTACATATATAATTTCTGGCCTCATGAAGGAGAAAGCATAGCTCAAGCTTGGGGGAGGCTTAAGTCAATGTTATATTCATGCCCCAATCATGAGCTCTCTCGGGAAATGATTATTCAAAACTTTTATGCTCGGCTTTCTCTTGATAATCGCAACCTACTCGATACTTCCTGTGCTGGCTCTTATATGCTGAAGACTATTGATTTCAAATGGGACTTATTGGAAAGAATTAAATGCAACTCTGAAGATTGGGGTTCCGACGATGGTAAGGAGTCAGGTATGACACCTAAGTTCGATTGTGTTAAATCTTTTATGGATACCGATGCTTTCCGTGGATTTAGCGCTAAGTATGGACTTGACTCTGAGATAGTAGCTTCTTTCTGTGAATCTTTTGCTACTCACATTGATCTCCCTAAAGAGAAGTGGCTTAAATATAATCCTCCTGTTGAAATGAAAGTAGTTGCACCTATTACAGTCGAAGAAAAGACTATTACCTATAGTGATCCTATTGTTCCTACTACTTATGTTGAAAAACCTCATTTTCCTGTTAGGATAAAGGATCATGTTAAAGCTTCGACTATTATTCGTAAGAGTAATACTAGGACTTATACACCTCCTGAGCAAATTAATGTTGAACCTAGTATTGCTATGGTTAAAGATCTCTTGGATGATGATTTAGATGGGCATGTTATTTATTTCTATGGTGAGATTGCTAATATTGCTAGGCCAGATACTAAGACACGTAGACCTGTCGTAGGCATGCCTGTTATTTCTGTTAAAATAGGAGATCATTGTTATCATGGCTTATGTGATATGGGTGCTAGTGCTAGTGCAATACCTTATACCTTATACCAAGAAATTATGCATGACATTGCACCCATTGAATTAGAAGGCATTGATGTTACTATTAAGCTTGCTAATAGGGATACCATTAAACCCTTTGGGATTGTTAGGGATGTTGAAGTTTTGTGTGGGTAGGTTAAATACCCTGCTGATTTTCTTGTTCTTGGTTCCCCACAAGATGATTTTTGTCCCATTATTTTTGCTAGACCCTTCTTGAATACATCTAGTGCTAAGATTAATTGTGAAAAGAATATTGTCACTGTTGGCATAGATGGTATGTCTCATGAGTTTAATTTTGCTAAGTTTAGTAGACAACCTTGTGATAGGGAACCACCTAGTAAGGATGAAATTATTGGTCTTCCCTCCATTGCTGTTCCTCCAACTGATCCGTTGGAACAATATTTGCTAGACCATGAAAACGATATGTTTATGAAGGAAAGAGAGAAAATAGATGAACTGTTCCTTAAACAGGAACCTATGCTGAAACATAACCTTCCCGTTTAAATTCTTGGGGATCCCCCTCCACCCAAGGGTGATCCCGTGTTTGAACTTAAACCATTACCTGATAATCTTAAGTATGCTTATCTTGATGAAAAGGAAATATATCCTATTATTATTAGTGCTAACCTTTCAGAGAAAGAAGAAGAAAGATTATTGAAAACTCTGAAGAAGCACCGAGCAGCTATTGGATACACTCCGGATGATCTTAAGGGCATTAGTCCCACATTATGCCAACACAAAATTACAGTGGAGAAAGATGCTAAACCAGTTAGAGATCCTCAAAGACTATTAAATCCCAAGATGAAGGAAGTGGTAAGAAAGGAGATATTAAAGCTCCTTGAGGCAGGTATTATTTATCCCGTTGCTGATAGTGAATGGGTAAGTCCTGTCCATTGTGTTCCTAAAAAGGGAGGTATTACCATTGTTCCTAATGATAAAGATGAATTGATCCCGCAGAGAATTATTACAGGTTATAGGATGGTAATTGATTTCCGTAAGTTAAATAAAGCTACTAAGAAAGATCATTACCCTTTACCTTTTATTGATCAAATGCTAGAAAGACTATCCAAACACACACATTTCTGCTTTCTAGATGGTTATTCTGGTTTCTCTCAGATACCTGTGTCAGCGAAGGATCAATCTAAAACTACTTTTACTTGCCCTTTTGGTACTTTTGCTTATAGACGTATGCCTTTTGGTTTATGTAAGGCACCTGCTACCTTTCGGAGATGCATGATGGCTATATTCTCTGATTTTTGTGAAAAGATTTGTGAGGTATTCATGGATATGATTTCTCCATTTATGGATCCTCTTTTGATGATTGTTTGAGCAACCTTGATCGAGTTTTGCAGAGATGCGAAGACACTAGTCTCGTCCTGAATTGGGGAAAGTGTCACTTTATGGTTAATGAAGGCATTGTCTCGGGGCACAAGATCTCTGAGAGAGGTATTGAAGTTGATAAAGCCAAAGTTGATGCTATTGAAAAGATGCCATGTCCCAAGGACATAAAAGGTATAAGAAGTTTTCTTGGTCACGCCGGTTTTTATAGGAGGTTCATTAAGGACTTTTCTAAAATCTCTAGGCCTCTGACTAACTTATTGCAAAAAGATATTCCTTTTGTCTTTGATGATGATTGTGTAGAAGCATTTGAAATATTTAAGAAAGCTTTGATCACTGCACCTATTGTCCAGCCTCCTGATTGGAATTTACCTATTGAAATTATGTGTGATGCTAGTGATTATGCTGTAGGTGTTGTTGTAGGGCAAAGAGTTGATAAGAAATTGAATGTTATCCAGTATGCTAGTAAGACTCTTGATACTGCCCAGAGAAATTATGCTACTACTGAAAAAGAATTCTTAGCAGTTGTGTTTGCATGTGATAAGTTCAGACCTTATATCGTTGATTCTAAAGTTACTATTCACACTGATCATGCTGCTATTAAATATCTTATGGAAAAGAAAGATGCTAAGCCTAGACTCATTAGATGGGTTCTCTTGCTCCAAGAATTTGATTTGCATATTATTGATAGAAAGGGAGCTGAGAACCCCGTTGCAGATAACTTGTCTAGGTTAGAGAATGTTCTTGATGACCCACTGCCTATTAATGATAGCTTTCCCGATGAACAATTAGCGGTCGTCAATGCTTCTTGTACTGCTCCTTGGTATGCTGATTATGCTAATTACATTGTTGCTAAATTTATACCGCCTAGTTTCACATACCAGCAAAAGAAAAAGTTCTTTTATGATTTAAGACATTACTTCTGGGATGATCCACACCTTTATAAAGAAGGAGTAGATGGTGTTATTAGACGTTGTGTGCCTGAGCATGAAAATGAACAGATTCTACGTAAGTGTCACTCTGAATCTTATGGAGGACATCACGCTGGAGATAGAATTGCACACAAGGTACTACAATCTGATTTTTATTGGCCTACTCTCTTCAAAGATGCTCGTAAGTTTGTCTTATCTTGTGATGAATGCCAAAGAGTAGGTAACATTAGTAGACATCAAGAAATGCCTATGAATTATTCTCTTGTTATTGAACCATTTGATGTTTGGGGCTTTGATTATATGGGACCTTTTCCTGCCTCTAATGGTTATACACATATTTTAGTTGCTGGTGATAACATTACTAAGTGGGTAGAAGCTATTCCAACTAGTAGTGCTGATCATAACACTTCTATTAAAATTCTTAAAGAAGTTATTTTTCCGAGGTTTGGAGTCCCTAGATATCTTATGACTGATGGTGGTTCACATTTTATTCATGGTGCTTTCCATAAGATGCTTGCTAAGTACGATGTCAATCATAGAATCGCATCTCCTTATCATCCGCAGTCTAGTGGTCAAGTAGAGTTGAGCAATAGAGAGCTTAAATTAATTTTGCAAAAGATTGTGAATAGATCTAGAAAGAATTGGTCCAAAAAACCTGATGATGCATTATGGGCCTATAGAACTGCATACAAAAATCCTATGGGTATGTCTCCATATAAGATGGTTTATGGAAAAGCGTGTCATTTACCTCTTGAACTTGAACATAAGGCATATTGGGCTATTAAAGAGCTCAATTATGACTTCAAACTTGCCGGTGAGAAGAGGTTGTTTGATATTAGCTCACTTGATGAATGGAGAACCCAAGCATATGAGAATGCCAAGCTGTTCAAAGAAAAATTTAAACGCTGGCATGATAAGAGGATACAAAAGCGTGAGTTTAACGTAGGAGACTATGTATTATTATTCAACTCTCGTTTAAAATTTTTTGCAGGAAAACTTCTCTCAAAATGGGAAGGTCCTTACGTTATCGAGGAGGTCTATCATTCTGGTGCCATAAAAATCAACAACTTCGAAGGCACGAGTCCGAGGGTGGTAAACGGTCAAAGAATTAAACATTATATCTCAGGTAATCCTATCAATGTTGAAACTAATATTATTGAAACCGTAACCCCTGAGGAATACATAAGGGACACTTTCCAGAATGTTCCAGACTCTGAAAAGGTATAGGTATGTGGTGCGGTAAGTAAACCGACTTCAAAACCACTCCAATGGCAATTTTTATCAGTTTTGGAATATTTAAGGATTTTAGGAAGAAAGAAGTAGTCCGAAAGGGACACGAGGCTCCCACGAGAGTGGAGGGCGCCCCCCCTACTTGGCACCCCCCTGTCTCGTGGGCACCTCATGTGCCTCCCGGACTCCGTTTTCTTGCACGTTACGTATTTTGGTCGGTAAAAATTCATTATATATACTCCCAAAGGTTTTGACCACCGTATCACGCAAATATCCTCTGTTTTCGTTTCGAGTTGTTTCTGTTTCAGATCTAGAGCATCATGACGTCTCCAAGCACTCCCAAGGACAAGTTTTTCGAGAGGGTTATCAACCCCTATCTCGCGGAGGTGCTGCAACACGCTCAAACCATTGAGATGCGTGAGGAGGTGCTGCACATCCGCGATGTGGAGGGACCAAGGCGTACCGGGAGCGTGGACACAAAGCTCGAAGCCATGGAGCAACAAGTTTTCAAGTCTCAAGGGATGGTGGAGCGTGGACTCAACGCCAACTAGATGATGATCATGGAGTTCACCAACAACCACAAGCTGGATGCCAAAGTCATTGGGGAGACCATCTTCAAGCTTCAAGAGAAAATCGAGCACCTCCAAGCCCAGATCTATGACCTGCAAAACCAGAACTGTGAGTATGAATATAGATTCAAGAGGATGAGTTTGGCTGCAGATTTAAGGATCCCAGAGACTCGATCATCCTTCTATGATGGAGAGCCTATGCCTTGGAAGACGGACGACAATCCTACATCATCAACAACTCCTACTTCACCACCTCCAAGGACATAATTACATGGGTATGGGCACTCCCCTTGGCAACTGCCAAGCTTGGGGGAGGTGCCCCCGTATCGTATCACCATCACACTCCTATCTTTACCGCTTTATTTAGTTTGATCCTTTTACTAGTATCTTGATCTAGTAGATTGAAGTTTTGATATCAAGTAGTGTGAGTTTTGCTTTGTGATCTCCTTTTGTAATCGAGTCCGTGAGCTATCTATAATAAAGATTAGTGTTGAGTCAAGAGCTTTGCTATGTTGCTATGATCTTGAGAAAGAAGAAAGAATAAAAGAGTTCATAATGATCTTATGGATAGTGATAACTTCACACATAGAAAGTATGAGGCATAAAAATTGTTGAGAGTTGATGAACGTAGTTTTGGTCATCGTTGCGATTAATAGGAAGTGATAAGGAAAGAGGGGTTCACATACAAATATATTATCTTGGACACCTTTTTATAATTGGGAGCACTCATTAAGTATGACATGTTAAAAGAGTTGACGTTGGACAAGGAAGACAACGTAATAGTTTATGTTTTCCGACATCTCAGTTAAAGTATATTGTCATTGACCTTTCAAACATGTTGAGCTTGCCTTTCCCCCCTCATGCTAGCCAAATTCCTTGCACCAAGTAGAGATACTACTTGTGCTTCCAAACATCCTTAAACCCAGTTTTGCCATGAGAGTCCACCATACCTACCTATGGATTGAGTAAGATCCTTCAAGTAAGTTGTCATGTTGCAAGCAATAAAAATTGCTATCTAAATATGTATGACTTATTAGTGCAGAGAAAATAAGCTTTGTACAATCTTGTTGTGGAAGTAATAAAAGTGACGGACTGCATAATAAAGGTCCACATACAAGGGGCAATATAAAGTGACGTTCTTTTGCATTAAGATTTTGTGCATCAACCCTAAACACACATGACAACCTCTGCTTCCCTCTGCGAAGGGCCTATCTTTTACTTTATGTTTTTACTTTATGCTTGAGTCAAGGTGATCCTCACCTTTCCCTTTTCCATTTTATCCTTTGGCAAGCTCCTCGTGTTTGAAAGATCATGATATATATATCCAATTGGATGTAAGTTAGCATGGGCTATTATTGTTGACATCACCTAAAGGTGAATACGTTGGGAGGCAACACAATAAGCCCCTATCTTTTTCTGTGTCCGGCTGAAACTCCATAACCACAAGTAATGCGTGAGTGTTAGCAAATGTAGAAGACTACAAGATAGTTGAGTATGTGAGCTTGCTGAAAAGCTCTATTGTTGACTCTTTCTGATGTTACGATAAATTGCAATTGCTTCAGTGACTGAGATTATAGTTTGTTAGTTCCCAATGAAGTTTTTGAACCATACTTAACATTGTTAATTGATTGTTACTTGAGCATAAGAAATCATATGATAAAATCTATATATGTTGTTGTTATAAGAATGATCATGATGCCCTCATGTCCGTATTTTATTTTTATCGACACCTCTATCTCTAAACATGTGGACATATTTTTTGATTTTGGCTTCCGCTTGAGGACAAGCAAGGTCTAAGCTTAGGGGAGTTGATACGTCCATTTTGCATCATGCTTTTATATCAATATTTATTGCATTATGGGCTGTTATTACACATTATATCTCAATACTTATGGCTATTCTCTCTTATTTTACAAGGTTTACCATGAAGAGGGAGAATGCCGGCAGCTGGAATTCTGGCTGGAAAAGGAGCAAACATTGGAAACCTATTCTGCGCAGCTCCAAAAGTCCTGAAACTCCACGAAACATCTTTTTGGAATTAATAAGAATTTTGAGCGAAAGAAATACACCAGGGGGCCCACACCCTGTCCAGGAGAGTGGAGGGTGCCCCCCCCCTACAGGGCGCGCCCCTATCTCCTGGGCCCCCTGGTGGGCCTTCGGTGTCCATCTTCTGCTATATCAGAGCTTTTACCCTGGAAAAAATTCATGGGCAAGCTTACGGGACGAAACTCCGCTGCCACGAGGCGGAACCTTGGCGGAACCAATCTAGGGCTCTGGCGGAGCTGTTCTGCCGGGGACACTTCCCTCCGGGAGGGGGAAATCATCACCAACGATTCTCTCATTGAGAGGGGGTCAATCTCCATCAACATCTTCACCAGCACCATCTCCTCTCAAAACCCTAGTTCATCTCTCGTATCCAATCTTGTATCAAAACCACAAATTGGTACCTATGGGTTGCTAGTAGTGTTGATTACTCCTTGTAGTTGATGCTAATTGGTTTACTTGGTGGAAGATCATATGTTCAGATCCTTTATGCATATTTATTACTTGAGCTCCTCTGATTATGAACATGAATATGCTTTGTGAGTAGTTACGTTTGTTCCTGAGGACATGGGTGAAGTCTTGCTATTAGTAGTCATGTGAATTTGGTATTCGTTCGATATTTTGATGAGATGTATGTTGTCTTTTCCTCTAGTGGTGTTATGTGAGCGTTCACTACATGAAACTTCACCATTATTTGGGCCTAGAGGAAGGCATGGGGAAGTAATAAGTAGATGATGGGTTGCTAGAGTGACAGAAGCTTAAACCCTAGTTTATGCATTGCTTCGTTAGGGGATGATATGGATCCATATGTTTAATGTTGTGGTTAGGTTTACCTTAATACTTCTTTTGTAGTTGCGGACGGGGGTTAATCATAAGTGGGATGCTTGTCCAAGTAAGGGCATTACCCAAGTACTGATCCACCCACATATCAAATTATCAAAGTACCGAACGCGAATCATATGAACGTGATGAAAACTAGCTTGACGATAATTCCCATGTGTCCTCGGGAGCTCCTTTCTCATTATTAGACATTGTCCAGGCTTATCCTTTGCTACATAAAGGATTGGGCCACCTTGCCGCACTTTATTTACTTTATTTATTTGTTACTCGTTACTATTTATCTTATCACAAAACTATCTATCACCTACAATTTTAGTGCTTGCAGAGAAAACCTTACCGAAAACCGCTTATCATTTCCTTCTGCTCCTCGCTGGGTTCGACACTCTTACTTATCGAAAGGACTAAGATTGATCCCCTACACTTGCGGGTCATCAGGGATATACCCCACGGTGTGACCCGGCTGGAGATATGACCCGGCTGGGACTTGGCGTTTCATTGGTGACCCAACAGATTATAAGTCGGCGGACAGTTAAGCATTGTAAGCCGGCAGATAGATAAGCATTGTAAGTCGGCGGATAGTTAAGCATGTAAGCCAGCAGATAGTTAAGCCAGGCAGTTAAGCCAGATAGTTAATCCAGACAGTTAAGCTAGACAGTTAAGCTAGACAGTTAAGCCAGATGGTAAGCCGGATTGTAAGTCAGATCGTAAGCCGGCTTACGTTAAGAAGCCCAAGACGTTAAGAAGCCCATG
Organism: Triticum aestivum; assembly: GCF_018294505.1. Taxonomy (NCBI): domain Eukaryota; kingdom Viridiplantae; phylum Streptophyta; class Magnoliopsida; order Poales; family Poaceae; genus Triticum; species Triticum aestivum. The sequence goes on from NC_057806.1 coordinate 480,273,219, forward strand.
TTAAGACATTAAAATAGGTTAAGTCCTAATCCGAGTTTGACTTACATGTAACCCGCCCCTTCAACTTATATAAGGAGGGGCTGGGCACCCAAGAGGGGAGGGCAGGAAAATAATTGTTAAGGCTAGACACAACTAGAGGAGAGCCAGTTATGCGACATCTCCCTCATGAGCATAATGAGACCTAGCCACAAACAGCATGTAGGGCTATTACCGGATGATGTTTCCCGGGGCCCGAAGCTGTCTAAATCCTTGTCTTGTGTGTTGATCCGCCTCGCGTCTCTCGTCCCAATCAACCCTTCCCAAGCTACCACATAGATGCGTTGGCCTCATGACTAAGTCCTCACACTAAGGACATCTGCCGTGACTATTCCACGACACCCGCCAAGAAGAAGACCACCGATCCCGTCGAGAACTTGAATGATGACGACGATGATAATGAGTCGAAGGTAGAACTTGACTCTCTTGGCTCATTTTTTATACAACTCATTGACAATGATTATTATCAGGAGGAAGCCTAAGGCAGCCGTGTAGGGGATGATGAGGTAATTGTTCTTTCCTCCAGCTCCGAGTTTGTGCCAAAACAAAAAAATCGCCGAGCAAACCGGAAAGTAAGGCTTTCTCATCCTTTAGCTTATCTGGATCCCAACTATATTTTGAAGAAGCAGCAACATGAAGCTCGCCGTACGACCTAGAACAGCGGAAGCGGGATCCTCTCTTCCGGCTTACCAAACACCCTGCCCCTCGCAAGCGTCCTCCAGAGGTCTCAACCACTTCCGACTTAATTTATCCCAGGGCCAGTCTTTACCGACAACCTCTTAATCCCTCCGATTCAAATTATCAGGGAACATCTCATTCCTCCTCTGGCGACTCAACAGGAACTCATGTCCCGGCCTTCAAACTGGTGCCAGGGTAATGTTAACAAACCTTTACTTTCAATCATATACTCAACTGTTGTGCTAACCTTGCCTTGTGTTTCATTTACAGGGCCATGGCCAAGCCCAGCAAGAAGGTGAAGGTGATGAAAAATCCTGAGAATCCTTCTGAGCCAGAGCAACAATCAGTAGAAACCTCTCATGAAGCTCCTGAAGCCATAGTTGATGAACCGCCTCTGGTTGATCACAACGATAATGCTGACCCGATGGATGTGGATGCAACTATCAATCCACCAAGCCCTGCTAAGCCGGCTAGTCCTGCTAAGCCGCCAAGCTCTGCCAAAGCGCCAAGCCCCGTCAAACACACTGAAGATAAGGCTGGTGATGATGATGTTGCTATAACCGGGCATGGTTATACAGCGCCAGGCCAACCCACTGTTTTGTCAAAACACAGTGCCAAGGAGGAATTCTTTGTTGCTGATAAAGGCAAATGGTTAACCAATCTGGACAACTATGCTCAACTTAGCGCTCAAGAAATTCATTCTGGGTATTTAAACCGCCTTTACACCAGCCGTGATTATGAAGCCGGCTTGGTAAATCTGATGAAGGAGCGTTTTGAGGTAAACACTACAATTCTTATTCGTGTAATCATACTTGCTTAGCCGCCAAGTTTACTGGATATGATAGAATAGAATGTGTTGTAAACTTGATCAATAATCTCCATAGATCAAATCCTGTAGCCCCCAAGGTCCGGTTTATGCTTTCAACATAAATCGGGACTTCCAATAACAATACTTCAACTTTGCATGTGTAGCCCCCAAGGGCCGGCTTAATCTGTCAAGATAAGTCGGGTCTTTAGATAATAACACTTTGATTTCCGTCTGTAGCCCTCAAGGGCTGGCTTAATCTGTTAAGATAAGTCGGGTCTCAATACCATACAGATCCAGAAACTTAATTATATAGCCCCCATGAATCGGCTATACTCAACCTATGATAATCAGGTCATCATAAACTTGTCTTGAAAAAAGAGCAAGGTGCATTAGCCCCCAAGTGCCAAGTAAAATACTTATATTATGCTTGGGACTTCAAATAAATTCATAACCGCCCTTACTCATTGTTTATATCTTTCAGGCTGAGCTTAATAGCAAAGAATCCCAAGTTGCCGATCTTCAAGAGAACATTAAATCCCAGCAAGCAGAAACTTCCAAAGCCAGAGCTAAACTGACCACTGCCTTAGCAGTTACGGAAAAGTTGAAAAAAGATTTCAAAGCTGATCAGGCTAGCTGGGAATCAGAGAAGTCAACTCTGTTGAAGAGAGCGGAAGATGTTGAAGCGGCTCTTAAGCCGGTAGCTGAAGAGCTCGCCGGTTTAAAACATCAAATCAATGCCATGACTGCTGCCATATTTTGTAAGTAGTTTCATCTCAGTACTTGCTTTGAATGCATTTAGATCATTATTCATCCGGCTTATAAATTTCTTGTTGATGTAGGCTCCAGAGTTGCCCACCTTGGCACAAACATGCGCAAAAAGTTGAAAGCCGCCTACACACTTGTAGAGCAATTATATACAGGCGCGCAATGGGTCATCTGCACAGATGCACACAAGAAGCAGCCCTCCACCCTTATCAAGGAAACATTGGAGAAGCTTTCTGTGATGCCTTTGAGGATCGAAGAGATGAACAAATCTGCTGCAAGAGCCGGTGCACTCACTGCACTAACCCGGTCCAAGGCATGGTAGTCTGATCTTGATCTGGCAAACTTAGCAATTGGCTGCCCCAGTGTCAAAGAAGACAGGTCACCCTTTAGCGCAGAAGACTTTGCCACCATAGCAAGGGAAATGCGCCCTCTGGCAACTAAGCTAGTTGAAGATACCAATCTTACACATTACTAGTCAGTTTACGACTCCGACAACAAGAAGGTCAAGGCGCCGATTCACGAGTCACATGATCTGACTCCGCCCATCTGTAAGCACACTTTCGCCCCTGATCTTGACTCGTCCACTCTTATAAGTGATGAAGCTGTATACAGAGCCTTGACTGGGACCAACTGGGCAACCACTGATTTCCAGCCAACGGGTGAAGAAGAACAGGATGAGCCGGTGTTGTATGATCCACAACCTTCAACTCATCAAGGCCAAGACCAGTAAGCCATAGGCCGGCTTAGCGTCTATTCTCCATGAAACTATGAAAACAATTATTCTTTTGGGACATCAGTTGCCTTGTAATAGGCTAGTAAAATACTTATCTACCATGCCATTGTTCACTTTTTGCTTGCATAACACTGCTGATCCATCATTGGGAAATCTGTCCCTTATGCTTTGTGGTATGATCAATTATGCAGATCTGGTTTGTCATTTTTCCCTGCATATAAACAGACAACAAGTACCCTGGCGGTTTACCCCAGGGCGGGTCATGATACCCCATATATAAAAAATCACTAAGGACTGATCAACCCATAATCAGGGCCAGTTTATAAAAAAACCTTATATAACGAAATAACTATCATACCTGTCATATTTGTTCACTCTGCTGACTTATCATAAGTCATGTGGTAAAGGCAATAGCCTATAGACAGAAGCACAATGCCCTGTTCAATATATTCATACTGCTGGCTTATAATACCGCATGCAGCAAGGGGTGATATCCCAAAACTTGAGCAGAAAGCTCTAAGCATATGATCATTATATCCTGGCGACTTAAAGTCCAAAGCCAGGCCGGGTTAATAACACTCCGGATAAAGATATACATGAACCATACGGCAACATGGCCCTAATTGGTCTTTAGACCATGTATTGATATGTGATAAGAGAAGAAACTCCAAAAAATGTTCAAATGAAAGACAAATCAGAAAACGAGGCTTTCATAGGCCGCCAAGCCTAAAACTCAAGTGCTTTTATGGGCCACACAGTCGTTGAGTTAAACCTTAATTCAAAACCTTGTAAGTCGGGCATCACATGACCAATCGCCATTTTAACGTTGACAAGTTCAGTGTCTTTATAAGAATAACTTTCAAGAGTACAGCGAGTCATTCCAGGATTACCTGGGCGGAGTGGCCAACTTACAAAGGTAGGATAACCCAGATTTTTTGGTGAATACACCTAGGCGTCCAAGCCTAAAGGGTCATAGCTATGCTAATGAGCCCCCAAGTTAAAGTTCATTCCAGGTTTATAAACCGGAATCAGAGCTATGCTCCATGAGGAGGCCCCCAAGTATATTTCAATCATGGCGTATAAGCCGGATCAAGAGGGTAATCTTTAGCTATGCTCAATGAGCAGGAAGCCCCCAAGTGATCGTATGAAGTGACAATAAAGACTCATATTCTTTAGAATGAAACGACAGAGTCCCTGAATTATCAGGGATGCCGGCTTTATTATATTCATGATAATATATACATTGATAAAGTATGTACATCTCAAGAGCCGGTGGCTCAGGTGTAATAAGGCCAAAGATGAGCAATATTCCACAGCCGGCGGGTCTGCTCCTCCGACGTGCGTGAGTCCTTATGGTCTCGAACATCAATAAGGTAGTATGATCCGTTGTTCAGATTCTTGCTGACCACAAAGGGCCCTTCCCAAGGTGGGGATAGCTTGTGCATGTCAGTTTGATCCTGGATGAGCCGGAGCACTAAATCGCCTTCTTGAAAGGTTCTGGTTTTAACCCGGCGGCTGTGATAATGCTGCAGATCTTGCTGATAAATCACCGAACGAGTCGCCGTAAGGTCACGCTCCTCATCTAACAGGTCAATAGCATCCTAACGTGCTTTCTCAATGTCATCTTCAACATAAGCCGTCACACGAGGCGAATCGTGACGCATATCACTGGGGAGAATCGCGTCAGCTCCATAAACCATAAAGAAAGGCGTGTAACACGTAGATCTGTTGGGGGTGGTATTGATACTGCAAAGCACCGAGGGCAACTCTTCCACCCAACAACCCGGTGTTCTCTGCAACGGAACCATAAGCCGGGGCTTGATACCTCTCAAGATTTCTTGATGTGCTCGTTCAGCTTGGCCATTAGACTGGGGTTGAGCCACCGATGATACATCAAGCCAGATATGCTCTTGTTGACAGAATTCTTTCATTGCCCCCTTAGACAAATTAGTACCATAATCAGTGATGATACTATGAGGATACCTAAAACAAAAGATCACCTTTTTGATGAATTGAACTGTTGTGGCTGCATCACATTTGCTGACCGGCTCGGCCTCAACCCACTTTGTAAACTTGTCAACTGCCACCAAGAGGTGGGTCTTTTATCCTTGGACCTTTTGAAAGGCCCAACCATATCCAGCCCCCAGACTGCAAACGGCCAAGTAATTGGAATCATCCTCAACTCTTGAGTCGGCACATGAGCACGTCTTGAGAATTTCTGACAACCATCACATTTACTGACCAGATCTTCTACATCAGCATGAGCTGTCAGCCAATAAAACCCATGACGAAAAGCTTTAGCAACGAGAGACTTAGAGCCGGCATGATGACCGCAATCTCCTTCATGAATCTCCCTTAAAATTGCATGGCCCTCCTCGGGATAAATGCATCGTTGAAACACCCCTGTAACACTACATCTGTGAAGTTCACCTTTGATAATAGTCATTGACTTAGACCACCGGGTTATCTGCCTGGCCAAAGTTTCATCCTCAGGTAACTCGCCCCCGGGTCATGTAAGCCAAATACGGAACAATCCAATCAGGGATAGCATGAAGAGCCGCCACTGAGGGAGTCCTGGATTAAGGGGTCCTCGGACGTCTGGCATGTTGACATGGGCCGGACTGATGGGCTGTGAAGATACAAGACCCACCTGTGTCCGGATGGGACTCTCCTTGGCGTGGAAGGCAAGCTTGGCGCCCGGATATGAAGATTCCTTTCTCTGTAACCGACTTTGTACAACCCTATTCCCCTCCGGTGTCTATGTAAACCGGTGGGCTTTGTCCGTAGAGGCAATCATAATCATACAGGCTAGACTTCTAGGGTTTTAGTCATCATGATCTCGTGGTAGATCAACTCTTGTAATACTCATATTCATCAAGATCAATCAAGCAGGAAGTAGGGTATTACCTCCATAGAGAGGGCCCGAACCTGGGTAAACATCGTGTCCCCCGCCTCCTGTTACCATCAACCTTAGATGCACAGTTCGGGACCCCCTACCCGAGATCCACCGGTTTTGACACCGACATTGGTGCTTTCATTGAGAGTTCTGCTGCGTCATCACCAAAAGGTTTGATGGCTCCGTCAATCATCTACAACAATGCAGTCCAGGGGGAGGTTTTCCTCCTTGGACAGACCTTCATATTCGGCGGCTTCGCACTGCGGGCCAACTCGCTTGGCCATCTAGAGTAGATCGACAGCTATGCCCTGACCATCAGGTCAGGTTTGGAAGCTTAAATTACGTTGCCGATATCCGCGGAGACTTGATCTTCGTCGGATTTGAGCCCATGGCAGCTGCTCCCTGCCACCACGATGAACATGACCTAAATCTATCATCGGACCGTGCCCAGGAGATAGCGCCTGTAACTGCTCTAGCCCTGGATCCGGAGCAGATTGCGTCGTCCGGGGACAGGAAGCCCAACCCCACCGTGGAAGCCCCAGACTCAGCAGCGTTAGAGCCGCACACAAATCCAACCTCGAGCAGGGCCTGTGTCATCGGAACCTCGAATTCATCTCCAGCCATAGGTTCCGAATAGCGTGCATCCGCGCCCATCAAACCTGATTAGGCGCCGATCATTGAATTCAGCTCCGCGGACATCTTTCGGCACTCACCTTTAGGCGATGTGCTAAACTATTAAAAGCACTCTCCTTATCAGGGGACTCTCAGTCGAACTATATCCGGTTTGGATTGGAAGCTGATAACGGAGAATTTCGCTTCCCACCCACCACCCACTTCGTAGTGTCAGGACCCCGACTCAGTGGCACGCCGACCTAGCATGTAACACCTCATATCACTTTGCGGCCTCACGCATGGTATTCCCAAGGGTGTCGCCTTACCAGGCCCTGGACTGTTTGAGCCTTTTGGCACATGTATATGATAGTGTCGCTAGCATCCATATGACAAGGAGCCCGGGCTGACACGGCTAGTCGTGAACCCAAAGTGGCACTAACTTACAGGGACAGGCATACATGACCCAGCAACGAACGTGTCGGTCATCAGCGAGTGAATCCGGGCTGTAGAAGCTGGGCTAGCAGGACTCCGGTAAACCAGGCTGTAGCAGGCTAACAGGACTCCGGTAGGCACCGCGTGACATTTCCCCAAAGGGACACACACATGAACGAAGAAGGACACATGCCGGCCAGCCTAAGTGTTCTGGAGCAGTAGCAAGCTACCAGGGCTCAGTGGAAGCACTAGGAGACATTTCTCGGTAAGAGAGGCTACCAAGGATAAACAACTAGATAGTCACGTCCCACACATACCAAGCATTTCAACAACATACACACAATATGCTCGATATGTGCAAATACAACACGGCATCACAACATGACTCTACAACTCAAGTATTTTATTCAATAGGCTCCGGGGAGCGAGATATTATAAACATGGGTCTCATGACCCAACATTCAGAGCACACAAGTCAAAGCACAAGCGGAAGCTTAACCTGTCTGAGTACAGACATCTACAAATGAAAAAGGCTGAGAAGCGTGACTACCTACCAGATCCCGCCGAGGGCACAAGATCGTAGCTGAGATAACAAGCTAAACGTCGAAGTCCATGCGGACTACTAGTGAGATGGAAGTCTCTGCAAAAACGTAAAATAGGCAAATGTGAGTACAAATGTACCCAACAAGACTTACATCAGAACTAACTACATATGCATCATTATCAACAAAGGGGATGGTGGGGTTTAACTGCGGCAAGCCAGCTTTGACTCGGTGGCTATCCTGAACTACGACTACAAGTAACTCTTTTGAGGTGGCGCACACGAGTCCACATATTCACCAACCAATACACCACTATGGATCCGCTCCCGCCTTCCTACGAGAATGCCATCCATGGCACTCACGCTTATCTTGCGCATTTTAGAGTATCCACTTTCACTTGTCTATGAACTGTATAGGCAATCCAGAGGTCCTTTACCGCGGACACGGCTATTCTAATAGATCATATTACCCTGCAGGGGTGTACTTCTTCACACACGCTCTCACCACTTACCGCCATGTACACGTCATGTATCTCGGCAACCTTCAAGCAGAAGCCTGGCGAGGGTGTCGGCCACGACCTGACTAACTATGCAAGTCTCTAGTACAGGTTTATCGCCTATTCGGGTTCCATCCGCAAGGAGATCCGGCCGGGGTGTCGCTCACGGCCCCAAACGATGTGTATAGGGTTCCAAGCCCACCAATTGGGCGGCGCTTGGCATACCCGGCCACGGTGCCTAGTCTGACCCAATGTCACGGCCCTAGAATTTGGTTGCAGATAGTGGCATTGCATCCATGCATCATGTTTAAATTCAATAAACTTGAATTGAGGAAGTTTGAAAGCCTCAAAATTTTAAGTAAAAGAAGGGCAAATAACCCTGGAAAATGCATCCAATGTTTCCAAAAAGCTCTTCAATGATGTTTACTATTTTTGGCAAGGGTTTTGGTCCAAACCAAAAATATGGAACATTTTTGAGGAATTATTTTGGCTATTTGGATTTAAATCAATAAATATTTGAGTTGGATTTAATTCTTCTATAAAAGAATTGCAAGTCCAACAATTCTGAAAAAACCTGTGAGTGGCTTCGAATATATTGCATCAAGCCACATAAATATTTTCAGAAGCTACTAAATGATTTGGGCTGTGTGAATCAAAACAGAATTGAAATATTAGAAAACAGAAACAGAAATGTGAAAAAAGAGAAAGGAACCTACCTGGCCCACTTACCTGTAGCCGGCCCAGCTTAACCGGCCCAGCCCACTTACCTCCTCGCTCGTCGTCTTCCTATGCCAGTAGGCAGAGGCGAAGACGCACGCGCGCGCTGGGAGGCCACCACCTCCTGCTTCGCGCTGGAGGCTCATCCTCCTCCCTGTCCCCGCGCCTGGAGACGGCCTCGACCCCCTCTGTCCTCCCCCCTTCTCCCCTGACCATTTTCCTCTCTCCCTCCTCGTTCTTCACCCGAACAGAGAGCCCCGCCGGCCACCGCAGCCGCACACGCGCCCACCGTTGCCCCTGTGACAAACCACCATCCTCAGAAGCTCCGCTGCATCACTCTCCGTCTCCAAGCCGACGGCCACATCCTCAGAAGAACCACAACGCCGGGATCGAGCTCATCCTCATCACCACAGCCGCCGGACGCCACAGACGGATTCGACGCCGCCAGGTCTTCCCCGAGCCCGTTGACTAGCTTCTCCGCCTCCCTGTGAGCTCCTGCTTCTCCCTCTATGCTAGCCCCCTCCGTTCCCGTCTGCTAGCCGCCGCATCTGTGAGCTCACCGCCGGCGTCCATGTCGTCGCCGTCGTTCCAATGTTCAAAAATCGCGTCCGAGGACGTGGACGTGCTCCTGTCGTCTCTAAGAACCTAACCCACACCACAGCCTTCTCCCTTGCGTGTTGCAACGCCACGCTTGCTCGGAGCCGAGCTCCGGCCGCCGCTTCGCTCGCCGCTGCCGATGCCACAGCCCCACCCCGCACTTGCCACAGCCACCACCCGAAGCGCCGCTGCAGCCGCTCCCGAACGCCACTAGCCGCGCAACCTCTCGTGGCCGGAGATGGCCAGACGACGAGCGCTGCCGCGTCTTGGTAACACCGACGATTAGCCGCCGGTGATAGCCACTGTTAGGGGCTAATCACCTCGCTAACTAAGCCCCTATGCCACTGACAGCGGGCCCCCGCGGCTGGTTAAGTCCAAGTCAACACGGGGTTAACCCCTATCTCGCTGACCAGTGGGCCCCGCTTGTAAGGTTTGACCCTGGGTGGTCGTTGACTCGCTAACGTCACGCGGACGGCAGGCTGACGCAGTAAATCCTTTTCTGGAATTAGTTTAATTCTATTTAATCAGAAAATCTAGAAAAAGGCTTAAACTTCTAAAAATCATATAAATTCAACCGTAGCTCCAAATGAAGCAAGTTATATATGAAAAATGATCAAAAAAAATCCAATGTATCCATATGCACTAGTTTCATGCATGATAAAGCAACTTAAACCTGTTGTTTATATCAAAACATGATAAGGCACTATTTAAATTCATAATTTGAGTTTGGGATTGAATCGTTGGTTCAAAATGACCCAAATCCATCTGGTTGTAGTTGCACTAGGCCAACACACTCATATTGCCATGTCATGAGCATGCATCATATTGTGCATTGCATTGATTGCGTTTCTTTCTCAGTTGCCGGTAATTGCCCCCTCTCGATAGACGCATTTCGACGATGTGATCAATGACACCAATGAAGAACTATAGTATCTTCAGAAGTGCCAGGCAAGCAAAACCCCCTTGTTCATTCCGATACAATCCCACTCTCTCGCTCCTGCTCTCTTTTACTGCATTAGGACAACAATGATTCAACTGTTACATGCTGCAGTAGTTGAACCCCTTTCCTCTACATGACCTGTCATTGCCACAGTAAATAGATGAAACCCACTAGCATGAGTAGGAGTTGTTTGAGCCCTGATGTGCCTACTCATTCATGCTTGTTTGTCATGCCTGCTACTGCTTAGAGTTGAGTCAGGTCTGATTCATCGGGGATGAATCAGAGGTGTGTGAACATGTCCTACTGTGTGTGAGCTAAGTGTGTGAACACGATTTGGTAAAGGTAGCGGTGAGATGCCATGTAGGAGTACATGGTGGGTTGTCTCATTGAAACCATCCTCAGGAACTGAGTTCTGTGTTTGTGATCCATGAACAGTTACTACCACACATTGGGTTCCGGTAACTCGACCCCTCTCGACTTATTAATCAGCATGATCTCTGTCCAGGAGTTGCAACTAGTTTTTGGTGTTTGTAGGTAGTGTTAGTAGTCTACCAAGTGGCACCCGATACAGGTGGGCTTGGGACAGACTAGGCACAGTGGCCCGGTGTACCAAGTGGCACCCGGATGGTGGACTTGGGAACCCTGCACACATAGTTTGGGGCCGTGAGCGACACCCTGGCCGGATCTCCTTGCGGATGGAACCCGAATAGGCGATAAACCTGGACTAGAGACTTGTGTGGTTAGTCAGGTCATGGCCGACTCCCTCGCCAGGCTTCCGCTTGAAGGTTGCCGAGATACATGACGTGTACATGGCGGTAAGTGGCGAGAGCGTGTGTGAAGAAGTACACCCCTGCAGGGTTAATATGATCTATTCGAATAGCCGTGTCCGCTGTAAAGGACTTCTGGGTTGCATGTACAGTTCATAGACAAGTGAAAGTGGATACCTTAAAATACGCAAGATAAGCATGAGTGCTATGGATGGCCTTCTTGTAGGGAGACGGGAGCGAATCCATAGTGGTGTATTGATATGGTGAATATGTGGACTAGTGTACGCCACCTCAAAAGAGTTACTTGCAGTCGTAGTTTAGGATAGCCACCGAGTCAAAGCTGGCTTGCTGCAGTTAAACCCCACCATCCCTTTGTTGACAATGATGCATATGTAGTTAGTTCTGATGTAAGTCTTGCTGGGTACATTTGTACTCATGTTTGCCTATTTTATGATATTGCAGAGAGACTTCGGTCTCACTAGTAGTTCCACATGGACTTTGATGTTTATCTTGTTACCTCAGCTATGATCTTGTGCCCTCGGCAGGATCTAGTAGATAGCCAGGCTTCTCGGCCTTTTTCATTTGTAGATGTCTGTACTCAGACATGTTAAGCTTCCGCTTGTGCTTTGACTTGTATGCTCTGAATGCTGGGTCGAGAGACCCATGTTTGTAATATCTCGCTCCTTGGAGCCTATTGAATAAAATACATGAGTTGTAGAGTCATGTTGTGATGCCATGTTGTATTTGCACATATCGAGCATATTGTGTGTATGTTATTGAAATGCTTGGTATGTGTGGGATCTGACTATCTAGTTGTTTATCCTTGGTAGTCTCTCTTACCGGGAAATGTCTCCTAGTGCTTCCACTAAGCCTTGGTAGCTTCCTACTGCTCCGGAACACTTAGGCTGGCCGGCATGTGTCCTTCTTCGTTCCTGTGTCTGTCCCTTCGGGGAAATGTCACGCGGTGTCTACCGAAGTCCTGTTAGCCTGCTACAGCCCGGTTTACCGGAGTCCTGCTAGCTCAGTTGCTACAGCCCGAATTCACTCGCTGATGACTGACACGTTCATTGCTGGGTCATGTATGCCTATCCCTGTAAGTTAGAGCCACGTTAGGTTCACGACTAGCCATGTCAGCCCGGGTTCTTTGTCATATGGATGCTAGCAACACTATCATATACGTGTGCCAAAAGGCGCAAACGGTCCCGGGCCTGGTAAGGCGACACCCGTGGGAATACCGTGCGTGAGGCCGCAAAGTGATATGAGGTGTTACATGCTAGATCAGTGTGGCATAGGATCGGGGTCCTAACACCCAAGCCCACCTGTACCAGGTGCCACTTGGTGGACTACTAACACAACCTACAAACACCAGAAACTAGTTGCAACTCCTGGACAGAGATCAGGCTGATTAATAAGCCGAGAGGGGTCGAGTTATCGGAACCCAATGTGTGGTAGTAACTGTTCATGGATCACAAACACAGAACTCTGTTCCTGAGGACGGCTTCAATGAGACAACCCACCATGTACTCCTACATGGCCTCTCACCGCTACCTTTACCAAATCGTGTTCACACACTTAGCTCACACATAGTAGGACATGTTCAACACCATTCCAATTCATCCCCGATGAATCAGACCTGACTCAACTCTAAGCAGTAGCAGGCATGACAAACAAGCATGAATGAGTAGGCACATCAGGGCTCAAACAACTCCTACTCATGCTAGTGGGTTTCATCTATTTAATGTGGCAATGACAGGTCATGCAGAGGAAAGGGGTTCAACTACCGCAGCATGTAACAGTTGAATCGTTGTTGTCCTAATGCAGTAACAGAGAGCAAGAGTGAGAGAGTGGGATTGTATCGGAATGAACAAGGAGGTTTTGCTTGCCTGGCACTTCCGAAGATAGTATAGCTCTTCATCGGTGTCATCGAACTCATCGTCGAAACAACGTCTACTCAGGGGGAATGAACACCAGCAAACAAGAGGGAACACAATCAATGCAATACAACAATATGATGCATGATCATGACATGTCAAGAATGTTATGATTTACACTAATGCACCTAGCAACAGTTTAAATGAAGTCCATATGAACTAAGGGTTCATATGCAAACTCCATATTTAGCATTTAAAATGCCATTATCATGTTTTCACCTATACAACATGTATAACTTAGTTTGACATGCATGAAAATGATACAGATGGACATATTGGATTTTTCTGATCATTTTTCATATATAATTTATCTTATTTGGAGTTATAGATAATTTTCTATGAATTTTAGAAGTTTTGACTATTTTCTGAAATTTCCTGAATTAATAAAAATCCAGAAAATGCATTACCGCGCCAGCATAACGTCTGAGTGACGTCGGCAGGTCAACGGCCAGCCAGGCCCACTGGTCAGCGAGACAGGGGTTAACCCCGTATTGACTTGGACATTGACCCGCTGCGGGGCCCGCTGTCAGTGACTAGGTGAGGTCTAGCTGGCGGGGGTTAGCGCTAATGACAACGCCACGTTAGCCCTCGCCGTAGTTTCGCCAGCCGCGACCAAAACTATGCCCGAAGCTCACCGGGGCTGCGCTACTGGCGGCGGGTGGACGCGCGAAGGCCACGAGAAGATAGCCCGCACACGCGCGCATCTAGCTGGGTGCTCGTGAGGCCGCGGGATCGCCGGAAATGATGGCCACGACCACGAAGGCGGCGGCTGGACTTCGACCAATGACGGGTTGGTCGCTACGGGGCACTACAAGACGGGCGGCTGGGTGTTCGGAGCTCCTGGCAACGTGTTGAGCACGATGGAGCGCTCAGACGCGAGTGGCGCTCGCTCTAGCCTCGGCGGCTTCATGGTTGGCGGTGAGGGGCTCTCGGTTCCAGTGCCCTGTGTGGCTAGGGGACAGGGACGAACTCGGGGAGCAGGGGGAAAACAGCGAAGCTCACCGCGCATCGGATGGGGTCATCGACGAGCTTGGGGGCGGACGGGTGACGGCGAATCGGCGGCGGCCATCGGCGGCGGTCGAGGACGAAGACAATCCTGTTGTCGGCGAAGCGGGGCATCCCGCACTGCTCGGATCCATGGAGAGGACGAGGACGATGTCCCGGGGCTCTTGGACACATCAGGGGAGCAAGGGGGTGACTATGGCCGCGGTAAACGACGTCGGCGGCGACGAGCTCCGCTCGGTGGGGAAGAGAGAGGGATCCAGGGGGAAGTGAGGGTGAGGAAGAGAGCGGGGAGGGTCCAGGAGGTGTCGTGGCGTCCGCAGCGGCGTCGCGCAAGGGGGCAGGCAGGCAGGTAGGGAGGAGGTGGCGCTTGAAGGAAATATGCCCTAGAGGCAATAATAAAGTTATTATTTATTTCCTTATTACATGATAAATGTTTATTATTCATGCTAGAATTGTATTAACCGGAAACATAATACATGTGTGAATACATAGACAAACATAGTGTCACTAGTATGCCTCTACTTGACTAGCTCGTGAATCAAAGATGGTTAAGTTTCCTTGCCATAGACATGAGTTGTCATTTGATTAACGGGATTACATCATTACGAGAATGATGTGATTGACTTGACCCATTCCGTTAGCTTAGCACTTGATCGTTTAGTATGTTGCTATTGCTTTCTTCATGACTTATACATGTTCCTATAACTATGAGATTATGCAACTCCCATTTACCGGAGGAACACTTTGTGTGCTACCAAACGTCACAACGTAACTGGGTGATTATAAAGGAGCTCTACAGGTGTCTCCGAAGGTACATGTTGAGTTGGCGTATTTCGAGATTAGGATTTGTCACTTCGATTGTCGGAGAGGTATCTCTAGGCCCTCTCGGTAATGCGCATCACTATTAGCCTTGCAAGCATTGTAACTAATGAGTTAGTTGCAGGATGATGTATTACGGAACGAGTAAAGAGACTTGCTGGTAACGAGATTGAGCTAGGTATTGGATACCGACAATCGAATCTCGGGCAAGTAACATACCGATGACAAAGGGAACAACGTATGTTGTTATGCGGTTTGACCGATAAAGATCTTCGTAGAATATGTAGGAGCCAATATGAGCATCCAGGTTCCGCTATTGGTTATTGACCAGAACGTGTCTCGGTCATGTCTACATTGTTCTCGAGCCCGTAGGGTCCGCACGCTTAAGGTTTCGATGATAGTTATATTATGAGTTTATGAGTTTTGATGTACCTAAGGAGTTCGGAGTCCCGGATGAGATCGGGGACATGACGAGGAGTCTCAGAATGGTCGAGACGTAAAGATCGATATATTGGACGACTATATTCGGACTTCGGAAAGGTTCCGAGTGATTCGGGTATTTTTCGGAGTACCGGAGAGTTACGGGAATTCGCCGGGGAGAAGTATTGAGCCTTATTGGGCCATACGGGAAAGAGAGAGGGGCTGCCTAGGGCAGGCCGCGCGCCCCCCCAAGGCCTAGTCCGAATTGGACTAGGGGGAGGGGCCGCACCCCCTCCTTCCTTCCCTTCTCTCTTCCCCTTCCTTCTCTCCTACTCCTACTAGGAAAGGAGGAGTCCTACTCCCGGTGGGAGTAGGACTCCCCCCTTGGGCGCGCCTCCTCCTCCTTGGCCGGCCCTCCTCCCCTTGCTCCTTTATATACGGGGGCAGGGGGGGCACCCCATAGACACACAAGTTGATTTTCGTGATCGTTCCTTAGCCGTGTGCGGTGCCCCCCTCCACCATATTCCACCTCGGTCATATCGTTGCGGTGCTTAGGCGAAGTCCTGCGTCGGTAGAACATCATCATCGTCACCATGCCGTCGTGCTGACGGAACTCATCCCCGACACCCTGCTGGATCGGAGTCCGGGGATCGTCATCGAGTTGAACGTGTGCTGAACTCGGAGGTGCCGTACGTTCGATGCTTGGATCGGTCGGATCATGAAGACGTACGACTACATCAACCGCGTTGTCATAATGCTTCCACTTACGGTCTATGAGGGTACGTGGACAACACTCTCCCCTCTCGTTGCTATGCATCACCATGATCTTGCGTGTGTGTAGGACTTTTTTTTAAATTACTATGTTCCCCAACAATGCTGCACATGCATGCGCGCGCGCCGCGGGCACACGCCCATGTCCTACTGTCCCGAGGAGGAAGACGACAGGGAGGCGCTGGTGGGCTGGGCCGGCCGACTACAATGCTGGGCCGAGGTAAGTGGGCTGCAGGTAAGCGACAGGTAACACTCTATCTCTATTTTAATTTTTGTTTCTGTTTTCTATTTGCCTTTTGTTTTCTCTGATTTAGTAAAAATACTAAACCACATCTAAAAATCCAGAAATAGTGAGGACCTGTTGAATTATTTCCAACAACCCACATTTAGTTTCAGAATTATTTGAGCATTTAAAATTGTTATAGCAATTAAATGCCCAAATTCAGATACATAATGATTTAATTCAAGAGTCCAAAAATGGCCTAGAAATATGTGCATCATTTTTGGCAAATGTTTTCACCTTTAACAAAAATCATGAACTTTTCTAAAGGGCATTTGGGTTCGTTGAAAATATTTTTATTGAACCTAGTTGAATTCACTTGGTACTAGGGTTTCAACGATCCCCATTTCAACTTTCAAAGAAATTTAGACATGATGCATGGATGCTTGTGCAACTATTTACAATCAAATTCTAGGGCTGTGACAACTCACCCCCACTAAGAAGAATCTTGTCTCAAGATTCAAGACGTGAGGTAAGAAGACAGAGGGGATACAAAGCTAACTTTATCTTCATGATCCAACTTGCACTTCATAAGAACGTTGATTCGATCATCATATTGATCTTGACATCTTTGCTTTCGAGGTCTTCATCCAACACGACGACAGAAATAAACTCTACAGGATTCGATCTTCTCGAAGATCGAGCAACTCACGGTCAATCCACAGAAAGAGACATCGAAACATCTCTCAAGCTAAGACACAAAACATACCTCCAGAGGGATGGAGTGAAACAGATGACAAAGGTTCAAACTGGTAGGCAACCATTCCACGCTTGAGTAAGATGGTGCATGGTTTCAAAGTAGCGAGGAGATAATTGTCATGATTCCATAACGGGACACCTCGGAGAAGGTGACTCGTAGAATTTTTCCCTTAAGTGGCAAAAGAATTACTTCGATCCATAGATCATTGAAACTCTTCATACCAGCCTGAGGCAATTCAAAATTGATCGTTTGAAGGAATTCGAAAGAATGTCATACCCTGTTTGGAACGGAAACTATGGTTATAGAACAACTCGGCAAAAAGGAAGGCACATTCCAATTGATACCGAGGATATAACCTAGTGTCTGAGCGTGCTCTCAAGAATTTGAGCATTTCTGTATTCATCAAGGTTTTACCAACATTCGTGCTGAGGATCCTGGCAACACATCATACTACCATGATGAATAATGATGAGGGATGCAGATGCAAAGGAAGATAACACTTACTCAAATTTCACCATGACTGGGCCAAGGGAACAAAATCTGGATGATCGACCGAGAGACATTTAGCACTCCGCTTATAATGTGCTCCTTGATGTTCTACATACCATAGTCATACATAAAGCATTAACGTGGCCATCAAGTATAGGTCAGACTTCGGGAAGACAAAGGATCCATAAGGAACAACTTCTAGAATAAGTCGCATGAAATCCTCATGGAGAGAATGATCAAATTGCTTAATCAAGATACCACAATAATAGATCTTCCGGCTAGGTGTGTCGGCCAGAACATCAACCTTGTCGGGACCTACATCATAGATCTTAGAAAAGTTCAACCATCATATCTGCCTGAGATTCAGATATGCTTGGTGTCAGGATATTCCAGACTCATCAAGTCTAGAAAGAAAAATGAAGTTTTGCAACACAAATTGACGAGATGGCGTTGCGAGATTCTTGGGAAATGAACTACGATAGCAAGCTTCAAAACATGAGCTAGTTCTACTAAACACATGTGAACATGCCATCCTAGACAAGCATGACCACATAGTAGTCTTATAATAAAACACTACTGAGTTCAGGTTGGGAACCATCATCGAGGATAACGAAGTCCTAACATAAGTCATGATTAGCTCTTATGAAGGAACTTCTTGTCCTTGAACAAATCAGCCAGTGGCTTGGTGTACTAGGAGATACATGTGGAATGGAGGTAGCGAGCCTGTCAAACCATAGCATACTTCGCACATGCATGACTGGCTTGGGATGGTCCCAGAGGAAACAAAAACAATCTTTCTCAAACTCACGGCGGCAACTTACATCAAGTGCACGCGAATTAGAGGAAGTCTCTTCTTTCATCCAAACATATACCTCATGAACGGGACATGAAGATAAAGTTTATAAAAGTTTCCAATACTAGCTTAATGTCCAACAAAATCATGGGGAGGACGTGGATCTTGTCGATGGGCTCCACAAAAATTCATCCAGGCGTCCATATAAATGGGGTTCCACAATCATGTGAACAAGGTGATAGCATTGGTCAGACCAAAGGATATATGGTGTATGCTCGAGGAATCAACCACGAGTAAGACAACATTGCGAACATCATTGGTTCTGATTTGATTTGAGGATAGCCCATACTCAAATCAAAGATTGGTTAAGATGATAGGTCCATTAACTGATCACGAGGGTCAATCGATGAAGATACCATCTTTCTTCAACACGCATACAAGATATCCCATAAAATGAACTAAGTCAGACAAGCTTTTATCTTCCAACTCTCCAAGTTGTTGTTTAGCTTAACCAACTAGCTCAGGGGTATCCAACACAGATTCTGGAGAAAGGGTGGTTTCGAAAACCAACTTGATCACGAGCTCAAGAGCTCAAGATAACAGTCAGGTGACAACCTGGTAATACTTCCGAGAAGATATTCGGAAAATAACAATCCACCAACATGTTATTAAGCTCGAGAACAATCTTGCCTTTCAGAGCAAGACGATATGATCAAATGAGCGAGGATTTGACACAATCCTAACTCATTGATCGAGGAGTGCACCAGAAATAAGGACTAGGTAGCACGATCAATCTTAGGATGGAAATTTAATAACCAACACACTAAGAATGAAATTGTTTTCCATTAACTACCAAGCAACAAGGTTGCTAGGATTATTGATTTCACACATCACGGTTCACTTGTCGGCATTCCGGTTGTAACAACACGGGAACCGAGGAATGAACAACGATGGCGAGAAGTATCACTGTATCAAGAGTTCATGGGATGGTGTGTAATTCCTATGATATTCTTGATATAAAAGATGGTAATGCTCCAAGGTAGAACAAAACAAAAGCTGGGTTGGCATTTTGATCTGTGAATTACAACTGCTTTGACCCAATCCTGGATATGGATGAGGTTCTGGAGTTTGTTTCTCCTAGTCATTCTGGAATAGAATGGCTTGACAGACCAAAAGAGTAATAGGCATCGATAAACACGATTGCACAACTACTCCTTACTATCAACTGATAAACGGGGGTCAGAATACAACTAAAGAGGGACAACTCAAGGAACATATAACTTTCTGAGTTGTGGATGCACAGATTAGTATGTCGAACCAAGTTCAATAGGTTTCTTCCGGATAACCCATGCAGAAAGGTAGAACTGGCAGAGTAACAACATAGAATCAAGAACTCATCAAGAGCACTATGGTTGTGATCTTTCGGTTCAAAAGAACTTCTGCCAAGAATGGTTCATGGTATTTGGAAGAAAGAAATATCACGGACCTCGAGGAGTATCACAAAGGTTACTAATGACCTAAAGGAACGAGCGAACACTAGCAACATGAAGTAGGTAGGGTGAATCTCGGGTTCAAAACCCAGGAGTAGAATACCTACTAACTAAATTGCATCACGGGATGCTTTCAAGAATAATGGCCAGAATCATCACACTAGAGGCAAGATATGGCTAGATTACTAAATGATCACCTAAGACACCTAGGCTCATAATAAGAGCCCCAACATATATGTCGAGGCAATGGAGTACCTCGACTCACCGATTTAGTGTGGTTAACATGTCCTAAAAGAACATTGAAACCAGAGGGAAAGGATTTTGCAAATGCATCAGATTGTTTAGAAACCTGGCATGACTCGAACAGCATAACGGCTATAAATGCTCAAAAGATTTGAGACATCCTGCAAAAATGGTGGCATAACCACTCAGAAGCACAATAACAAGGTTCCGAGACCAACCGTGAACACATGGAGGTATTAGAAACTGAACTGGGGCTTAAATCCAACAATCTTACCAGTCTACAGATTAGTAACACGTGATCCTGATAGAGAGAAGAGAAAGCCAAGTTCCTAAACCCCGTAGGAAAGATAAGATGACTCAGATCAGAAGGGCACAAGGTATAAGGAGTGAGAAGAGCCTTATGTTCCCAACCACAATCAATTCCCTTATATAACTAAAGAATTTCTAGACTCAACTTCGACCAGTTTGGCTTGGTAATCCTACAGGCAGTCAAGCTCTGATACATAGGACCCCGACTCAATGGCACGCCGACCTAGCATGTAACACCTGATATCACTTTGCGGCCTCACGCACGGTATTCCCACGGGTGTCGCCTTACCAGGCCCGGGACCATTTGTGCCTTTTGGCACACGTATATGATAGTGTCGCTAGCATCCATATGACAAGGAGCCCGGGCTGACATGGCTAGTCGTGAACCCAAAGTGGCACTAACTTACAGGGACAGGCATACATGACCCAGCAACGAACGTGTCGGTCATTAGCGAGTGAATCCGGGCTGTAGCAGCTGGGCTAGCAGGACTGTGGTAAACCGGGCTGTAGCAGGCTAACAGGACTCCGGTAGGCACCGCGTGACATTTCCCTGAACGGATAGACACAGGAATGAAGGACACATGCCGGCCAGCCTAAGTGTTCCGGAGCAGTAGCAAGCTACCAGGGCTCGGTGGATGCACTAGGAGACATTTCCCGGTAAGAGAGGCTACCAAGGATAAACAACTAGATAGTCAGATCCCACACATACCAAGCATTTCAACAACATACACACAATATGCTCGATATGTGCAAATACAACATGGCATCACAACATGACTCTACAACTCAAGTATTTTATTCAATAGGCTCCGAGGAGCGAGATATTACAAACATGGGTATCATGACCCAACATTCAGAGCACACAAGTCAAAGCACAAGCGGAAGCTTAACCTGTCTGAGTACAGACATCTACAAATGAAAAAGGCTAAGAAGCCTGACTATCTACCAGATCCCGCCGAGGGCACATGATCGTAGCTGAGGTAACAAGCTAAACGTCGAAGTCCACAGGACTACTAGTGAGACGGAAGTCTCTGCAAAAACGTAAAATAGGCAAACATGAGTACAAATGTACCCAGCAAGACTTACATCAGAACTAACTACATATGCATCATTATCAACAAAGGGGATGGTGGGGTTTAACTGCAGCAAGCCAGCTTTGACTCGGTGGCTATCTTGAACTACGACTACAAGTAACTCTTTTGAGGTGGCGCACACGAGTCCACATATTCATCAACCAATACACCACTATGGATCCGCTCCCATCTTCCTACGAGAACGCCATCCATAGCACGCATGCTTATCTTGTGCATTTTAGAGTATCCACTTTCACTTGTCTATGAACTGTATAGGCAACCCAGAGGTCCTTTACCGCGGACACGGCTATTCGAATATATCATATTACCCTGCAGGGGTATACTTCTTCACACACGCTCTCGCCACTTACCGCCATGTACACGTCATGTATCTCGGCAACCTTCAAGAAGAAGCCTGGTGAGGGTGTCGGCCACGACCTGACTAACTACGCAAGTCTCTAGTCCAGGTTTATCGCCTATTCGGGTTCCATCCGCAAGGAGATCCGGCTGGGGTGTCGCTCATGGCCCCAAACAATGTGTACAGGGTTCCAAGCCCACCAATCGGGCGACACTTGGCATACCCGGCCACGGTGCCTAGTCTGACCCAAGCCCACCTGTACCAGGTGCCACTTGGTAGATTACTAACACAACCTACAAACACCAGAAACTAGTTGCAACTCCTGGACAGAGATCGGGCTGATTAATAAGTCGAGAGGGGTCGAGTTACCGGAACCCAATGTGTGGTAGTAACTGTTCATGGATCACAAACACAGAACTCAGTTCCTCAGGACGGCTTCAATGAGACAACCCACCATGTACTCCTACATGGCCTCTCACTGCTACCTTTACCAAATCGTGTTCACACACTTAGCTCACACAAAGTAGGACATGTTCAACACCATTCCAATTCATCCCCGATGAACCAGACCTGACTCAACTCTAAGCAGTAGCAGGCATGACAAACAAGCATGAATGAGTAGGCACATCAGGGCTCAAACAACTCCTACTCATGCTAGTGGGTTTCATCTATTTACTGTGGCAATGGCAGGTCATGCAGAGGAAAGGGGTTCAACTACCGCAGCATGTAACAGTTGAATCGTTGTTGTCCTAATGCAGTAACAAAGAGCAAGAGCGAGAAAGTGGGATTGTATCGGAATGAACAAGGAGGTTTTGCTTGCCTGGCACTTCCGAAGATAGTATAGCTCTTCATCGGTGTCATCGAACTCATCGTCGAAACAACGTCTACTCAGGGGGAATGAACACCAGCAAACAAGAGGGAACACAATCAATGCAATACAACAATATGATGCATGATCATGACATGTCAAGAATGTTATGATTTACACTAATGCACCTAGCAACAGTTGAAATGAAGTCCATATGAACTAAGGGTTCATATGCAAACTCCATATTTAGCATTTAAAATGCCATTATCATGTTTTCACCTATACAGCATGTATAACTTAGTTTGACATGCTTGAAAATGATACAGATGGATAGATTGGATTTTTCTGATCATTTTTCATATATAATTTTTCTTATTTGGAGTTATAGATAATTTTCTATGAATTTTAGAAGTTTTGACTATTTTCTGAAATTTCTTGAATTAATAAAAATCCAAAAAATGCATTACTGCGCCAGCATGACGTTTGAGTGACGTCGGCAGGTCAATGGCCAGCCAGGGTCAAACCTTACAAGCAGGGCCCACTGGTCAGCAAGACAGGGGTTAACCCCGTGTTGACTTAGACATTGACCCGCTGCGGGGCCCGCTGTCAGTGACTAGGTGAGGTCCAGCTGGCGGGGATTAGTGCTAATGACAAAGCCACGTCGGCCCTCGCTGGAGTTTCGCCGATGATGACCAAAACTATGGCGGAAGCTCGCCGGGGCTGCGCTACTGGCGGCGGGTAGACGCGCGAAGGCCACGAGAAGATAGGCCGCACACGCACGCATCTAGCCGGGTGCTCGTGAGGCCGCGGGGTCGCCGGAAACGACGGCCACAACCACGGAGGCGGCGACTGGACTTCGGCCAATGACGGGTTGCTCGCTATGGGGCACTACAAGACGGGCGGCTGGGTGTTCGGAGCTCCTGGCAACATGCTGAGCACGATGGAGCGCTCAGACATGAGCAACGCTCGCTCTAGCCTCGGCGGCTTCATGGTCGGCGGTGAGGAGCTCTCGGTTCCAGTGCCTAGCGCGGCTAGGGGACGGGGACGAGCTCGGGGAGCAGTGGCGAAAACGGTGAAGCTCACCGCGCATCGGATGGGGTCATCGACAAGCTCGGGGGCGCACGGGTGACGGCGAATCGGCGGCGACCATCGGCGGCGGTCGAGGACGAAGACGGGCCTGTTGTCAGCGAAGCGGGGCATCCCGCGCTGCTCGGATCCATGGAGAGGATGAGGACAATGTCCCGGGGCTCTTGGATACATCAAGGGAGCAAGGGGGTGACTGTGGCCGTGGTAAACGGCGTCGGCGGCGACGGGCTCCGCTCGGTGGGGAAGAGAGAGGGATCCAGGGGGAAGTGAGGGTGAGGGAGAGAGCGAGGAGGGTCTAGGAGGTGTCGTGGCGTCCGCAGCAGCATCGCGGAAGGGGCAGGCAGGCTGGGAGGGAGGAGGTGGCGTTGCGCTTGCGTGCGCGCCGCGGGCACACGCCCCTGTCTTACTGCCCCGAGGAGGAAAACGACAGGGATGCGCTGGTGGGCTGGGCCGGCCGACTACAATGCTGGGCCGAGGTAAGTGGGCTGCAGGTAAGCGACAGGTAACACTCTGTCTCTATTTTAATTTTTGTTTCTGTTTTCTATTTGCCTTTTGTTTTCTCTGATTTAGTAAAAATACTAAACCACATCTAAAAATCTAGAAATAAATTGTGAGGACCTGTTGAATTATTTCCAACAACCCACATTTAGTTTCAGAATTATTTGAGCATTTAAAATTGTTATAGCAATTAAATGCCCAAATTCAAATACATAATGATTTAATTCAAGAGTCCAAAAATGGCCTAGAAATATGTGCATCATTTTTGGCAGAGGTTTTCACCTTTAACAAAAATCATGAACTTTTCTAAGGGGCATTTGGGTTCGTTGAAAATATCTTTATTGAACCTAGTTGAATTCACTTGGTGCTAGGGTTTCAACGATCCCCATTTCAACTTTCAAAGAAATTTAGACATGATGCATGGATGCTTGTGCAACTATTTACAATCAAATTCTACGGCTGTGACACATAGCCATTGTCGAAGACTTAACCGACATGCTCGATTATGGCTCCGAAGACATCGATGGTATGGACGATGATGCCGGAGAGGAGCAGGCACAAAAACCACCCCTTACAGCACGCTGGACAGCCACCTCCTCGTATGACGTATACAGGGTGGATACACCCAAAGAGAACAACGGCGACAATGAGAAGGATCCAGTCGAGGATAAGCCTCCTAAGATACAGCCAAAGCGCCGACGTCAGCGGCGCCATTCCAAACCATGTTGTGGAAAAAACAGCAATACCAGCACAGGAGAAAATAATACTCCGGACGACGCCGAAGACAACGAAGACCCCATTGAGCCAACTTCCGAATAGGATGAACGGGAGGATGGGCGAGTCAGCCCTAATGAACAGGCCGTTAACGAAGACTCGGAGGACAATAATTATCTTCCACCCTCCGAGGATGAGGCGAGCCTCAGCGACGAAAACTTTATCGTTCCTGAGGAGCCCGTCGATCAGGAGCGCTTTAAGCGCCGGCTAATAGCCACTGCAAGGAGCCTAAAAAAGAAGCAGCAGCTTCAAGCTGTTCAAGATGTACTAAATGACAGATGGACTAATGTCCTGGCAGCCGAGGAATACAACCTCGAGTGCCCAACCAAAAGTTACCCGAAATGCAAATTGTTACCCCAATTCGATGACGAGGCGCTAGAGCCCGTCCTACCAGCGCATAATGTGGCTGACCGACCACCACGTGGCCGGGACAAAGCGGCAACTCAAGCCGAACACCAGCCCGCACTACCTCGCCATAAAACAGAGACACAATAACTCAGGGATACACATATGACCTGCGACGTGACCTAGAAAACAGCGCAGGTCAGACCAGATCGATCTACGGATCGTGGGGGCGTGCCCCGATGCACGAAGATGGCCATCCGGTCGGACGTGACAAACATAACCACACCCGGGCTGAAAACCGCAGACGAACTCCATCCGAGCTACGTCGTGACTTGGACCGATATAGAGGCGCCGGACACCCCCTTTGCTTCATTGATGAAGTAATGGAACATGAATTCCCGGAAGGGTTTAAACCCATGAACATCGAATCATATGATGGGACAATAGACACCGCGGTATGGATTGAGGATTTTCTCCTCCATATTCATATGGCCCGCAGTGATGATCTTCACGCCATCATATACCTCCCGCTAAAACTCAAGGGACCTGCTCGACACTGGTTGAACAGTTTGCCCGAAAACTCAATTGGCAGCTAGGAAGACTTGGAAGACGCCTTCCTTGACAACTTCCAGGGTACATATGTCCGACCTCCGGATGCCGACAACTTAAGTCACATAGTTCAACAGCCCGGAGAGTCAGCCAGGAAATTCTGGACTAGGTTCTTAACTAAAAAGAACCAGATCATCGATTGTCCGGATGCCGAAGCCCTAGCGGCCTTTAAACATAGCATCCATGACGAATGGCTCGCCTGACACCTCGGCCAAGAAAAGCCGAAGTCTATGGCAGCCCTCACGACGCTTATGACCCGCTTCTGCACGGGCGAGGATAGCTGGCTAGCCCTTAGCAATAACAATACAAGCAAACATGGCACTTCTGAAGCCATAAATAGCAACGACAAGCCCCGACGCAACAGACACAAGCGTCGAAGCAACGGTGGCAACACCGAGGACACGGCGGTCAACGCCGGATTCAGTGGCTCTAAGTCTGGTCAGTGGAAGAAGCCATATAAAAGAAACAACTTGGGCTCGTCCAGCTTGGACCGCATACTCGATTGTCCATGTCAAATCCATGACACTCCTGATAAACCAACCAATCATACCAACAGAGACTGTTGGGATTTTTAAATAGGCCGGCAAGTTAAATGCCGAGAACAAGGAGAAGGGGTCGCAAAGCAAGGACGATGACGAGGAGCCCCGGCCATCGAACACAGGGGGACAAAAGAAATTTCCCCCCAGTTTAAAATGGTGAACATGCTATACGCTACCCATATCCCCAAGAGGGAGCGCAAGCGCTCACTCAGGGACATCTACGCGATGGAGCCAGTCGCCCCAAAGTTCAACCCATGGTCGTCCTGCCCGATCACCTTCGATCGCAGGGACCAGTCGAGCAGTATCCGTCATGGCGGTTCAGCCACACTGGTCCTCGACCCAATCATTGATGGATTCCATCTTACGCGATCCTCGTGGATGGTGGCAGCAGCCTGAACTTCTCTATCAGGATACAGTGCGCAAAATGGGTATTGATCCCTCAAGGATCAAGCCCAAAAAACCACCTTTAAAGGAGTCATACCAGGTGTAGAGGCCCGTTGTACGGGCTCAATCACACTGGAGGTGGTCTTCGGATCCCCGGACAACTTCTGAAGCAAAGAGTTGATCTTCGATATCATCCCCTTCTGCAGTGGCCATCACGCTCTGCTCGGACAAACCGCATTCGCTCGATTCAATGCGGTGCCACACTACGCTTATCTCAAGCTCAAGATGCCCGAACCACGCGCAATGGAAACACGGAACGCTCCCTCTGTACCGAGGAGCATACCACTGCCCTCGCAGCAGAAGCACGGAGCGGTCTTTTCAGGCAGAACCTTAATTCGGCGGCCAAGCTCCCGGACACTGTCAAACGAGTCCGAACTACTCTGCAGCAGGATAGTCCAGCTCGTCAAGAGCTTGACTAGTAATTCATCCTCCATCCCAGTCCCGACCAAACGGCGGCATTCGTACTGCGCGTACATAATACACACTCAAAATACCATGGGCATAGACAGAGGCACATCTAGATTGTGGTCCATAATATGGCTCAACCTACCCTGGACCCACATACTTTCACTTTTTCTTTTTTCTTTTCAGGTTTCTTTTTTCCCAGGCCTTTCCTGGTGGCCTGATTGTCGGACCTATCAAGGGACGGATACACCAAGGTGGCAAGAAGCATTGACGTATAAGGGAATTTCCAGGTGGTCTCTTCAAACGATCGTTGTGCCTGTTTTAAGGACCCGCACGCAGCTCTCCCTTGGTCGTGGCATGTTAAATAGTTGTCGGGGGTTGGGTGCGACATATGCCAAAGGATGGCTTATCATGGTGGGAGCGAGTAGAACATCGCCGGTGCCTGGAAGTGGGATAAGGCGTAGACACGTACGCCGGCGAACTTTACCCAGGTTGGGGGCTCTCCGTGGAGATAATACCCCTACTCCTGCTCTGTGGGGTCTCCGCATGATCACTAAGGCACTAGTGATACAAGGTGCTCCTTGAGCTATGTCTAGAGGTAGGAGAAGGCAAGGCTAGCTCTTCCCTGCCCTAGGTAACTAGCTAGTTCTATCAGAGTTTGAA
Organism: Triticum aestivum; assembly: GCF_018294505.1. Lineage (NCBI taxonomy): Eukaryota > Viridiplantae > Streptophyta > Magnoliopsida > Poales > Poaceae > Triticum > Triticum aestivum. The sequence goes on from NC_057806.1 coordinate 480,301,090, forward strand.
CCCTTTGCATGGGTGGCCTAGGGGGCTTATATAGGCCTTCCCCCCAGGGGTACAATGGTAATCGGGCCGGCTGCTAGTGATGGAGCTTCGAGCGGCGGCGTTGGGTTCATGGGGACCTGCTGAGCTCGCGCAGTGCTCAAGTGCGAGTTGTAGCCGCGGTTACCACGGTGGCGCCATGGACGGCGGCGGTGAGCTTCGGCTGCGCTGAGGATTGCAGCTACACCGAGTAAATGAGCGCGGGGAGAGGGGGGCAAAAGAAGAGGAGCTCACAGCGTGGTCGACGGCTGTCTTAGAGGGCTCGGGGAGGCGCTGGACGTGGCAAATCGAGCGGCGGGGATCGTCGGCATCTGAGGTTGAGGACGACGACGTTGGCGGTTTCAGAGACCATTTGAGCTCGTGGGGCTCGACGGGAAGATGTGGCAGAGGACGGCGGATATGCTGGTCATGACGGTGAGGCAAAATGATGGTGGTGGCCGCGTGCGCAGCAAGCGGCAGCGACGGTGGCACTCGGCCATGGCTGCGGGCAAGCGAGGGGGAGGGAGACGGGAAAAGTGAGGAGGAGGACTCGATCTGGAAAGGCACCACGGAGAACAAGCGCGACGTCATGCTGGCGGGCAGGTGCGTGGCATGCGCGCACGGCGTCGGCTCGATCGGACTGGCGAAAGGTCAGGGACGACTGGCACTTCGTCCAGATGGACCGCACAGTGCCAGGCCGCTAGGTAAACTCTCCCCCCCCCTCTCTCTCTCCCCCTATTTTCTTTCTGTTTTCTATTTGTTTGCCTCTGTTTTGATTTAGTTTAACACCAAATCATTTTAGTAAATTCTGAAAATTATTAGATGGCCTGCTAAAATTTATACAAAGCCACTCACAAACTTTCAGAATTATTGGAGTTATATTTAATATATAATAAATATAAATCCAATGCAAATAATTACTGGATTGACTCAAATGCCCAAAATAAATATTTCTGATATTCCAAAAATATTGGTTTGAATTTCACCTCTTGCCAATATTTTTATAGATTAGCAGGAACATTTTCTTGGTTCATTTGAAGCAATTTTTAAATTGGCCATTTTTAAAGATTCCTGAGGCTTGAGCATTTCCTCAATTCAACTTTTCTTGAATTTAAACTTGATGCATGTATGAGTATGCACTGACAAGCAAGACTAAGCTAGGGTTGTGACAACTCACCCCCACTAACAAGAATCTCGTCTCGAGATTCAAGACGTGAGGTAAGAAGACAGAGGGGACACAAAGCTAACACAATCCTCTAGATCCAATTTCCCTTCTCGAGGATGTTGATACATTGCATCATCTTGATCTCGACATCTTGCTTTGAGAACTTCATCCAACATGAAAACAAGAAGAAAGGGAGAACTCTAGAAGAATCAATCTTCTCGAAGATCGAGCAACTCAGGATCAACTCATGGAGTGAGACATTCAAACATACCCTAAGCTGAGATGCAAAGCATACATCCAGAGGAATGGGGTGAAACAGATGGCGAAGGTTCACTCGGTAGGCAACAAATCCACGCTTAAATAATATGGTGCACTAGTTTCGGAATAGCGAGGAGTTAAATGCCCCTTATACCATAATGAGGCACCTTAGAGAAGGTGACTCGTAGAGTTATTCCCTTATATAACGAAAGCATTTCAAGACTCGACTTCGACCAGTTTCGCTTGGTAATCCTACAGGCAGTCAAGCTCTGATACCAAAACCGGCAGGACCCTGCTACGTCTTGAGCTTGCGTTGGTTTTCCTTGAAGAGGAAAGGGTGATGCAGCAATAGTAGCATATGTATTTCTCTTAGTTTTTGAGAACCAAGGTATCAATCCAGTAGGAGGCTCCTTAGAAGTCCCACGCACCTACACAAACAAACAAGAACTCGCAACCAACGCAATAAAGGGTTTGTCAATCCCTTCACGGCCACTTGCAAAAGTGAGATCTGATAGAGATACTATGTTAAGATAAATATATTTTTGGTATTTTATAATATAGATAGGAAAAGTAAAGATGCAAATAAAAGTAGATTGAAAGCTTATATGATAAGATATAGACCCGGGGGCCATAGGTTTCACTAGTGGCTTCTCTCAAGATAGCATAAGTATTATGATGGGTGAACAAATTACTGTCGAGCAATTGATAGAAAAGCGAATAATTATGAGATTATCTAGGCATGATCATGTATATAGGCATCACGTCCGTGACAAGTAAACCGACTCCTGCCTGCATCTACTACTATTACTCCACACATCGACCGCTATCCAGCATGCATCTAGAGTATTAAGTTCATAAAGAACAGAGTAACGCATTAAGAAAGATGGCATGATGTAGAGGGATAAACTCATGCAATATGATATAAACCCCATCTTTTTATCCTCGATGGTAACAATACAATACGTGCCTTGCTACCCCTGCTATCACTGGGAAAGGACACCGCAAGATTGAACCCAAAGCTAAGCACTTCTCCCATTGCAAGAAAGATCAATCTAGTAGGCCAAACCAAACTGATAATTCGAAGAGACTTGCAAACATAACTTAATCACACATAAAAGAATTCAGAGGAGACTCAAATATTTCTCATAGATAAACTTGATCACAAACCCACAATTCATCGGATCTCGACAAACACACCGCAAAAAGAGTTACATCGAATAGATCTCCAAGAAGATCAAGGAGAACTTTATATTGAGATTCAAAAAGAGAGAAGAAGCCATATAGCTAATAACTATGGACCCGAAGGTCTGTGGTAAACTACTCGCAACTCATCGGAGAGGCTATGGTGTTGATGTAGAAGCCCTCCGTGGTCATTCCCCCTCCGGTGGAGCGCCAGCGAAGGCTCCAAGATGGGATCTCGCGGATACAGAAGGTTACGACGGTGGAAATAGTTTTTCGTGGTCGCTTCTGATGTTTTCGGGGTACATGGGTATATATAGGAGGAAGAAGTAGGTCGGTGGACACCCGAGGGGCCCACGAGGGTGGGGGGCGTGCCCAGCCCTAGGGGGCGCGTCAGGCACCCTCATGGTTGCCTCGATTGTTTCTTGACTTCCACTCCAAGTCCTCTGGATCACGTTTGTTCCAAAAATATCGCTCCCGAAGGTTTCATTCCGTTTGGACTCCATTTGATATTCCTTTTCTTCGAAATACTGAAAGAGGCAAAAAAACAGCAATACGGGCTGGGCCTCCGGTTAGTAGGTTAGTCCCAAAAATGATATAAATGAGTAAAGTAAAGCCCATAAACATCCAAAATGGGTAATATAATAGCATGGAACAATAAAAAATTATAGATACGTTGGAGATGTATCAGACCCTGATCCTAAGTCACACCAATCTAGCATGTAACACATCATATCACTTTGTGGCCTCACGCACGGTACTCCCACGGGTGCCACCTTACCTGGCCCGGGATCGTTTGCTCCTTTTGGCTCACATATATGATAGTGTTGCTAGCATCCATATGACAGAGAACCCAGGCCGACATGACTAGTCGTAAACCCAAAGTGTCACTAACTTACAGGGACAGGCATACATGACCCAGCAACGAATGTGTCGACCATCAACGTATGAACCCAAGTCATAGCAAGCTACAAGGACTTAAAGGAACAACGCGTGACATTTCCCTGAAGGGACAGACACAGGAATGAAGAAGGACACATGCCGGCCAGCCTAAGTTTTCCGGAGTAGTAGCAAGCTACCAAGGCTCAGTGGAAGCACTAGGAGCCATTTCCTGGTAAGAGAGGCTACCAAGAATAAACAACTAGGTTGTCGGATCCCACACATACCAAGCATTTCAAATCATACACACAATATGCTCGATATGTGCAAATACAACATGGCATCACAACAAATCTCTACAACTCAAAGTATTTATTCAATAGGCTCTGAGGAGCTAGATATTACAAACATAGGTCACACGACCCAGCATACAAAGCATACAGGCAATGGAAGCATAACATATGTCTAAGTACAGACAACTACAAATGAAGAAGGCTGAGAAGCCTGACTATCTACAAGACCCTCCCAAGGGTACAAGATCGTAGCTGAGGTAACAAGCTAAACATCAAAGTCCACGCGGAACTACTAGTGAGGCTGGAGTCTCTCTGCAAAAACATAAATTAAGCAAACATGAGTACAAATGTACCCAGCAAGACTTACATCAGAACTAGCTACATATGCATCAGTATCAACAAAGGGGGTGGTGGAGTTTGACTGCAGCAAGCTAGCTTAGACTGTGGCTATCCTGAACTACGACTGCAAGTAACTCTTTTGAGGTGGCGCACACGATTCCACATATTCACCATATCAATACACCACTATGGATCCGCTCCCGTCTCCCTACGAGAAGGCCATCCATAGCACACACGCTTATCTTGCGTATTTTAGAGTATCCACTTTCACTTGTGTATGAACTGCACAAGCAACCCAGTAATCCTTTACCGCGGATGCGGCTATTCGAATAGATCATGTTAACCCTGCAGGGGTGTACTTCTTCACACACGCTCTCGCCACTTACCGCCATGTACACGTCATGTATCTCGGCAACCTTCAAGCGGAAGCCTGACAAGGGTGTCGGCCACGACCTGACTAACCAAGCAAGACTCTAGTCCAGGTTTATCGCCTATTCGGGTTCCATCCGCAAGGAGAACCGGCCGGGGTGTCGCTCACGGCCCCAAACGATGTGTACAGGGTTCCCAAGCCCCCCAAATGGGCTACGCTTGGTATACCCGGCCACGGTGCCTAGTCTGTCCCAAGCCCACCTGTACCGGGTGCGACTTGGTAGACTTCTAACACAACCTACAAACACCAGAAACTAGTTGGAACTCTTGGACAGAGATCGAGTTGATTAATAAGTCAAGAGGGGTCGAGTTACCGAAACCCAATGTGTGGTAGCAACTGTCTTGGATCACAGACACAGAACTTAGTTCCTGAGGACGGTTTCAATGAGACAACCCACCATGTTCTCCTACATGGCCTCTCACCGCTACCGTTACCAAATCATGTTCACACACTTAGCTCTCAACAGTAGGACATGTTCACAACCTTCCAATTCATCCCCGATGAATTAGACCTAACTCAACTCTAAGCAGTAGCAGGCATGACAAACAAGCATGAATGAGTAGGCACATCATGGCTCAAACAACTCCTACTCATGCTAGTGGGTTTCATCTATTTACTGTGGCAATGACAGGTCATGCAGAAGAAAGGGGTTCAACTACCGCATCATGTAACAGTTGAATCGTTGTTGTCCTAATGTAGTAAAAGAGAGCAGCGAGAGAGTGGGATTGTATCAGAATGAACAAGGGGGTTTTGCTTTCCTGGCACTTCTGAAGATGATATAGCTCTTCATCGGTGTCATCGAACTCATCATCGGAACATACGTCTACCAAGGGGAACAAACACCGGCAACAGAGAAAGAACAAAATCAATGCAATGCAGCAATATAATGCATGATCATGACATGGAAATATGTTGTGATTTGAGCTAATGCAATAGAAAGTCATTTTGATTGGAGTGGAATTCAAAACTACATCAAATTCCAACTCCAAATCTATTATCAAATTTGTCCAAATCTTGTTTCATCCTAAAAAGTGAGGTTAACTTGCTCAAACATGCATGAGAATGGTATAGATGTATAGATTAGATTTTTTGATCATTTTTCATATATAAATTATTTCATTTGGAGTTATAGATTAATTTCTATGATTTTTTAAGTTTATAACATTTCTGGAATTTCCTGAATTATTTTTTAACCCAAAAAATGATTTATTGCGTCGGCGTGACGGTCAGCAGGTCAACGGCGATGGCCAGGTCAAACCTGACCAATGGGGCCCACTGTTTAGTGACACACTGGGCAAACCTGGTCAAATCCAGTGCTGACTGGGTTTGACCGGTGGTGGGGCCCATTGTCAGTGGTAGTGACGTGGCTGATTAGGGGGGATTAGTGCTAATGACGTCGCCACGTCGGCTGTCGCCGGAGTTTCACCGGCGACGCCCGCTCGGGATTGAGCTACGGGGGACAGTTTTGAGCGGGGTTTGGAGCTACGAGACGCTGAGATTCGCGTGCATCTGTTGCAGTAGGCGGAAAAAGCTCGTGTGGCCAGAGCTCGCCGGAAACAAGCTCGCGGCGGTGCCGGAGTTCGGCCCTGAGCGGCGTGGGGTGTTGTGGTGCATGTTAGGAGCTTTGAGCGGTGGCGTTGGGTTCATGGGGACCTGCTGAGCTCGCGGTAGTGCTCAAGTGCGAGTTGTGGCCGCGGTTACCACGGTGGCGCCATGGACGGCCGCGGTGAGCTTCGGCCGCGCTGAGGATTGCAGCTACACCGAGTAAATGAGTGCGGGGAGAGGGGGCAAAAGAAGAGGAGCTCACAGCATGGTCGGCCGTTGTCTCAGAGGGCTTGGGGAGGCGCTAGACATGGCAAATCGAACGGCGGGGATCGTCGGCATCTGAGGTCAGGACGGCGGCATTGGTGGCTTCAGAGACCATCCGAGCTCATGGGGCTCGATGGGAAGACGTGGCAGAGGACGGCGGATATGTTGGTCATGACGGTGAGGGAAAACGACGGTGGTGGCCGCGAGGGCAGCGATCGGCGGCGATGGTGGCACTCGGCCATGGCTACGGGCAAGCGAGGGGGGAGAGGGGAAAAGTGAGGAGGAGGACTCGATCCAGATGGCACCACGGAGAACAAGCGCGACATCGCGCTGGCGGGGAGGCAGCACGCAGGCGGGAAGGTGCGTGGCGCGCGCGCACAGCATCGGCTCGATCCGACTGGCGAAAGGTCAGGGACCACTGGCACTTGGGCCAGATGGGCCACACAGTGCCAGGCCGCCAGGTAAACTCTCCCTCTCTCTCTCTTTCCCTATTTCCTTTCTGTTTTCTATTTGTTTGCCTCTATTTTGATTTAGTTTAACACCAAATCATTTTAGTAAATTCTTAAAATTATTAGATGGCCTGTTAAAATATATACAAAGCCACTCACAAACTTTCAAAATTATTGGAGTTATATTTAATATATATATATATATATATATATAATAGATATAAATCCAATGCAAATAATTATTGGGTTAACTCAAATGCCCAAAATAAATATTTCTGAGATTCCAAAAATATTGGTTTGACTTTTACCTCTTGCGAATATTTTTATAGATTAGGAGGAAAATTTTCTTGGTTCATTTGAAGCAATTTTCAAATTGGCCATTTTTAAAGATTCCTAAGGCTTGAGCATTTCCTCAGTTCAACTTTTCTTGAATTTAAACTTGATGCATGGATGAGTATGCACTGACAAGCAAGACTAAGCTAGGGCTGTGAGAGAGGGCTTCGACATCAACCCTATTGCCCTTCCGATGAAGTGTGAGTAGTTTACCACAGACCTATGGGTCCATAGCTAGTAGCTAGATGGATTCTTCTCTCTCTTTGATTCTCAATACCATGTTCTCCTCGATGTTCTTGGAGATCTATCCGATGTAATCTTCTTTTGCGGTGTGTTTGTCGAGATGCAATGAATTGTGGATTTATGATTAGCTTATCTATGAATATTATTTGAATCTTCTCTGAATTCTTATATGCATGATTTGATATCTTTGTAATTCTCTTCAAACATTCGATTTAGTTTGGCCAACTAGATTGGTTTTTCTTGCAATGGGAGAAGTACTTAGCTTTGGGTTCAATCTTGCGGTGTCCTTTCCCAGTGACACTAGGGGCAGCAAGGCACGTATTGTATTGTTGCCATCAAGGATAAAAAGATGGGGTTTACATCATATTGCTTGAGTTTATTCCTCTACATCATGTCATCTTACTTAATGCGTTACTCTATTCTTCATGAACTTTATACTCTAGATGCAGGCAGGAGTCGGTCGATGTGTGCACTAATAGTAGTAGATGCAGGCAGGAGTCGGTCTACTTGACACGGACATGATGCCTATATTTCATAATCATTGCCTTGGATATCGTTATAACTTTGCTCTTTTCTATCAATTGCTCGACACTAATTTGTTCACCCACCGTATTATTTGCCTTCATGAGAGAAGCCTTTAGTGAAACCTATGGCCCCCAGGTCTATTTTCCATCATATTAGTTTTTGATATACTATTTTGCAATATTTTACTTTTAGATCTATAAACCAAAAAACCCAAAAATATTTTATCTTTCGTTTATCTATCTCTATCAGATCTCACTTTTGCAAGTGACCGTGAAGGGATTGACAACCCCTTTATCGTGTCGGGTGCAAGTTGTTTGATTGTTTGTGCATGTATTGGTGGCTTGTGCGTTGTGTCCTACTGGATTGATACCTTGGTTCTCTAACCGAGGGAAATACTTATCTCTACTTTTCTGCATCACCCTTTCCTCTTCAAGGGAAAAACCAACGCAAGCTCAAGAAGTAGCAGTATTCATAGAGCTCTTTGAGATCATCAGCTTAGAGTTGTTTCTTGGAGAAGAACTTGCGAAGAAGTTTCCAGAGCCTTTTCTTATTTTCATCAGCAATCAGATGCGTGATTCTTGTTTGGTTTTTCATAGCATTCAGCTCGGCAGCAAGGTTTTCTTTCTCTTAGCGATCTTCAGCAATGTGTTTTAGCAACAATTGTTGCGTGCACAAACTGACTTCAAGCTGAGTTGGTGGTTGATGAGTAACCATTCGGTCGCGCTGAGGCAGACGTGGCCCATCGAATCCTTTGTTATAATCTTGTGATCTTGACTCGGGCATTTTACCTGAAGAAATATCTTGCACGACTTGCAGGGTGTCCCGAACAGGATGAATAAAACTTCTATGGCTCACCTTTGCCAAATACTCGGTTTTCATGCAATAATCAACCACTTTCTGAATCCACGGTGCATATACTTTGAGTGTTTTTGGATGTTGAGTAGGATCTTTCAAAATTTTCATAAACATATCCTCAACATCAAAGACATATTTCTCAGAGATGGCATAGATGGCATTTCGAAGAACATCTGAGATTGAACCGTCAGTATTCATCCTGGCCAGAGGGTAGATAGTGTAAGTGAGCATATGATACAGAGTTTGATTCTCGAAGGTTAAGTGCTCTGGCTTGGGAGGACCATTGTAGTCATGAAGCTTTTCCTTATCCATGGTGCACTAAAACATATCATTAGTAATGGCGTCAATGTTATGCACTCGGAATTCAGTTTTACCATGCTCAAAGTGAGGGAAATGAAAGTGCGAAACAAAATCCCTGGCGGTGCACTTGATAGGTTTTCCTTCGGTCATCCATTCCATGATCCATTTGGAACTATCAGCTACATCACCAGAGATGTATAAAGTTGCATAGAACCGAAGAATTATCTCTCGGTTCCACGGATGTTCGAAAGTAAACACACTGGTGAGGCAGAAATCTTCCAAATCTTGCAACAGCTGATCAAAGCAACCAATACCCTTCATAACAATGATATTCGGAAATTCATGAGGGAATATCTTCTTGCTGTCATAGAGAATCCGAGAATAATAGATGGTTGGTTCTTGGGTCTAGCTAGAAACGAGCCGATTCAGATGTGTGTGGCCCATTGAAAGGACTTTCTTCAAAGAATTGAGGGTGCATATTCCGATTGAATAGCGATCCTTTGGCACCAGCACCAGTCAAGAATAACTGCAGTTCTTCATAATGAAATGGATATTTGAATTCATCCTCGATTGAGATCACTTCATCACCATATACTATAGAGTCCGTAAGACGAGCAGAGATAGATTTATGCCCAGACGAACCATATTCACAAACTCGTTTCGTTGTGTCGATGGAAATCTACAGTTGAGAGGGAGCTGAAGGCACAACGGTTGGAGCAGATTCTTTTTCAGTGGGCACAGAGGCCGAATGAGGGACAGGAGCAAGAGTAGGTTGTTCTTCGTAGGTTGGTTGTTGTGCAGAGGGGGGAACCAAAACATTTGGTTCTTCACGAGCAGGAGAAACTTGGGGCTCAGACTGAAGGATTTCACCATCTTCAGAAACAACATGCTGTGATGGATTTTTAGCTCTTACAGAGGAGGCCACAGGCACTGATTCAGTTGGCCTTGGCGAGGGAGGTGCATCAGTAACTTGAGCAGTGGGTTGCGAAGGAATTACTGGCTTAGGGGAGATCTCTTTCGTAAGCTGAGCATCAGAATGTTCAGGAGACTTTGCAGTCGTAGGAGGAGGAGCATTTTTCTTCAATTTCTTTCGCTTCTTCTTCTGAACTGTTGGGTCAACATGCCCTTTGACTAAATCATTGTAACCAATAGCTTGGGCTTGATGCTCCCCGGCCCAGCTGGAGGGAGTTGCACTTGCAGCAGTGGCGGCGCCGGCGATTGGCCAAACCAAGACCCAGATGTCCTCGAAGCTTGAAGCATCCCCACCCCCACCCACCCGCTCCCCCCACGCGGGCGGAAGAACCACTGGATCGACCGACGAAGGAGAAAAAATCGACCTGGGAGCCCCTGAATACGAACATTGACCAACAACCACGATATCAATGGAACCAACAGCGGTGCGGCTCCAGAAATCTGTAGAAGACACCTGTAGGTGCGGCCACTCAGCACTGGCCAACCTTGATGACCGACGAGACCCCACAACCTCCGAGGGCGAACGTCATGCGAGTACAGGGCACCCCTACCGCACGCACAGCACGCTGCTCAAACATCGCCAAGACGTAATCTTCAACTGGCAGCAGTGCCTCCACATTGCCTACCCGCTCCACCCTGAGCACCTCACCAGCTAGCTAGCCTCCCACCACACCACCCGTGGGAGGAGACCTCATCTCCTCAGCCTTGTCTGCCAAGATCCAGAAGCGGTCGAAGGTGAGCGACTTGGGAGCACCATTCATTTGTCGGTGAATGCATCACCTACGCCTGCTGACGGGAGCCACTGTGTCAGGAGACCTGCTGCCAGCCATCGCCGAGCGGGACCACGGCCGGGGCCAGAGATCCATGCGGCAAGGTAGAGGAGGGTGAGCAGGGAGAGCGGAGTAGAGAGCCATGTCGTTACCTACTTAATCAACCAATATATGTCATCTTCTTTCTATCGCTCCAAACTTCAAATCTTTTCCTTTCTTGTATGACTTCACTAAGAACCATGAGCATTTCTTCTTGTTGGTAAGCCTTCTCGAAATTATGGAGGTGGAAATTTTGCCTTCTTGTTCAGTCTTGATGCCAATAATGTAATGTAAGCTAATATTGGGCAACCATTATTTGTTATAACATTTGGACCTGCATTTAACTTGGTCAAATGTGGGTTTCTCTTCCCAGGCTAGAGGTGCATTCGCAAATGTAAGACTGGATAAATGCCCAACGCCCTCCATAAAATGGAAAATCTACATATTGAGGCCTCTTTTGGTTTAGAGGAATTTCATAGGAATTTTAGAGGATAGGATTCTTATAGAATTTTTTCCTTTAGAGTCCTTTGGTTCATAGGAATGGATTCCTATTCCTACATAGGATTGGTTCCTATCCTTCACATTTCATAGGAAAATAAAAAAGAGCCTAGACTCAATGAAAAAATTCCTTTGGTGTCAACCAAATGACATCTTGTTTCCTATTCCTACTCATAAAATTTGAGATACGTGTCATCTCATTTTCTACAAGATTCTTATTCCTGTGATAATCCTATCCTATAAATCAAAAGAGGCCTGAACATATAAACTCTCCTACGCAACCCGCCGTTCCAGCGCCCTCCCTGTGTCAAAAAGATCCTGCACGCACGATTTGTCTCGCTGGCTATTGTCAGTTTGTCACCGTACTTTTTGTCGCGCTGGTGAAAATCGGAACGCTTGTTGTTCTGCACGCCGCGTAATCGGGCTAGAGCAACTGACGCATGGGCCAGCCTTGCGCGCGGGCCAGCCTCGCAGCGACACGGTGGGTGCATGCTTCTGTCCGGGTGAAAGCAGGGGCGAATCGCGCGAGTAGAGAAGTCAGAGAAGCGAGCGAGCGAGAGAAAAACGAGCGAGCGCCGCGCCCCCTTCCCTTCCCCATGCTGACCTAAACCCGCGTCTCCCCCGCGACCCTCGCTTCCTCTCCTGCCGCCGCCGCCGCGCCCCCCTTCTCGCCTTCCCCATGCTCGCAACCACGACCATGTCGCTACCGACGCCGCGTCCGCCGCTCCCCCGCCTCGAACCAGCCGCCACCATGGAGCCTCCGCTCTTCCGCCTCATCCCTCCGCCCATGCTCTCGCACCTCGCGTGCGGCCGCCGCCTTTTGTCCACAACCCTCCCTTCTCGGTCTGCTCGGCCACCAAGCGGCGGCGGAGCGGGTTGATAGAGATGGCGAGGGTGAGTACATGGCCAGATGAGGGAGGAAGACAAATGACGGGTGGATCGGGTGCTCGAGGAGAGGAGGAATTCGCCCCTGGGCCCATGCCGCCGGCCTCCTCGTGCTGCTCGCATCTCCCTCATCGTCCCCGTCACCATCTACCACTCCTCTCCCGTGCCCAGACCGCGGGAAGAAGCCGAGAAGGGAGGCCGGCCGGCGGCGGCCACGCTCGACAAGATCCTCGCATTGGCGTCAAGGGAGAGGAGGTCTACGTCCCCCGCCCGTGTGCTTCTTCTCGGGACGCCGATGCCACGGAGCTCGTCAAGGTGCCCTCCCGTCCCTCTTCACCTCCATGTGTCTGTCTATTCGATTTGGTCCTCTGATTCAACTTTCTCACACACGGGGATGGCTGTTGTGCTCTGTTCGTGTTCGCGCTCGTGCAACTCCCTCTCTGCTGCAGGAGGATTGGATTGGATTGGTTTCTACTTCTATTCTCTGTTTGAGAACCTGAGATGCAGCCCTCCAAATCTTAGGCCCCAGAAGGAGGATTTGAGAGTGGAGAGCCTGAATGTGATTTGGTGGAAGGAGTTGTCCAAGAATCAAATTGTTATTATTTTACTGTTCTGCAAGAGAGAATCTAAAGATTATTTGTTTCTTTTTATGCTTGCAAATCGTGTTTGCTGTTCGGGATTCACACCCTGCATTGATAAGGTCTGAATTTAACATCCACTTTTAACACATTTTGTCTTAGATATAAATGCCTATGCCTCACGTCATAGAAATTTGTAACTGAATTTCATGGATCTGGTTTTGATAGATCATCTATGAATGCTTTTGGTATTACAATCAAATGTGATTGAATTTTGTAACTATCTGTTCAAATGCTCCCAAGAGGGTTAGGTGCTGGATGATGCTATTTATGAACATTATGCTCTCCACTGAGTTTACAGATTCTATAAGAGGAGATAAAGATCAGTTTGTCTTCTCATCTTCTTTCTAAATGGTGTATATTCGGTGAAATATTATCTTGGAAGGCCCCGTTGCAAGCTTCTTTCTCCATTTACCAGCTTTAACTGTCCATGAGAGGTGAGGTTGAAATTTGGGTGACGGGTAGCGTTTTGGAAAGCTTCAGAAGAAACGAAGAGAAATGGAATGGGAACCGATATGGATTTCTACTATTTTTTTCAAAGGATATGAATTTAACTTCACATTTATTAAGAATTGCAGCTTATTTGAGCCTGGAACTCTAACCAGAAATGTATCACATACCGATATTCATGTCTTTATTTTGTATTTTTAGGGTCAGTACACCAACTCTGTGTTCGGAATCAAGGTTTTCATGCAGCACATAATCCTCTGGATGTCTCAATCTGCAGTTTATATGCTCTAGGGAACACAGTTTTGCTCAACAAAAATTGGTTGGTTTCAACTATGTTTGCTTAGCCTTTTCATTAAAACTACAACCATAAAATATGCTTCATGCAACATTGGAATAGGTTGATTATTTATTTGTTCACTGCATAGTACCAGCGGCTGCTAACTACATATTGTACAGATTTTGCAGGGATGTATATATATGGTGATGTTTCACTGGGATCCCCAAATGTTTCAGTTCGTACTTAGCAGGATCACCTTGAGCAACGACTCAATTAATATTCTCACTGATCCAGTTTACTGAAGAACTTGTGACCCAGTTCCAGGACTGCTATGGACTAAGGTACTCTAGCTGCTTGCATCTTTCAGAGGATCTAATTAGAACCAATTCAATGTGTGGTTTATCTTCTTAGAACTATTAGTATTCACTCAAGCAGGAGCTGGCTTCAGTTGGAATAAGTGTGCTAGAAAGTGTGGCCAATAGATTGTACGTCGGCAAAAAATTGGTCCATTGTGAACTAAAGGAATGTTGTATAGGTTGTTACAAATCTACAATAACCAGCTTAGCGATTCACTAATGACTTATGGAAGCACACCCGATGCCAGAGACCAGAAGAAATTATCATTTTCAGATTGGTAGTAGTCCCCCCTGAGATTATTGTGTGCATTTCCAATTGGTAGTGGTCATTGCTTTTAAGCAGAGTATTGTTCTGTCGAAATTGGTGATCTAAGCTACAAACTAATTCTCGTGCTCGACAGCGACTCTAATTTACTTTGGAACCCTGGTTTTTGTGTCTTGATTTTAGGGATGGGGTTATGCCAATTTAACCAGGTTCTGAACATTCAGGTAGCTCAGACCATGGAGGTAAACATAAAAGGTATTTGATTTATCATGATCCAGTTACAGGAATGCATGGATTTTTTTGGCAAGCATTATATATCGTTGAAGATTTGCCATTTTTTCAAGTTCCTTGTATGCTAATCGGTAACCTTTAGTTTTGGATGTACAATAAGTACCTCCTGCTGAGCAAAGTGTGTGATATTCCAGAGTATCTTTTTCATGTATAATAAGTACTCCCTCTGTAAACTAATATAAGAGCGTTTAGATCACTAAAATAGTAATCTAAACACTCTTATATTAGTTTACGGAGGGAGTACCTTCCAGCTAAGTGAAGATGCATCTTTTTCAGCATGTGCAAACTAATTTTTGGTTATATCTATTTCGACGATGTGTTTGTATATCTGACAGAAGTAGCTCTTTTTTGTTTATGAATATGAGCTGGACCATCCAAAAACACTTCGTTCAAATGCAGAGATGTTGGATGTAGTATCTGATTATCTGTTCTCCATTTTTGCATCCTGTATGCATCTCACATTCTTTTTATTTTTAGTGTGATAAAAATATTCTTTTTTGAACATGCTATCACTTTGTCATATCATGGAGAAACTTCTCTCTTTCTCTTATTTGGATACAATGTGTTCCCTATGGAGAAAACATGGTGTTTTGGTCTGTTACATCTTATTTTTCAGGTGCCCCCAGCTATCAGGTTTGTATTGGATAGAGTAATACCACCTTATTTACTGGCAAAGGGTCTGATTTTACATGTAAGCCTACAAAATATCCTTGGTGATGCTAAAATTTATCTTTTTGTTAGGATTTTCTCATTGTAACTGAAAAGTCTGATCCTTGGTCATATCTGTTTAGAGATTATTGATGAGATATATGTTGGACAGTTTCGTGCCTGCTGATGAAACCTAATTTAAGTATCTTGAGGTATTGAACTACCATTTGAATGTTAATAGCAGGACTGAGGCAGTATGTTCTATTTCCTTTTTAGAAGTAAAATATCCAAGGACTCTGGATGAAAAACAATTACAATCCTTATCCACAAATATTTTTATATCATGGTAATTCCAACATCATCTGTCACCCTCTGGACTGCAGGGCGAGATATCGATCAAATATGAACCTGTCTATCTGCTCAGACCAGGTGATTAATCTCTCCTTGCTATTTTTCTTGAGGTGTGTGCATCTATCTGGACAATTTAATGAAAATATATTGCTCATACAAACCATCACTACATGTTAGTTCACTTTAACCCTAATCAGTCAAAAGGTTATCCCTTTTGCATTTCATGGACATAAAGGTTTGGTGTTGACTGTCGATCTTTTGTTAACATGGGACCTTAATACCGTAGGGAGTGTTTTTTTATATGTTTGGCACAACTGTATATTCCTCTGTTCCAGATCCAGATCCAGCTCTGTTCGTAGTTCATGCCTGCTAAGACATGTTCAATTCCTTCCGATATGCTTTTGAATATGTTTTCAGTGATGCCATATAGCTATAAATACTTTATTTGCATAAGGCCAGTAGGATATATGCTTTAATGCCCTTAATTAGTTCTGAAATGTTTAGCATGGTCTTTGTCAATCTGCTTTATCCCATTCAAAAAAGCCACATGGTTGACTCTTGTGCTATGCCTAGGCTATCTAGAAACTGTTGATTTCTGTGTGTGTGGATACTGTTCTCTTTCTACTTGGCTCTGTTCATATCTTCATGATATTGTACCTTCTTTTCATTGTTAGCTTGCTAAAGGAATGTTAGATTCTTGTTGCGTGTCCATTCCAAGGCCTCCCTCGTTATTCTTAATGCACACTGTATTTGTGCCTTCTACCAGCCCCCTCGGTCTATCTTTCCAAAAACATCCTCTTGCTGAAGTAATGTTTCAGAAGCTCGGCCTCCCCAAACCAGTCTACCATGTGCGGCTGCTTGAGCAGAGAGGATATAGATCACAGGTTGAATTACCGTACAAAAGAATGTTTCCAAGCTTCAGCACGCCGGGTTAGACTGTCAAGCCCCATATGTGTGGATGGGAGGACATCAATGAATTCTGCAGCCGAACGAGCCATTGAATATATGCAAACCAGTGAGAGCAAGGTGTTTGTTGACTATAACTACTACCAGCTGCAACAGCAGAAACAGGCACACGAAGGAGTATCAGGAAGGCTGTTAGAATAAATAGAAGAAATCAACCAGCGCAACCAAACTATCAAACAGATAACTAGAGAAGCATCCAACTATCTGGAAGAAGTGCATGATGCATCAAACAAAATTCATGGTCTTGCTGCCATTGCCTTGGACCATGTTTCCTCAGTGTCTCTTTTTGATTTCAGGCAGGCTATTCTAGAGATTCATGATGCAGTTGTTGCACTTCAAAACACTACATCTACTGCACGTGTCTCACTAGAGGAAAAAGGCATGTACTCAGACGATGATGTGGCAGATCCAGTCTACAGTGGCGTTTCTGGTGATGAAACTGATGAATACTATCATCATGATGACTATGGTCACTATGTGCGATCCCCATGAGCATGTTGTCCAGCCTGCTGAGCTATCTGGTCAACATGTGAAGCTCTATATGCATAGCTTCACCACGAAGGCTTGCTTCTTCTTAGCAAGAACCAGTCTGGTTACTATGTTTAGTCTACTGGTTTATCTAAATAAAATGTGAAGCTCTATGCTTACAGCTTCACTTTAGGAACTGTCTCCTTTTCAGACTACTCTCTGGTCATGTATAAATATGGGATCTATTGTACTATCTAAAACCAATGTAATTTATATATGTTGCATCTTCTGAAATTCTTCTGTGTTGCCTTTTGCTATGCACTTTTCCTTATTTGCTTTCTTCTTCCAAGTGATGGTCAACCGACTTTGGCATATGTATCAATGGCTCTGCCCGATGATCATGGGCTCATAACTACAACCATCTATATGATGCGCCAATACTATGTATCAGCTAAAACACTATGTATTTTCTATTTGCTTATGCTCATTGTAAATTTCTTAGCATTGGGTTCTCTTAAAACGCTATATACTTTCTATTTGCTTATGCTCATTGTAAATTTCTTAGAACAGTATATATCAACACTACGAGATCAATATATGCTATCATCAAGCAATATCATTGTTTTCCCTTTATCTACCATCATATATATGAATTAAACTATCATACACATGCTTTCAACACCTGGCTGGCCGATGCTTTTTGCGCCATTGGCGCAATGAGTCATCTAGTAAAAAGGAAAGGGTAGAGAAGCATCTACACAATGAGACAAGACGATTCAGTGCCCAGGTTCAGCTATACCCGCGATGTATGGAAAATTCAAAAAAAATACTAGAAAAACTGAAAAAAAATCTTAACTTATTTTGCATGGAAGATAATTTGGTGTGTGAGGTGTGTTCCAAATTTCAGATCATTTGGACATTTGAGTAGCTCTCGACAAAAAAGACAAATTTGAAGTCTGTGAAAAAGTTTATTGTTCATGTATTGTTCTGATCCAATTTGTCCTTTTTTTATGAGAGCTACTCATATAACCAAATGATCTGAAATTTGGAGCATACCTCACGCACCAAATTACCTCCCATGCAAAAGAAAATGAAAATCGGATTTTCTTAGAAAAGTTAGTATTTTTTGTGAATTTTCTCTTCATCGGATGCAGATGAGTCTGGGCACAGAAATGGATATTTGCTATGCAATGCGGTTTCATTGTCGGCGTGACTGCTCATATTTTTGGATGTCGACGAGGCAAAGAAATAAGCTTGAAAAAAAAGTGGTTAATTTTTCTGTGTAAACAATTGTTGTGCAGTAGAACAAATGAAATGACGCGTTTTGGATCTAGGCCTCCATAGAGGCTGAATTTCTGCAAAACTCAAATTTTCAGTTTAAAAAGTTTTGAAAAAATTGTAAAGTAAACAAGGATGTGAGGTGGTTGTGTATAAAATTTCAGGATGAAATACATTTCAACCTATACAAAAAAGACAAATTCATGGTCAGGAGGATGAATAGTATCATGTGTTAAAATGCCTCAGATTTGTTTTTGTTTTTTTTGTTATTTTGCACTACCCTTATTTCAATGTATTTCATCCTAAAAATTTGCACACTTGTGCATTATGATTTCATCTATATCTGTAAATAAATTCTAGAACTTTTGAAATATAAAAATATGAATTTCCACTAATTTTGAATTTTTGCATTCGCCGAGCTCGACCTCCAAAAGCAATTTCCAGACAAATGAGGGGAATATAATTTGGGGTCAAACTTAACATATTTTAAATGATGAATCAAGTTTGTTAACCCATACTCTCTCTGTCCCACAATGTAAGACCGTTTTGAAAGCTGTTAAAAAGGTCTTGCATTGTGCATTTAAGGTCTCTAGGTTAAATGTGGTGCTGTACCATTCGAACATTCTAATTTCATTTTTGATATGTTCATTGCTAAAAGTTCCCGCAACAATGCGCAAGGGGTTATATAAAGGACAGTTGCAACGCACGGACAATCAACTAAATTAGTAAATGTTGCGTATCATCGCAATGGAGAATAGTTGGTTCTGACTACATAGCAGATTTAGTAGCATAACATGATACCTAGCAACAGGGGTTCGAATTTTTTATACATAGACGAAACAAACATCACAGAGATTCAGTGAATGATTATAATTCTCTTACCGGATAATACAAAACACAACTGAAAATAAGTGACAAACTGGGGAATAAAGTCTGCCGAACTACCAAATAATACTGAAACTGAAGTACGCAAGGCAGATTGAAACTCAAAATTAAATAATAACTTGAGCAATCCAAGCAGCACATGGTCCTCATCCAGATCCAGATCATCTTCTCAACGTTCCAGCTCAATCCTACACCTCCTTATGCATGGATCGGTGCCTGAAAGCAGTCACCAAACTAATGTTTGTTAGCAAACATAGTTTATTTCCATAGCCACATATTGTAAGGAGAACAGTTACTGATCGTCTCATCGATCAGTAAAAGGCAAACATCGATCTTAAGCTAGTTCCAACACTGATATTACAGAAGTAGCCAGAAAGTTTCAACGACAAAATATTCCAACTACAAACAGTTCCGGGTGCTCTCTACCCAAATTTAATCACAAGTCCACTAATTTCCAAAAAAAAATGTAGTTTGTTTCTGATTCTATTACATAATAATAGTACTATAAACCAATGGATTGCGGGTATTGTGTTGGTAATGAAATCACTTTATTAACTTAAAAACTCTAGAACAGTATGCAAAACTTTATGCTTCTTTGACCTGGCCTAGTTTAGTTCTGAACATTTATTGTCTTATTCAAATAACATTTTGCAGGTACCTTTGCAGGTCACTAATGGCGCATCCACACATGCCTAGATTCTGCGATGTTGGTCACCCAGTAATTAACAGTTGCCAAAACAAGCAACAGCTGACACGCAGTAGCAAGCATTGTTCACAACTAAATATTTGATGGGGCGGAAGGACCGTGCAGAAAAAGTAGACACTGCACAAACACCGGATTGCAAACTAATCCATACTTTAGTATTTTGTAAATTCATGAATAAATGTTATGTGATGGTGGTGTTATTACGGTATTACATTTACGCTTTCAGGTTTCCTGTGAGTCAATAAATGCACATGTAGCAGCATCAATCGTATACCTGAATCTTCCTGAACGAACCTACCTATACTTTAGCTAAACCCTTATCTTGATCTAGCAACGAAGCTATATTTAACAAGAACTCAATTCTATATGCAACCACCATATTATCGTTATCATAAACTTGAGTTTCGTTGCACAATAGCAGATAAAGGTTTGACATTTAATTCTAGAATAGCAGAGGAGAAGCTAGCTCAGTAACAAAGCCAACAATAGCAAGAGCCAGTATTTAGTAATTAATACACACTGCAAAAATAAACATGTGAGATGTAAAATTAATACCTTTGAAAACAGACGAGAACAAGTTTGAGAACTGACTGGGAGAAAGGACTGCAGAATCCGGCACCTGTGCTTGACCATGTCTGCATCTTCACCGCAGAGGTCTTCCTCTCCATGAATATATGGAGAAACTGAAACTATTGTCTCGTTGATGACATCAATAACAACGACGGAAAGCTTGTCAACATTATCCCTCGGCTCAGAAACGATGAAGTGTATGAGATTGGGCTCGTCCCTATTCATAAGAGGGAACATGGGCACAACATTGTGGGGGACACGACGATTACGGCAAGCAAGATACCGAAATTTTTGAGACGTAATCACCGCCTCTTTGTGCCAACCATTATCTTCTGATGATGCAAGAGTATAGCAGGTGATGGTGAAACTAGAACCAGGAGCGAGCGGGCCAAAAAAGGCACCATCTTCACGGGCAATGTCAACAAACTTCAGGCGGTTGCCCTCTTTACCGGTGACACAGAGACTGCGGTACATCTCAAGGGTCTCTCCACCGCGGTACTCTTCACGGATATCACAATATCTCTTATTTAATTAATGCATCTATATACTTGGTAAAGGGTGGAAGGCTCGGCCTTATGCCTGGTGTTTTGTTCCACTCTTGCCGCCTTAGTTTCTGTCATACCGGTGTTATGTTCCTTGATTTTGCGTTTTACGCGGCCGGGTGTATGAGAACCCCTTGACAGTTCGCTTTGAATAAAACTCCTCCAGCAAGGCCCAACCTTGGTTTTAACATTTGCCACCTAAGCCTTTTTCCCTTGGGTTCTGCAGACTCAAGGTTCATCTTTATTTTAACCCCCCCGGGCTAGTGCTCCTCTAAGTGTTGGTCCAAACTAGAGCCCTTTGCAGCGCCCCCTCAGGGAAACTTGAGGTCTGGTTTTAGTTGTATGGAATTCTCATCCGTTGTGCCCTGAGAACGAGATATGTGCAGCTCCTATCGGGATTTGTCGGCACAGTCGGGTGGTCTTGCTGGTCTTGTTTTACCATTGTCGAAATGTCTTGTAACCGGGATTCCGAGACTGACCGGTACTTCCCGGGAGAAGGAATATCCTTCGTTGGTCGTGAGAGCTTATAATGGGCTAAGTTGGGACACCCTTGCAGGGTATAAACTTTCGAAAGCCGTGCCCGCGGTTATGTGGCAGATGGGAATTTGTTAATGTCCGGTTGTAGAGTACTTGACACCAGATTTGAATTAAAATGCATCAACCGCGTGTGTAGCCGTGCTGGTCTCTTTTCGGCGAAGTCCGGGAAGTGAACACGGTTTGGGTTATGTATGAACGTAAGTAGTTTCAGGATCACTTCTTGATCACTTCTAGCTTCTCGACCGTTTCGTTTGCTTCTCTTCTCGCTCTTATTTGCATATGTTACCCAGCATATATGCTTAGCCGTTGTTGCAACCTCGCCACTTGTCCTTTCCATGCCCATTAAGCTTTGCTAGTCTTGATACCCATGGTAATGGGATTGCTGAGTCCTCATGGCTCACAGATTACTACAACATCAGTTGCAGGTACAGGTAATGCGATGATCATGACGCGAGAGCGATGTTTGCTTGTTTTGGAGTTCTTCTTCTACTTCTTCTTCGATCAGGGGATAGGTTCCAGGTCGGCAGCCTGGCTTAGCAAGCTGGATGTCGTTTGAGTTTCTATTTGTGTTTCATCCGTAGACGGATGTTGCTCTTATGTATGATGTTGTATTCATGTGGCATTGTATGCCTCTTGTATGTATCCCCAACTATTATGTAATGGTACGATGTAATGATATCCACCTTGCAAAAGCGTCTCCAATATGCGCTTCTATCCTTGGTGGGACCTTCGGGTTCCTTTAGGATAGGGTCGCATATTGGGCGTGACAAGTTGGTATCAGAGCCTCGACCGACCATAGGAGCCCCCTTGATTGTTCGTAGTTGGCCGTTGTCGAGTCTAGAAGAAAACTGTTTTCGGAGTCTAGTTATATCGGAGAGTAGGAATTCTTTTTACTCCTCAGCCCCTTCGTCGCTCTGGTGAGGAATCTTGACGTAGGTGTTTTGAATTACTCCGCTTCCCCCTCAATTTTTCTTTAGGATCACGCGGTTAGTTTTCCGATCGTTGGTTCTCAGCTCCTTTCATCCGGTGCATTTCTCATCAAGTTGACTCGAGCCTCTTCATCTTTGCCAAGTTCAATCCTCAGTTGTTTTCTTTTTCCCACCCGCCCACCCCTTTTCTTCTCGGACCCGGACTCCGTAATCGGGTATCCATCCTACTCGTGCGAAGCCGTTGCATTATTTCAACCGGTGTTTTCTCTTCAAGTTATTCGTCGGTTCTCCCTTCCAAGTCGCCTTTGTTTTTCCCGCCCTCCCACCCTCTTTTTCCTGGCGCCTGAGTCTCTTTCGAGCATCACTTTCATTCGTATGGAGCCTCTTTAGTCTTTCATCAATTGTTTCAACCGGTGAATTCTCGTTTTGTTCGACATTCTTCAACTCTTTTTCTTCTCCGGTGGACTCAATTCAAGTTTTTCGGGTTGATCATATTATTTTCCTTGGATCAAATGTTTCCTCTTGTTCGTTTGCCTCTCACCAGTTTATCCTTTTGGAGTGCTCAAGACATCTCAGGAGATTCGTCTGTGTTAGAATTAATTTGAGGTTATCACCTCATTCAAATATTTCAATTGTTCCGGTGCATCATCTATCTGTTCAACAATCCTTTTTCAATGGTGTTTTCTTTTAGTGGGCCCTAACCCACAGGTCTTTTCCCAGGATCTTACCTGACTCTTCTAATTATTCCGGAGCCATTCCTAATTCCTTTCAAAGTGTGACGTAAGAATGGATTCCATCAGTCACATGCCTTCTCCAAGATCAATTTCAAATTCTTTTCATCTTTGGTTCAACCCTTCCTCTTTTTCTTTCTCCCGGAGTATCTTAGTAATTTTGGTGGTGTTTCCCGTCGTCATTTGAAGACCGAAGAAGAGTTTCTCTAAATCTTGTCCGTTCTCTCGAAGATTCACGGTTCTAGCTTCATGTTATCCTCTTGAATTATTCCATTTGGTAGACATTCCTTTTCTTACCCATCCGGAGTATGTCAGGAGTTGTTTTTCCATTTCTTTTCACTGGAGGCCATCATTCCAGATGAAGTCTTCGTCCTCACATTCCAGCTGTCGTTCTTTAATCATCCCGACGCATCTGTCAAGTATTCTTTAATCAGCTTGTTGTCTCTTTGTTCTTTTGCATCTGAATCCCCTCAAGCATATTTGTTCTTCTAATTCTTCCCGGTGATTCATTCTCTTTCATCAGTCATTTTCGAATTCTTACGGTGGTTCGTTCAAGATTCTTTTTCCTTTGTTATCATATTAATTCATTCGTTCTTTCCCATCCTACCGGTGGTTCATTGAAGACCGTCCTCAAGGTTGCGCCATTTTCCCCTTAATCCTTTTCAACAAGAATAAGTAGTATGCAAAATCCAGTTGTCATCAATTAAATTTGATAAGCATAACGTAATTCTTGTTCTTATTTCATCGTCGTCAAGTAATCCCTTCCTTCGAAGTTTGTTCTTGATGAATAAATTCTAGTTCCAAGTGTTTTCATCTTTCTTTTCCGGAGTTCTTCATGGTGGTTCTTCATGATTTAATTCATTCATCAAGAGTTCATCAAGATTCTTGTTGGAGGAGTTCAAGTATCGGTCTTCTCGTGTCTCGAAGTGCAAATAATTCTCCGTTTTCTTCTGAAGTGGAGTTTTGCATTTCTTCGTTCCGCTCAACTATTCAAGCATTTGGTTGTGGTATAATTTCACCTCAAATTTCGAGATGTTTGTCCATAGGTCCACAACAAGCTGATTCTTTCGTTGTTGATTTTCTCAACAACTCCGTTCAACCCTTCTTTCTAAGTTCTTTTCATTCCACTATTTCAATTCTTCCGGAGGCATTGCGTTGTTCATCTCGTCAAGTGTCATCCCATTGGGTGAAGTTCATGTTCTACTCCTTCCATTTTCAGCCAGAGTGCTGCCGGAATTCTTATGTTCTTATTCCTTTCCTATCTTATTCAAACCGGAGTGGTTTCAGAGTCTATCTTGTTTCCATGAGCTTTTGATTCTCGTCATATTTGCCATTCATCTTTTCTACCCAAGTGCTCTCGACTTGTTTCATCTTTTCTCTTGCGTACTTACTTCACCTCTTCCTCTTTCTCTTCCGTCTCATTCCTAAGATCTCGGGACGAGATCTCTTGTTAGTGAAGGAGAGTTGTAAAGCCCTGAATCAGATGCGCCAGGTGTCTTCCAGTCATTCGTCGTTGTTGCCATGTCATTTGCTTGCGTGTTGCATTTTGCCATGTCATCATCTGCATTTCTTCTGCATGTTTTTCAAAACTTGCATCCGTTCGGGTCCTCCCGGTTCTCTCCGTTGTCCGTTCTGAGCCAGACACACTTGCACGCGCCCGCGGCACCTCCCAGTTCTTGTTTTGTGAACCACCGAAAAACGTTCTCGGAATGGGCCGAGATTTGCCGAGTGGCCTTGGTATATCATCGGTAGACCGCCCGTCGAATTTCGTCCCATTTGGAGGTCGTTTGATGCCCCAATGGTTAACCGAGTTAATCGAAACCCCCTTTTCTCTTGCAGCCCATCACCCTTCACACAGCCCACCTATCCCATCCAAACCCCCTCCATGCTCTCCGCCGTTCGATCACGATCATGTGGGCAAAAACCGCACCTCATTTGGACTCTCCTAGCTCCCTCTACCTATATATTAACCCCATCTCCCGAAGTTCGCGGATGAACCCTAGCCTAGCCTCTCCTCGCGCCGCCGGAAAAATCCGTCCGTGCCGGACATGTCCGCCAGCCTCATCGCTCCGGCCAACCCCGTCGCGCCACGTCAGCCCGCCGCCGCCCTCGTCCAACCGGGCGCCGCCACGCGTCCCGGCGGCCCGCTCCCGCGCGGCCAGGCCTGCTCAGGCCCAGCGCCGGCCCGCCCGGCCCGGTCTTCACCGCCCCGCCGCCTCCTTGTCGGGCTTCGCCGCCCCGTCGCCTGCGAGCCGCGCCCCGCGCGCGCGCTCACCTTCGCCGCCGCCGCTCTAGCCCCGCACCGCCGCCGCGGAGCTCCAAGCTCGTCGTCCCGCCGCCGCTCTAGCCCCGCACCGCCGCCGCGGAGCTCCAAGCTCGCCGTCCCGTGCGGGCTAGGGATGGCCCGCCGATGTTCGGATCCGACGGATCCCGCCGTCCCCGAACCACCCCCATCTCCCCGCTCGCTGCCGGAGTCTTCAACCGCCGCCTCGGCTTCCGGGCCCTCGCTGGAGTCACCGGAACGCTCACCGGAGCCGGATCCACCGCTGGGTGGATGAGATCCACCGATCCCTCCAACCAAACGGCCTCCCCGCGCCGGATCCCCTCATCCCGCACCACCTCGTCCCGTGTTGACTTTTCTTGAGGGTAAAATTCTGCAGTCCCTGGATCTTATCATTTTCATGCCTTGTTCTTCAGGTCATAACTTTCTGTCCGTAGCTCCAATTCATGCCTATGATATATCCAAATGTTCATTGTGAGATGGTCTTCAATTCATTCTATTGTGGCATGCTTGTTTGAGTCAATCTTGATGCCCTAATCAATGTTGCAAGAGTGCTATATGATGTTTACTGCTGGAATCTGCTGATTGTTAACACTATTTGTGCATCTTGTGAGTGCCACAACTTTGTCCCTGATGATGCTATGATGATGATCTTGTTATGCGCATGTTCTCCTCTTCATGCTCTACACGCTGGTGTGCTTTTCATTCATGTTAGGGTGAATCTTGAAATCTTAAACCCTATTGCAAAAGTGCATGTTGCTATTAACTGCTGAAAACTGCTGATTTGTCATTTTTGTTGCATTTTGTGTGTGCATCTTATGAGCATGACGTCTACATGTTTTAGGAGAATTTTTATGCCATCTTTACAGGGGTGCAATCCTTGTATTTTTATATGCCCTGTAGTGAGTGCATCAAGCTTGTGAAGTGGGCTATTTGCTGTTAATGTTCTGTCATTGCTGAATCTGTCATATCATGTTGCCATGTTTACATGATGCTACCAATTAATCCATGCATGTTCTGGAGATACTTAGTTGACATGTTTGGTTGTCTATGTTACGTTCTATCATGCCATGCCTTCTGATGCCTCATATATGTCCTGTAGAATATGTTTTCATTGCCATGAACATGCTTATATAATGTTCCTGATTCCTGTTAACTTCATGATGCATTGTTGTGAGCTTGTTATTGAGTCATCCATGCCTCTTCTGGAGATGCTACAATTACATGAATTGTAGTATGCTATGATTACTTTGTTAACATGCCATGGTTGCTAATTGTAGATGTCATATGCCTCTGATCCATGCTTGCAAACATGTCATCACTGTTTCAACGTTCAATCTTGTCATGTTGGTTCCCACTAATCCATGAGCCATATGTATATGATGCCCTGATGTTATTTGCTCTTTGTTATGTGTACTTGGATTGCCTGCCCTTGGTTGCTATGTTTACTTGTTGTAGCTTGTCTCTTTAATGCTCTCAAGTTGCCATCATATTAACTCTGCTCATGCATATGCTGCTGTGTTATAAAGTTGCATTTTGCATTGATAATATTGGTTTAATATTGATGCCTCTGAACTTGAACCTTTAATGATATTTGAAGTATGTTATCTGTACATGAAGTGCATGCCAAGTTTATGCTCATTTGGTTCCTGTAGCATGTTGTTTTGGATGTTAGCAAAGTGCCTACTTGCTGTTTTGGGCAGATTGTTGTTATAACTTGTTTGGAGTGTATGCGTTGCACCGTTGCTCCGTTTTGAGCATGCTCTATATGAAACTTGCTTGATTTTGCATGTAGTTTCATCTTATCATGTTGCATCCATGTTTTGAGAGTGTTTGCTTGATGTTTGAATGCATTTTGCATCAATGCCATGTTTGACTTGTTACGCTCATATCCTGTAGGCCGTAGCTCCGAACTAAATGAACTTTATATGCAACTTGACTAGAATTTCGTGTAGATCATCTTGGTGCATTTTAACTTGCTATTTAACAACTTTAACATAAGGTTTATTCAGATCTGAACCAATTTTGCAATTTTCATATGAGGACTTACCGGATTTGTTATATGTTGTTCCGGCCTCATTTAAACTTGTTTTTATGTGTTGCTCTTGTATGCATCATATCTTGCCATGAGTAGCCTCATATAGCCTTGTTGTGCATCATGTCATGTTTATGTGTTGTGTGTTTACCATGTGGTTTGCTCCTTTCCGTTTGTGCTTCTTCTCAATAGTTCCTGTTTCGTTGCGATCGTGAGGATTCATTCGTCTACGCTTCGTTCGTCTTTGCCCGTTCGTCCTCTTCATGGACTCGTTCTTATTCCTAGTAGGATTTCAGGCAACATGACCGTTACCCTGGATCTCACTACTAACATTGCTATGCTAGTTGCTTCGTTCTATCGCTATGCTGCGCTACCTATCACTTGTTCATCAAGCCTCACAAATTGCCATGTCAGCCTCTAACCTTTTCACCCTTACATGCAAACCGTTGTTTGGCTATGTTACCGCTTTGCTCAGCCCCTCTTATAGCATTGTTAGTTGCAGGTGAAGTTGAAGATTGCTCCATGATGAACAGGATTATGTTGGGATATCACAATATCTCTTATTTAATTAATGCATCTATATACTTGGTAAAGGGTGGAAGGCTCGGCCTTATGCCTGGTGTTTTGTTCCACTCTTGCCGCCTTAGTTTCTATCATACCGGTGTTATGTTCCTTGATTTTGCGTTCCTTACGCGGCCGGGTGTATGGGAACCCCTTGACAGTTTGCTTTGAATAAAACTCCTCCAGCAAGGCCCAACCTTGGTTTTAACATTTGCCACCTAAGCCTTTTTCCCTTGGGTTCTGCAGACTCAAGGGTCATCTTTATTTTAACACCCCCCCGGGCCAGTGCTCCTCTGAGTGTTGGTCCAAACTAGAGCCCTTTGCAGCGCCCCCTCAGGGAAACTTGAGGTCTAGTTTTAGTTGTACGGATTGCTCATCCGTTGTGCCCTGAGAACAAGATATGTGCAGCTCCTATCGGGATTTGTCAGCACAGTCGGGTGGTCTTGCTGGTCTTGTTTTACCACTGTTGGAATGTCTTGTAACCGGGATTCTGAGACTGATCGGGTCTTCCCGGGAGAAGGAATATCCTTCGTTGGTCGTGAGAGCTTATAATGGGCTAAGTTGGGACACCCCTGGAGGGTATAAACTTTCGAAAGCCGTGCTCGCGGTTATGTGGAAGATGGGAATTTGTTAATGTTCGGTTGTAGAGTACTTGACACCAGATTCGAATTAAAACGCATCAACCGCGTGTGTAGCCATGATGGTCTCTTTTCGGCGAAGTCCGGGAAGTGAACACGGTTTGGGTTATGTATGAACGTAAGTAGTTTCGGGATCACTTCTTGATCAATTCTAACTTCTCGACCATTCCGTTTGCTTCTCTTCTCGCTCTTATTTGAGTATATTAGCCACCATATATGCTTAGCCGCTGCTGCAACCTCACCACTTATCCTTTCCATACCCATTAAGCTTTGCTAGTCTTGATACCCATGGTAATGGGATTGTTGAGTCCTCGTGGCTCACAGATTACTACAACATCAATTGCAGGTATAGGTAATGTGATGATCATGATGCGAGAGCGATGTTTGCTTGTTTTGGAGTTCTTCTTCTACTTCTTCTTCGATCAGGGGATAGGTTCCAGGTCGGCAGCCTGGCTTAGCAGGGTGGATGTCGTTTGAGTTTCTGTTTGTGTTTCATCCGTAGTCGGATGTTGCTCTTATGTATGATGTTGTATTCATGTGGCTTTGTATGCCTCTTGTATGTAACCCCAACTATTATGTAATGGTACGATGTAATGATATCCACCTTGCAAAAGCGTCTCCAATATGCGCTTCTATCCATGGTGGGACCTTCGAGTTCCTTTAGGATAGGGTCGCATATTGGGCGTGACAGGCCCACTCATCAGTGACACATTGGGCAAACCCGGTCAAATCTAGTGCTGACTGGGTTTGACCAGTGGTGGGGCCCGTTGTCAGTGGTAGTGACGTGGCTGATTAGGGGGGATTAGTGCTAATGACGTCGCCATGTCGGCTGTCGGTGAAGTTTCATCGGCGGCGACTTCAAACCGGGGCGGCGTCCGCTCGGGATTGAGCTACGGGCGACGGTTTGGTGCGGGGTTTGGAGCTACGAGATGCTGAGACTCGCACGCATCTGTTGCAGCAGGCAGAAACAGCTGGCATGGCCGGAGCTCGCCGGAAACGAGCTCGCGGCGGCGCCGGAGTTCGGCCCCGAGCGGCGCGGGTGCTTTGGTGCATGTCAGGAGCTTCGAGCGGCGGCGTTGGGTTCGTGGGGACCCGCTGAGCTCGCGACAGTGCTCAAGTGCGAGTTGTAGCCGCGGTTACCACAGTGGCGCCATGGACGGCGGCGGTGAGCTTCGGCTGTGCTGAGGATTGCAGCTACACCAAGTAAATGAACGCGGGGAGAGGGGGGCAAAAGAAGAGGAGCTCACAGTGTGGTCGACGGCTGTCTTAGAGGGCTCGGGGAGGCACTAGACGTGGCAAATCGAGCGGCAGGGATCGTCGACATCTGAGGTCGAGGACGACGATGTTGGCGGTTTCAGAGACCATTTGAGCTCATGGGGCTCGACGGGAAGATGTGGCAGAGGACGGCGGATATGCTGGTCATGACGGTGAGGCGAAATGACGGCGGTGGCCGCGTGCGCAGCAAGCGGCAGCGACGGTGGCACTCGTCCATGGCTGCGGGCAAGCGAGGGGGAGGGAGAGGGGAAAAGTGAGGAGGAGGACTCGATCCGGACGACACCACGGAGAACAAGCGCGACATCACGCTGGCGGGCAGGTGCGTGGCATGCGCGCACGGCGTCGGCTCGATCGGACTGGCGAAAGGTCAGGGACGACTGGCACTTCGGCCAGATGGGCCGCACAGTGCCAAGCCGCCAGGTAAACTCTCCCCCCCTCTCTCTCTCTCCCTATTTCCTTTCTGTTTTCTATTTGTTTGCCTCTGTTTTGATTTAGTTTAACACCAAATCATTTTAGTAAATTCTGAAAATTATTAGATGGCCTGCTAAAATTTATACAAAGCCACTCACAAACTTTCAGAATTATTGGAGTTATATTTAATATATAATAAATATAAATCCAATGCAAATAATTACTGGATTAACTCAAATGCCCAAAATAAATATTTCTGAGATTCCAAAAATATTGGTTTGAATTTCACCTCTTGCCAATATTTTTATAGATTAGCAGGAACATTTTCTTGGTTCATTTGAAGCAATTTTTAAATTGGCCATTTTTAAAGATTCCTAAGGCTTGAGCATTTCCTCAATTCAACTTTTCTTGAATTTAAACTTGATGCATGGATGAGTATGCACTGACAAGCAAGACTAAGCTAGGGTTGTGACAACTCACCCCTACTAACAAGAATCTCGTCTTGAGATTCAAGACGTGAGGTAAGAAGACAGAGGGGACACAAAGCTAACACAAATCCTCTAGATCCAATTTCCCTTCTCGAGGATGTTGATACATTGCATCATGTTGATCTCGACATCTTGCTTTGAGAACTTCATCCAACATGGAAACA
Organism: Triticum aestivum; assembly: GCF_018294505.1. Lineage (NCBI taxonomy): Eukaryota > Viridiplantae > Streptophyta > Magnoliopsida > Poales > Poaceae > Triticum > Triticum aestivum. Next base: position 480,332,067 of record NC_057806.1, read on the forward strand.
AGAAGAAAGGGAGAACTCTAGAAGAATCAATCTTCTCGAAGATCGAGCAACTCAGGATCAACTCATGGAGTGAGACATTCAAACATACCCTAAGCTGAGATGCAAAGCATACATCCAGAGGAATGGGGTGAAACAGATGGCGAAGGTTCACTCGGTAGGCAACGAATCCACGCTTAAATAATATGGTGCACTAGTTTCGGAATAGCGAGGAGTTAAATGCCCCTTATACCGTAATGAGGCACCTTAGAGAAGGTGACTCGTAGAGTTATTCCCTTATATAACGAAAGCATTTCAAGACTCGACTTCGACCAGTTTGGCTTGGTAATCCTACAGGCAGTCAAGCTCTAATACCAAAACCAGCAGGACCCTGCTACGTCTTGAGCTTGCGTTGGTTTTCCTTGAAGAGGAAAGGGTGATGCAGCAATAGTAGCGTATGTATTTCCCTCAGTTTTTGAGAACCAAGGTATCAATCCAGTAGGAGGCTCCTCAGAAGTCCCACGCACCTACACAAACAAACAAGAACTCGCAACCAACACAATAAAGGGGTTGTCAATCCCTTCACGACCACTTGCAAAAGTGAGATCTGATAGAGATAATATGATAAGATAAATATATTTTTGGTATTTTATAATACATATAGGAAAAGTAAAGATGCAAATAAAAGTAGATTGAAAGCTTATATGATAAGAGATAGACCCGGGGGCCATAGGTTTCACTAGTGGCTTCTCTCAAGATAGCATACGTATTACGGTGGGTGAACAAATTACTGTCGAGCAATTGATAGAAAAGCGAATAATTATGAGATTATCTAGGCATGATCATGTATATAGGCATCACGTCCATGACAAGTAGACCGACTCCTGCCTGCATCTACTACTATTACTCCACACATCGACCGCTATCCAGCATGCATCTAGAGTATTAAGTTCATAAAGAATAGAGTAATGCATTAAGAAAGATGACATGATGTAGAGGGATAAACTCATGCAATATGATATAAACCCCATCTTTTTATCCTCGATGGTAACAATACAATACGTTCCTTGGTGCCCCTACTGTCACTGGGAAAGGACACCGCAAGATTGAACCCAAAGCTAAGCACTTGTCCCATTGCAAGAAAGATCAATCTAGTAGGCCAAACCAAACTAATAATTCGAAGAGACTTGCAAAGATAACTTAATCACACATAAAAGAATTCAGAGGAGATTCAAATATTTCTCATAGATAAACTTGAACATAAACCCACAATTCATCGGATCTCGACAAACACACCGCAAAAAGAGTTACATCGAATAGATGTCCAAGAAGATCAAGGAGAACTTTATATTGAGATTCAAAAAGAGAGAAGAAGCCATCTAGCTAATAACTATGGACCCGAAGGTCTGTGGTAAACTACTCACAACTCATCGGAGAGGCTATGGTGTTGATGTAGAAGCCCTCTGTGGTCGATTCCCCCTCCGGTGGAGCGCCGGCGAAGGCTCCAAGATAGGATCACACAGATACAGAAGGTTACGGCGGTGGAAATAGTTTTTCATGGTCGCTTGTGATGTTTTCGGGGTACATGGGTATATATAGGAGGAATAAGTAGGTCGGTGGACGCCCGAGGGGCCCACGAGGGTGGGGGGCACGCCGGGCACCCTCGTGGCTGCCTCGGTTGTTTCTTGACTTCCACTCCAAGTCCTCTAGATCACGTTTGTTCCAAAAAGATCGCTCCCGAAGGTTTCATTCCGTTTGGACTCCGTTTGATATTCCTGTTCTTCAAAATACTGAAATAGGCAAAAAAAACAGCAATACGGGCTGGGCCTCTGGTTAGTAGGTTAGTCCCAAAAATGATATAAATGTGTAAAGTAAAGCCCATAAACATCCAAACGGGTAATATAATAGCATGGAACAATCAAAAATTATAGATACGTTGGAGACGTATCAAGCATCCCCAAGCTTAATTCATGCTCGTCCTCGAGTAGGTAAATGATAAAAACAGAATTTTTGATGTGGAATGCTACCTAACATAATTCTCAATGTAATTTTATTTATTGTGGCATGAATATTCAGATCCAAATGATTCAAAATAAAAGTTCATATTGACATAAGAAATAGTAATAGTTCAAGCATACTAATCAAAAGCAATCATGTCTTCTCAAAATAACATGGCTAAAGAAAGTTATCCCTACAAAATCATATAGTCTGGCTGTTGCTCTATCTTCATCACACAAAGTATTTAATCATGCACAATCCCGATGACAAGCCAAGCAATTGTTTCATACTTTAGTAATCTCAAACTTTTTTAACTTTCACGCAAAACATGAGCGTGAGCCATGGACATAGCACTACATGTGGAATAGAATGGTGGTTGTGGAGAAGACAAAAAGGAGAAGATAGTCTCACATCAACTAGGCGTATCAATGGGCTATGGAGATGCCCATTAATAGATATCAATGTGAGTGAGTAGGGATTGCCATGCAATGGATGCACTAGAGCTATAAATGTATGAAAGCTCAATGAAAGAAACTAAGTGGGTGTGCATCCAACTCGCTTGCTCACGAAGACCTAGGGCATTTTGAGGAAGCCCATCATTGTAATATACAAGCCAAGTTCTATAATGAAAAATTCCCACTAGTATATGAAAGTGACAACATAGGAGACTCTCTATCATGAAGATCATGGTGCTACTTTGAAGCACAAGTGTGGTAAAAAAGGATAGTGGCATTGTCCCTTCTCTCTTTTTCTCTCATTTCATTTTTGTCTTTTTTTCCTTTTCTTCCTTTTTTTCTCTTTTTCTTTTTTTCTTTTTGGGCCTTTTCCTTTTTATTATTTGGCCTTTCCTTTTTTTATAAAGTCCGAAGTCTCATCCCGACTTGTGGGGGAATCATAGTCTCCATCATCCTTTCCTCACTGGGACAATGCTCTAATAATGAAGATCATCACACTTTTATTTACTTACAACTCAAGATTACAACTCAATACTTAAACAAGATATGACTCTATATGAATGCCTCCGGCAGTGTACCGGGATATGCAATGAATCAAGAGTGACATGTATGAAAATTATGAAGGTGGCCTTGCCACAAATACAATGTCAACTACATGATCATGCAAAGAGCAATATGACAATGATGATGCGTGTCATATAAACGGAACGGTGGAAAGTTGCATGGCAATATATCTCGGAAATGGCTATGGAAATGCCATAATAGGTAGGTATGGTGGCTGTTTGAGGAAGGTATATGCTGGGTGTATGGTACCGGCAAAAGTTGCACGGCACAAGAGAGGCTAGCAATGGTGGAAGGGTGAGAGTGCGTATAATCCATGGACTCAACATTAGTCATAAGGAACTCATGTACTTATTGCAAAAATCTACAAGTCATCAAAAACAAAGTACTGCGCGCATGCTCCTAGGGGGATAGATCGGTAGGAAAAGGCCATCGCTCGTCCCCGACCGCCACTCATAAGGAAGACAATCAATAAATAAAATTGTGCTCCAACTTCATCACAAAGCGGTTCACCATACGTGCATACTACGGGCAAACTTCAACACAAGCATTATTTAAATTCATAATCACCCAACTAGCATGACTCTAATATCACCATCCTAATATCTCAAAACAATTATCAAGCATCAAATTGGTCATAGCATCCAATTCACTTTCTATGATAGTTTTTATTATACCCAACTTGGATGCCCATCATTCTAGGACCAATTTTATAACCATAGCAAATACCATGCTGTTCTAAGAGACTCTCAAAATAATATAAGTGAAGCATGAGATATCAATAGTTTCTTCAAAATTAAGCCACCGCCGTGCTCTAAAAGATATAAGTGAAGCACTATAGCAAAAATTATCTAGCTCAAAAGATATAAGTGAAGCACATAGAGTATTCTAATAAATTACAATCAAGTGGGTTTCTACCAAAAGGTGTTTACAGCAAGGATGATTGTGGTAAACTAAAAAGCAAAGACTAATATCATACAAGACGCTCCAAGCAAAACACATATCATGTGGCGAATAAAAATATAGCTTCAAGTAAAGTTACCGATAGATGAAGACGAAAGAGGGGATGCCTTCCGGCGCATCCCCAAGCTTAGGCTTTTGGCTATTCTTGAATATCTTGGGGTGCCATGGGCATCCCCAAGCTTAGGCTCTTGCCACTCCTTATTCCATAGTCCATCAAATCTTTACCCAAAACTTGAAAACTTCACAACACAAAACTCAACAGGAAATCTCATAAGCTCCGTTAGTGCAAGAAAGCAAAACCACCACATAAGGTACTATAATGAACTCATTATTTATTTATATTGGTTTTAAACCTACTGTACTCAAAGTTCTCTATGGTTCATACCCCTACATACTAGCCATAGATGCATCAAAATAAGCAAACAACACACGAAAAGCAGAATCTGTCAAAAACAGAATATTCTGTAGCAATCTGTAACTCTCGAATACTTCTGGAACTCTAAAATTCCTACAAAAATAGGAAGTCCTGAGAAATTTGTCTATTGATCTACAGCAAAAAGAATCAACGCATAATCATGTTTCTGTGAATTACTAAAATTATTTTTGTGCGTGCAAAGTTTCTGTTTTTCAGCAGAATCAAATTAACTATCACCATAGGTTATCCTATAGGTTCTACTTGGCACAAACACTAATTAAAACATCAAAACACATCTAAAAAAAGGTAGATGCAAAATTTATTACTAAACAGGAGCAAAAACCAAAAACATAAATAAAATTGGGTTGCCTCCCAACTAGCGCTATCGTTTAACGCCCCTAGCTAGGCATAAAAGCGAGGATAGATCTAAGTAGTGCCATCTTTGGCACTCAATTCCTCAATAGAGCACTTTTAATCTTTAGGGGTTTCTCCCTTTTTAGCAATGATTAAGCCCTTAGGCAAGAATTTGAGAAATTCATTTGTAGCAAAAGGTTCCTTGATGATAGAGAGACAATTGGGATGAACACTTATTGATTTGAGATCCGCATTTACCTTATTAGAAGATTCACCCTTATTTTTAGGAACATAAATAAATTTGGTAATTTTGGTCGGAGGATTTGGAGTGTTTTTCATGGAAGAAAAGGCCGACCCTAAGTTGGTAATAATATCCTCAAGTTTACCGATTCTCGTAAAATCTAGATCTATTCTTTCATTAACTATAGGTTCTTTCTCTTAAAAAAATTTCAAAGTAACTCCAACCCTAGATCCATATTGGGTAATTTGGTTATGAATCTTTTTATCTAAATTTTCAATTAACTCAACGGTGGCAATTTTATTTTCAATAATCTCAAGCCTTTGCATCACATGTTCTAGAGTTAAGATAGTCCCATTTACCAAGAGAGGAGGAGGACCAAACAAATCTAACATAGCATTATAAGCATCAAAGGTGTGGCTATCCAAAAAATTCCATCCAGTAATGGTATCAAGAATGCATCTATTCCAAGGAGTAATGCCTACATAAAAATTGCAAAGAAGAACGGAAGTAGAAAGCTTCCTAGTAGATCTATTTTGAGCATTGCAAATTCTATGCCAAGCATCTTTTAAATTTTCTCCCTCCTTATGCTTAAAATTAAGAATTTCATGTTCGGGAGTAATAACGAGGATAGGAGGACTAGCCATGACAATGAGCAAACAAAAGATGAGCGAAAGAGAGAGGATATTGGGAAAGAGAGGGCGAATAAAACGGCAAGGGTGAAGTGGGGGAGAGGGAATCGAGAGGCAAATGGAAAATAATGTAAATGAGAGGGAGATGAGTTTGCGATGGGTACTTGGTATGTCTTGACTTGAGTGAAGACCTCCCTGGCAACAGCGCCAGAAATCCTTCTTGCTACGTCTTGAGCTTGCGTTGGTTTTCCTTGAAGAGGAAAGGGTGATGCAGCAATAGTAGTGTAAGTATTTCCCTCAGTTTTTGAGAACCAAGGTATCAATCCAGTAGGAGGCTCCTCAGAAGTCCCACACACCTACCCAAACAAACAAGAACTCGCAACCAACGCAATAAAGGGGTTGTCAATCCCTTCACATCCACTTGCGAAAGTGAGATCTAATAGAGATAATATGATAAGATAAATATATTTTGGTATTTTATAATATAGATAGGAAAAGTAAAGATGAAAATAAAAGTAGATTGAAAGCTTATATGATAAGAGATTGACCCGGGGGCCATAGGTTTCACTAGTGGCTTCTCTCAAGATAGCATAAGTATTATGGTGGGTGAACAAATTACTGTCGAGCAATTGATAGAAAAGCGAATAATTATGAGATTATCTAGGCATGATCATGTATATAGGCATCACGTCCGTGACAAGTAGACTGACTCCTGCCTGCTGAGGGAGTCTTGGATTAAGGGGTCCTCGGACAGCCGGACTATATACTTTGGCCGGACTGTTGGACTATGAAGATACAAGATTGAAGACTTTGTCCCGTGTCCGGATGGGACTCTCCTTTGCGTGGAAGGCAAGCTTGGATATTCGGATATGTAGATTTCCTTCTCTATAACCGACTCTGTGTAACCCTAGCCCCTCCGATGTCTATATAAACTGGAGGGTTTAGTCCGTAGGACAACAACAATCATAATCATAGGCTAGCTTCTAGGGTTTAGCCCCTACGATCTCGTGGTAGATCAACTCTTGTAATACTCATATCATCAAGATCAATCAAGCAGGAAGTAGGGTATTACCTCCATCAAGAGGGCCCGAACCTGGGTATAACATCGTGTCCCCTGCCTCCTGTTACCATTAGCCTTAGACGCACAGTTTGGGACCCCCTACCCGAGATCCGTCGGTTTTGACACCGACATTGGTGCTTTCATTGAGAGTTCCACTGTGTCGTCGCTGTAAGGCTTGATGGCTCCTTCGATCATCTTCAACGAGGCGGTCCAGGAGGAGGTTTTCCTCCCCGGACAGATCTTCGTATTCGGCGGCTTCGTACTACGGGCCAACTCGCTTGGCCATCTGGAACAGATCAATAGCCACGCCCCTGGCCATCAGGTCAAGTTTGGAAGCTTAAAATATACTGCTGACATCCGCGGGGACTTGATCTTTGACAGATTTGAGCCCATGACAGTTGTGCCGAACAGTCACGACAGACATGACTTTGATCTGTCGTCGGACAGTATTCGGGAGATCGCACCCGCGTCGGCGCCGGGAATCAATCCGGAGCAGATCGTGCCTTCCGAGGATGGGTGGATGGACCCCGCCACGGAGGCCGCACACTCATCAGCGTCGAAGCCGAACACTGATCCCACCTCCTGTGAGAGTGCGTCATCGGACCCCCGGACTCGTCCCTGGCTGCAGGATCCGAACCGCGTGCGTCCGTGCCTATCAAATCAGATTGGGCACCGGTCATGGAGCTCACCGCCACGGATATTTTTCAGCACTCGCCCTTGGGTGACATGCTAAACTCATTAAGGTCTCTTTCCTTGTAAGGAGATTCTTGGCCAAACTATGTCCGGCTCGAGTGGGGAGCGGACGATGAAGAAATTCGTCCCCCACCCACCACCCACTTTATAGCCACTGTCGATGACTTAACCGACGTGCTTGACTTCAACTCCGAAGACATCGACGGTATGGATGACGATGCAGGAGAAGAACAGGAACCACCGCCTATAGGACGCTGGACCGCCACCTCATCATACGATATTTATATGGTGGACACCCCTAAAGAAAACAATGGCGATGAGGCAACGGAAGATAACCCCTTGGGGAAGCAATCTAGACATCATCGTCATCGGCGCCGCTCCAAGCCCCGCCATAGCAAAAATAGTGATGCCGGCACAGGAGATAACAATCCAGATGGTGCCGAAGACGAAGATAATCCTGACCAGCCAGACTTCGAGCAGGCCGTGCAAGAGGATGGGCAAGCTAGCCCTAAAGAACAGGCAACTGATGGACAATCAGAGGACAATAATTACATGCCTCTCTCCGAAGATGAAGTGAGCCTTGGCAACGAACAATTCATCATGCCTGAGGATCCCATCGAGCAGGAGCGCTTCAAACGCCGGCTCATAGCCACTGCAAAAAGCCTGAAGAAAAAGCAGCAACAACTTCAAGCTGATCAAGACCTGCTAACTGACAGATGGACCGAGGTCCTGGCTGTCGAGGAATACGGACTCGAACGCCCTAGCAAAAGCTACCCAAAGCGCAGGCTGCTACCTCAACTCGAGGAGGAGGCTTTAAAGCCCACACTACCAGCACATGATGCGGCTGATCAGCCACCCAGCGGTCGCGACAAAACGGCGTACCAGCCCGAAGTCCAGACCGCACCCCGCGGCCAATCAAATAAAAACACTAAGACCCGGGGCTACACGAAGGACCTGTGAGATGTATTGGGAAACAAAGCAGGACAGTCAAGATCGATTTACGGATCACGGGGACGCGCCCTAGCACGTGACAAGGATCGTCACGCCGGATACACTAACAAATCCGGCCGTGCCGAATACAATGAAGCCCGGAACAGAGGCGTCGCACATCCCCTATGCTTCACTGATGAAGTAATGGATCATGAATTCCCAGAGGGGTTTAAACCCGTGAATATTGAATCATACGATGGTACCACAGACCCCGCGGTATGGATAGAAGATTTTTTTCCTCCACATTCACATGGCCCGCGGAGATAATCTACATGCCATCAAGTACCTCCCACTAAAACTAAAGGGACCGGCTCGGCATTGGCTGAATAGCTTGCCGACAAGCTCCATCGGGAGTTGGGAGAACCTGGCAGACGCATTCCTTGACAACTTCCAGGGCACTTACGTGCGACCACCAGACGTTGATGATCTAAGTCACATAACCCAACAGCCCGGAGAGTCAGCTAGGAAATTTTGGACCTGGTTCCTAACCAAAAAGAACCAAATTGTTGACTATCTGAATGCCGAAGCCCTAGTGGCCTTTAAGAATAACATCCATGACGAATGGCTTGCCCGACATCTTGGTCAGGAAAAGCCAAAGTCCTTGGCAGCTCTCACAACACTCATGACCCGCTTTTGCATGGGCGAGGATAGCTGGTTGGCCCGTAGCAACAATACAACAAGCAATCCAGGCACATCGAAAGCTAAGGATAGCAACGACAAATCACGGTGCAACAAACACAAGCACCGCAAAAATGGTGGTAATGTCGAAGACACGTCAGTCAATGCCAGATTTAGCGGCTCCAAGTCCGGTCAGCGGAAGAAACCATTCAACAAAAACAATTCAGGCCCGTCCAGTTTTGACTGCATACTCGACCGTCCATGCCAAATTCATGGCTCCCCTGGAAAACCAGCCAACCACACCAATAGAGAATGCTGGGTCTTTAGACAAGCCGGTAGGTCAGACGCCGAAAACAAGGGGAAGGGGTCTCAAAGAAACGACGACGACGAAGAGCCCTGATCACCGAATATAGGAGGAAAGATGCAATCCCCTCCCCAGGTGAAAACGGTGAATATGATACGCGCAAGCCACATTCCCAAGTGGAAACGTGCACTAAGGAAGGTCTATACGAACGACCCAAAGTTCAACCCATGGTCCTCTTGCCCGATCACCTTCGATCGCAGGGACCACCCTACCAGTATTCGTCATAGCGGTTCGGCCGCATTGGTCCTCGACCCTATCATTGACGGATTCCACCTCACACAAGTCCTTATGGATGAAGGCAGCAACCTGAACCTGCTTTACCAGGATACAGTGTGCAAAATGGGCATCAACCCATCAAGGATCAAGCCCACAAAAACCACCTTTAAAGGTATAATACCAGGTGTAGAGGCCTGTTGCATGGGCTCAATCACACTGGAAGTGGTCTTCAGATCTCCGGACAATCACCGTACCGAAGACTTAGTCTTCGACATCGTCCCCTTTCGCAGCGACCATCAGGCACTGCTCGGATGAACCACATTCGCTCGGTTCAACGTGGTGCCACATTATGCCTACCGTAAACTAAAGATGCCCGGTCCACGCGGCATCATCATGGTTAATGGCAAGTCCAAATTCCCCCTCATGGTCGAAGAGTCTACCACCGCTTTAACAACAAGAACAACGGACGACACCTTACAGTCGAACCTCGAGTCGAAGGTCAAGCTCCCGAACACCGCCAAAGGAGTCTGAACTACTACGCGGCAGTATAGCCCGGCCCGCCCAGAGATTAATTAAACACATTCCGAAAAAGAATAATACAAGCCACATACTGCGGCTCAACCGCCAGGTGGCGCAAAACCATTTCTTATGTTTTCTTTACAGATTCACCTTTACGTAGGCCATGATGGAGGGCGTGGGAACAGTTTGAGCGCATCAGGTAACCTCTAGATATTCCCCTGTAATCGTCCGACTACACCCCGGATCCGAACACAACTTCCGCACACCCAGTATCAGCAGGTTCCGCAGTCCCTCCGGCGGTCCCTCGGTCATCAGCTTTTCTGCATCCATCTTCCCCCAATGCTCCTTGGCACAGGCGAAGGCCATTCGCGCACCCTTTATGCAGACTGACCGCTTGATGACTTCGAGTCAAGGGCAGGCACCTACAAGCCACTTCACGAGCCCGAAGTAGCTTCTTGGAATCGGCTCAGCAGGCCACAGCCGGATAATTAAATCCTTCATGGCTAATTCAGCCGCCTTGTGCAGCTCGACCAACTGCTTCAGCTGATCGGAGAAAGGCACCGGATAATTCGGCGCCAGATACTGCATCCAGAAGAGCTTATCCGCAGTATTCCCCCCTTCGGCTCGGTAGAATTGGGCGGCATCAGATATGCTGCGCGGCAGCTCCACAAATACCCCTGTATACATCAAAACTCAAGATTGTATAATTTGATTTTCTCATCTCCTATACTTGCTTTTTACAGAAAAAACCTTACCGGCCGCAATCTTCCTCGCCTCCTGGATTTCCTTCAGGGCACCTTGGGCTTCCCCCCGGGCATCACTTGCGGCTTGGCGAGCCTGGGAGAGTTCGGATTCTTTCCCTGCTAAACTCTGCTGCAGGGTCTCGCATTTCTGCACGGCCTCTTGAAGCTCTCGCTCAGCCTCAATAACTCTGGCCTCGTGCTTCTCATGGAGCACCTGCTCCGTGGCTGCTTTCCTCTCGGCTTCGGCCACAGCCTTCTTCAAGGCCTCAATTTCGGCCGACGCCCCTAGAGCACATTATCAAAAGATTGTTATCATGCACACTCATCCTTTCATGCTACATAAACAAGGTTCCTACATACCTTGATTATCCTCCAGCTGTCTCTTCACTTGGCCAAGTTATCCTTCATCCCGCTTCAGACTACGCCTCGGTCCGGATACTTCCACAGCTTGAGAGGCTACAGATGCCTGCTGGTTAAAAAGAGTGATAAATATCGTCAAGTGAGTCTCCTGCGAACATGAAATTGATCCCCTGTCCGGTTCTCTTTTTCACCGAACAGTGTATCAGGGGTTACTATCTATACCATGACATTCTCCTAGAAACTCATAAAACATACCTCAAAGCCTCTTATGAGGCTGGCACAGGATTCATTCAGTCCACTCTCAACGGACTTAATCTTCTCAATCACCGCACCCATGAGGGCACGATGTTCATCAACGATGGAGGCACCCTTCAACGCCGCCAATAAAGTATCCGGCACCCCTGGTTGAACAGAGGCGGCCGATGGATGGGACTCAGGGAACTTATGGGTCTCTACAATCGTGTCCGGCTTGGGTCCGGATTCAGGATGACCCCCGCCGTTGACACCCACGGGAGTTTTCTCTCCCGTGTAACCGGCCCCAGAAGTATGGCCTCTTGGCGCCGCCCTCGCGACCTTCTCCCCTTCTCTGTGGCCTGGGTCCTTCTAGGACGAAACCTCGGTTTCATTCCTACGTTTGGAGGAGGAGGCCTTAAGGGGTGTCCCGCTCCCCATAGCGTCCGAACCCAGCAGATCTTCTGACAAGGATTGTTTGACGCGGGGTTTCGCCGGACTGAAAAAGAAAAGAACGGCTCAGATTAGAAGGTGATGCCATGACAAGTCCGGACGCATGAGTGTGTTCGGATTTTATACTTACGAGTTCACCAGGGGCTCGGCCCTGGGATCCCACTCCGGGCTGCTATTGGTAGCGCCGGTGGACTCCTCTTGAAGAGGAGTTTTTCCCCTCTTAGGCAAATCGGCCTCCAAGGAGCTGGAGGCCGTTCTTTTCTTCTTCCCCCCAAGCGCCACGATTGATGGCATGGTTGGGTTACCCACACCCATATTGATGAGAATCCCGCAATGGGGGGACACAATCTCTGCTTCGACAAGACGTGCCGATAAAACCACTTCGCGATATGTGTGGTGGCTGGCTGTGAAAAATGGTTCGAATAATGACCGGACCATAACATGATGTCATAAAAAGTTGTCGGCAGATTAGATTTGTGAAATATTATACTCTCTATGGTGGTATGTGGAATTTGTTTTGCAGAGCCGGACACGATCCTTGTGTCCTAAATCTTTTACGGAGTATTCAGAGAAGGAACCCGCCTTGCAATGTCGAAGACGATCTGCGCGCCGGACTCATCGTCATTGAAGCCTGGTTCAGGGGCTACTGACGAAGTCCTGGATTAAGGGGTCCTCGGATAACCGGACTATATACTTTGGCCGTACTGTTGGACTATGAAGATACAAGATTGAAGACTTCGTCCCATGTCCGGATGGGACTCTCCTTTGTGTGGAAGGCAAGCTTGGATATTCGGATATGTAGATTTCCTTCTCTATAACCGACTCTGTGTAACCCTAGCCCCCTCCAGTGTCTATATAAACCGGAGGGTTTAGTCCGTAGGACAACAACAATCATAATCATAGGCTAGCTTCTAGGGTTTAGCCTCTACGATCTCGTGGTAGATCAACTCTTTTAATACTCATATCATCAAGATCAATCAAGCAGGAAGTAGGGTATTACCTCCATCGAGAGGGCCCGAACCTGGGTAAAACATCGTGTCCCCTGCCTCTTGTTACCATTAGCCTTAGACGCACAGTTCGGGACCCCCTACCCGAGATCCGCCTGTTTTGACACCGACACCTGCATCTACTACTATTACTCCACACATCGACCGCAATCCAGCATGCATCTAGAGTATTAAGTTCATAAAGAACAGAGTAACGCATTAAGAAGGATGACATGATGTAGAGGGATAAACTCATGCAATATGATATAAACCCCATCTTTTTATCCTCAATGGCAACAATACAATACGTGCCTTGCTTCCCCTGCTGTCACTAGGAAAGGACACCGCAAGATTGAACCCAAAGCTAAGCACTTCTCCCATTGCAAGAAAGATCAATCTAGTAGGCCAAACCAAACTAATAATTCGAAGATACTTGCAAAGATAACTTAATCACACATAAAAGAATTCAGAGGAGATTCAAATATTTCTCATAGATAAACTTGATCATAAACCCACAATTCATCGGATTTCGACAAACACACCGCAAAAAAGAGTTATATCGAATAGATCTCCAAGAAGATCAAGGAGAACATTGTATTGAGATTCAAAGAGAGAGAAGAAGCCATCTAGCTAATAACGATGGACCCGAAGGTCTGTGGTAAACTACTCACAACTCATCGGAGAGGCTATGGTATTGATGTAGAAGCCCTCCGTGGTCATTCCCCCTCCGGTGGAGCACCGACGAAGGCTCCAAGATGGGATCTCGCGGATACAGAAGGTTACGGCGGTGGAAATAGTTTTTCGTGGTCGCTTCTGATGTTTTCAGGGTACATGGGTATATATAGGAGGAAGAAGTAGGTCGGTGGACGCCTGAGGGGCCCACGAGGGTGGGGGGCGTGCCCAGCCCTAGGGGGCGCGTCAGGCACCCTCGTGGCTGCCTCGGTTGTTTCTTGACTTCCACTCCAAGTCCTCTGGATCACGTTTGTTCCAAAAATATCGCTCCCGAAGGTTTCATTCCGTTTGGACTCCGTTTGATATTCCTTTTCTTCGAAATACTGAAATAGGCAAAAAAACAACAATACGGGCTGGGCCTCCGGTTAGTAGGTTAGTCCCAAAAATGATATAAATGAGTAAAATAATGCCCATAAACATAGAAAACGGGTAATATAATAGCATGGAACAATCAAAAATTATAGATATGTTGGAGACATATCAGACCCTGATCCTAAGTCACACCAATCTAGCATGTAACACATCATATGTAACGCCCCGAGACCGATGTGCCAGGTGTTGTTCAGTTATTCGCTGTTGTTGCCTTGTCATTGCTTGCGTGTGATGCATTGCATATCATGTCATCATGTGCATTTCATTTGCATACATGTTTGTCTCATGCATCCGAGCATTTTCCCCGTTGTCCGTTTTGCAATCCGGCGCTCCGTTCTCCTCCGGTGGTCGTTTCTACCTTTCTTTCATGTGTGGGGTTTAAACATTTCCGGATTGGACCGAGACTTGCCAAGCAGCCTTGGTTTACTATCGGTAGACCGTCTGTCAAGTTTCGTATCATTTGGATTTCGTTTGATGCTCCAACGGTTAACCGAGGGACCGAAAAGGCCTCGTGTGTGTTGCAGACCAACACCCTTCCAAAGTGGCCCAAAACCCACCTAAGACCTCTCCATCATCTCGATCGTTCGATGACGATCGCGTGGCCAAAAACCACACCTCATTTGGACTCTCCTAGCTCCCTCTACCTATAAATATGTGCTCTCCTCCGAATTTTTCGCGCAGTCCAACCCTAGATCCAACTCCCTCCGCGTCGCCGGACATGTCCGCCCGCCGGCGGACGCGTCCACCCCGCCCGGCCACCTCACTCCGGCGAATCACACGCTGACACCTCAGCAGCGCCGCCGCCCCGCACCAATCACGGCGTGCCACCTGTCCATCGCCGGCTCCCTCCATCGCGCCACCCGCAGCGCCCAGATCCGGCCCGCCCGGGCCCAAACCTCCGCCGCCCGAGTCTTCCTCCGCCGCCGCCTCCTCGCTTCTGCCGCATCGGTCTCCGCCGCCGACTACCGCCTTGCCTCACCTTCCCCGCCGCCGCAACCGCTCGCTAGAGCTCGCCGGACTCCGACGAGTCGCGTTGTCCACGCTCCTCCGCCGGCCTCGGACACCGCGCTCCGCCACCCGTGCGTGCCGTCCTCTTCCTGACCCCGCGTTCCCTCGCCGCCGTCCTACTCCCCATCGACCCCGTTGGCAACTCCGGCGACCGGATCCACCCGGACCTCCTCCCGGCGCCACCGCCCTTGCCTCGATCGGGAGAACGACGTCGTCCGCCGTTGACCGCGACCTGGGCCGGCCCAGCTCCCCTGGCCCAGTGCAGCGCCAAGCCAGGCCCAGTCGGGCCAGATTCGCGACGCACCAGGCTCAGCGCCCCACTGCTTCGATCGGCCTGGGAGGCCCAGCCCCGCTGCCCCAAGCCGGCTCCTTTGCAGATGGGCCAAGGCCCATGGGTGAGCCGCCCCCAGCGCATGCTCCTGTTCTAGGATTCGGCCCGTGATGTTTTTTTCAGCGCCTGGGATTTTCCTATTTATCCAGAGATTGCCAGTTTTGCAGAAAAGTCCCCCTAGTTCATGCATTTAATAACTCACTAACCGTGCACCAAATTAAAATGTTTTATATATGAAAATTGCTCAGAATTTTGCGTAGATTAATAATATCCAACTTTCATCTATGTTTCAAATGTTTAAAATGCTGTTTGTTTAATTTTTGCTCCTATGCCATGTTAAAATGCTTTAATTCATAACTAAATAACCGTGGCTCCGATTTAAATAATCTTTATATGTAAATGGGGTAGAAAAATGTCTAGTTTAACATGGTGCACTCATCTTGCATGTTTAACAATGCTAAAATAATGTTTAGAGCAGAACAGTACCAAACCTTAAATTATGCATATGAGGAGTTTCCGGAATTGTTGTTCGTTGCTTCCGGCCTCATTTAACCTTGACTAGATAGGTAGTTTTCATTTGCTTCACCTCTTGCCATGTTAATCAACATTTAATATTGTTGGGGTACATAAACGAGATCGAACTAAATAACTTGTTGTGGTGTTTCGTCAATATGCAACTCGTTGCATATTGATCTCCACTTAATTTGTAGAACTGCTTGTGCACTTTGCCATGCCATGCATACTTAAACCGGACATGCGTCATACTTGATTGTGCATCATGCCATGATTATGTGATGGTTGTTTACCATGATTGTTTGCTTCTTTCCGGTGTTGCTTCTTCGGGTTGTTTCCGATAACGTCGTGTTGTGAGGATTCGTTCGACTACGTCCGTTTGTCTTCTTCATGGACTCGTTCTTCTTCCTTGCGGGATCTCAGGCAAGATGATCATACCCTCGAAATCACTACTATCTTTGCTATGCTAGTTTGCTCGCTCTTTTGCTATGCCAATGCTACGATGTCTACCATTTGCTTGCCAGCCTCCCAAATTGCCATGCCAAACCTCTAACCCACCATGTCCTAGCAAACCGTTGATTGGCTATGTTACCGCTTTGCTCAGCCCCTCTTATAGCGTTGTTAGTTGCAGGTGAAGATTGAAGTTTGTTCCTTGTTGGAACATGGAGATATTGTTCCTTGTTGGAACATGTTTACTTGTTGGGATATCACTATATATCTTATTTAATTAATGCATCTATATACTTGGTAAAGGGTGGAAGGCTCGGCCTTATGCCTGGTGTTTTCTTCCACTCTTGCCGCCCTAGTTTCCGTCATATCGGTGTTATGTTCCCGGATTTTGCGTTCCTTACGCGGTTGGGCTATTACGGGAACCCCTTGACAGTTCACCTTAAGTAAAGCTTCTCCAGCAATGCCCAACATTGGTTTTACCATTTGCCACCTAGCCTTTTCTTTTCCCTTGGGGGTCATGCGCCCAAGGGTCATCATTATTTTACCCCCCGGGCCAGTGCTCCTCTGAGTGTTGGTCCAACTTGTCAGCCGCCGGTGGCCACCAGGGGCAACTCTGGGCTGGCCTACCGGAAGTTTGGACAATCTGGTGTGCCCTGAGAAAGAGATATGTGCAGCTCCTATCGGGATTTGTCGGCACATTCGAGCGGTGTTGCTGGTTTAGTTTTACCCTGTCGAAATGTCTTGTTGTACCGGGATACCGAGTCTGATTGGAATGTCTCGGGTGGAGGTCTATTCCTTCGTTGACCGTGAGAGCTTGTGATGGGCTAAGTTGGGACACCCCTGCAGGGATTTGAACTTTCGAAAGTCGTGCCCGCGGTTATGGGCAGATAGGAATTTGTTAATGTCCGGTTGTAGAAAACCTAAAGTTGACCTTAATTAAAATGAATCAACCGCGTGTGTAACCATGATGGTCTCTTTCCGGCAGAGTCCGGGAAGTGAACACGGTTGTTGGAGTTATGCTTGATGTAGGTTGTTTTAGGATCACTTCTTGATCATACTTTTAACGACCGTGCTTTGCCTTCTCTTCTCGCTCTCTTTTGCGTATGTTAGCCACCATATATGCTAGTAGCTTGCTGCAGCTCCACCTCTTACCTTTACCTTACCCATAAGCTTAAATAGTCTTGATCGCGAGGGTGCGAGATTGTTGAGTCCCTGTGGCTCACAGATACTTCCAAAACCAGTTTGCAGGTGTCGTTGAGTCTGTGCAGATGACGCAACCAAGCTCAGGAGGAGCTCGATGAAGATCTTATCATTTGTGTTGTTTCGTTTCAGTCGATTAGTAGTGGAGCCCAGTTGGGGTCGATCGGGGACCGTGTCGCATTTGGGGTTCTTCTTTTATTTTGGTTCCATAGTCGGACCATGAGTGTATTTGATTGATGTAATGTTTATTCATGTAATTGTGTGAAGTGGCGATTGTAAGCCAACTATGTATCTCTTTCCCTTATGTATTACATGGGTTGTGTGAAGATTACCTCACTTGCGACATATGCCTTCCAATGCGATTATGTCTCTAAGTCGTGCCTCGACACGTGGGAGCTATAGTCGCATCGAGGGTGTTACAAGTTGGTATCAGAGCCTTCCCCGACCTTAGGAGCCCCATTGCTTGATCGTTTTTAGTGGCCGAGTTGTGTCTAGAAAAATGTTTTGAGTCATTAGGAATTATATATCGGAGAGTTTAGGAATTCTTTTTACTTCCCAGTCTCCTCATCGCTCTGGTAAGGCATCCTGACGTAGAGTTTTGAGTCTTCTCTTCTCAAATTTCACTAAATTTTTTTAGGATCATGCGGGTATCTTGGAATCGTTCCGATGGTTTTATGACGAGAACATTGTCTTGGTGCCTCCTGTCAGGGGTTTAGTGGAAGTGTCCCGGGGAGTTGAGCTCTGAGGTGTTGTCGTCATAATTTTATCGTTGCAGTTCTGGAATACCTGAGTTTAGTACGCCGACATCGAAAATCTCTTTTATGCAGTTCTTTGGTGAGATAACCTCGACGCCACCCAGTACTGGGGCGGGAGTTCGGGAGTATTGCCATAACTTGTATAACGGATGCTTTTCGAAGGTTGAGGTAGACGATTTCCGAAGGTTTCTTGGTTATGTGTTGAAGGATGGATACAGCTGGATGTAGGATTTGCTAGTTTTGGGTGAGATATTATGCTTCCCCTGTATCCCCAACACCTGATTGCATAACCAGAAAATTTTGGGAGTTTATAAGTGGGAATTCAAGTAGCTCTTAGGATATCCTTCCGACAGATGTATGATATGAAATTGGGGTTCGACGTCTAGTTGTCCGCCTATTCACGGTCGGTTTTACAGTGGTCTCGTTGTGTCTTAAAGAGTCCTTGGCTATGCCGACTCGGGGACGCTTCGTATGTCATGTGCACTGCCTTGTACATGATGGTGCTGTACGATCGGGCCCGTGTAGGCCCCACCATGAAAATTTCGGACGAAATCTCTATCATATGTTTGTTCCGGCTTATTCTACAAGCCAATCATTTGTCTTTGTTTTGAGTTTTGGTATTCGAGTTGCTTCGAAGTCAAATGTTGATTCCATACCTTCTCTAAGCGGTGTTCTCATACCGCGATGTGAACACTAATCCTTCTCGATCATCGAGATTGCCATGTCAATCCTTTTTAACCGGTGTGCTTCTCTTCAAGTGGATCCGTTCATATTCAACATTCACAAGATCATTTATCACTTCTTCTCAATGGTCATTTGTTTCATCCATCTCCAAGTTGACTTTGTTTTTCCCGCCCTCCCTCCCTTGTTTTTCTTAAGGACTCAAATTTCTTGATCAAGTATCCTTTTATTCATGTGAAGTATCTTCTTTCTTTTCAATCAATGTTCTTACTCGGTCATTCTCATGAAGATCCTAACGGAGCCTCAAGTTCATCATTCTTCATTCTTTTTCTTCTCCGGTGGAACCAATTCAAGCATTATTGATCATATCTTTCTCCTCGTTTCAAATACCTTCTCATGCCGGTGCACCTCATATTCATTCACTTCTCGCTATTTAATTGTTCTGGAATGCTCAAGATATCTCGAAGATTCGTGTTTCCACTCTGCATTCGTTCAAGCTCTTTCGAGATTGGTATCTCATTCAAGTCATTTAATCTTACCGGTGCAACCTCTCTTCTTAATCATTTCAACGGTGTTTCTCTTGAGTGGGCCCTAACCCACAAGTCTTTTCCCAGGATCTTACCTGACTCTTATTTTCCCGGAGGTATTCTCAAATTCTTTTCGAAGTTTGACGTAAGAATGATTTATCATCAGTCAAATGTCTTCTCAAGATCTGCCAAAATCTTTTCTTCGTTGGCTCAACTTTTCCATTCTTCATTCCGGAGTGTCTCAATAATTCTTGGTGATGTTTCTCATCGTCTTTCTCATCATTTGAAGACCGAAGAAGAGTTTTTCCTCCAAATCTTGCTCCATTCTCTTCAAGATTCATGATTCTAGCTTGTTGCCATCCTCTCATAATTATTTTCGATTGTGAGAATCCTTTTCACCAATCAGGAGATATTCAGGAGTCTTTTCAGTTTTGTTATCCGGAGTTCACCAATTCAGGGTTATTCATTCTCAGTTTTCAGCTCCCGTTCTCTAAATCTTACCGGTGCATCGATGATATATCCTCTAATCAGTGCATGATCTCTTTGTTCTCTCATATATAAATTCTCTCAAGCATCTTCGTTCATTTGCTAATTCTTCCCGTTGTTTTCTTTATATTCTCTTCGTTCATTTTTAATTCTTACGGTGGCTATTCAGGATTTTTCTTCCTTGTTATAACATCAATTTATTCGTTGTTTTCAATCCTTCCGGTGGTTCGTTGAAGAATTTCTCAAGTTGACGCTATATCTATCTTAATCCTTTTCAAAGAGAATAAGTAGTTTGCCAAATCCGTTTACTCGACATCAATTTAAATTGGTGATGGATAAGCATAATGTAATTCTTATTCTTATTTCATCGAGTAAATTCAATTCCTTATTCCGGAGTGGTTCATCATATCATATTCTCAGTTCGAGATGCTTTATCTTTTCTTCCCGAAGTTCCAAGCTCTAATTATCACGGAGGTCCATCTAAATCATTACAAGGTTTCACCTTGTGTTTTCAACTTCTCTCTCTTTTCGTTATCTTTTGTTTACCGGAGTCCTTCATGAAGGTTCTACATGATGGTTCATCAAGGATTTAATTTCTTCTCGAAGTGTTCATCAATATTCTGTTCAGGGGAACTCAAGCTTTCATTATCTTCCTATCCGGAGTGCAATTCTTCCTTCCGTATTATTGGAGGTGGTATTATGTCATTCTTAATAATTTGAGTTCATGTTTCATAACTCACATGTTGTTATGAATGAGGTATTTTAAATCCATCAATCTCGTCATTGGAATTATCTTGGGTTATATTTCACCTAAAGCCTTCCCTATGGCTTGTTGCTATCTATGTTGTTTATAAATGACCCAAGTTATTCATCTATCCTCCCGGTGAATTAAGCTTCTCATCTCCTTGTTGTTATCAATTTAATATATCGGTTCTGTTAGTGGCAGAATTTCACCTAATAGTTTTGAGATGTTGTCCATAAGCCCACTACAATCCTTGTTCTTTTCGTTGTTGGTTTTCCAACAACTCCGTTCGACCCTTCTCCTAAAGATGCCTTCTCAAGCTCTTTTGGCACGCATTTTTCTCCTCATTTCTCCTATTTCAATTATCTATCTTCTATTCTCTTGTTCCGGAGCCATTGTCATGTTGCTTTCTTCAACCGTCATCTCGCTTCATCAAGATCATGTTTCTTTTCATGCCTACTCATTTAACCAGAGTGTTGTGCCATTTTGCTCAAGTTCTTTTCGTCTTATCAAGTTGTCATCTCTTTTCAACCGAAGTGCTACCCGAATCGGTTCTTTCTTATTCCTCTTGCTTAACGGAGTGTTTTCAACTTTGTTCATCTCTGTTGTTTTCTTTTCTCGTATTTGCCTAACCTCCTCAAGGTTCTTTGGTTTCACTCGTTTGTCAAAGAAGCAACTTAGTTTTTTACCTCTTCTCTTATCTCTTCCGTTGTCTCTCCGGTGCCATTCTAGATCTCGGGACGAGATCCTCTCGTAGTGGTGGAGTGTTGTAACGCCCCGAGACCGATGTGCCAGGCGTCGTTCAGTTATTCGCTGTTGTTGCCTTGTCATTTCTTGTGTGTCATGCATTGCATATCATGTCATCATGTGCATTTCATTTGCATACGTGTTCATCTCATGCATCCGAGCATTTTCCCCGTTGTCCGTTTTGCAATCCGGCGCTTTGTTCTCCTCCGGTGGTCGTTTCTACCTTTCTTTCATGTGTGGGGTTTAAACATTTCCGGATTGGACCGAGACTTGCCAAGCGGCCTTGGTTTACTATCGGTAGACCGCCTGTCAAGTTTCGTATCATTTGGATTTCGTTTGATGCTCCAACGGTTAACCGAGGGACCGAAAAGGCCTCGTGTGTGTTGCAGCCCAACACCCTTCCAAAGTGGCCCAAAACCCACCTAAGACCTCTCCATCATCTTGGTCGTTCGATCACGATCGCATGGCCGAAAACCGCACCTCATTTGGACTCTCCTAGCTCCCTCTACCTATAAATATGTGCTCTCCTCCGAATTTTTCGCGCAGTCCAACCCTAGATCCAACTCCCTCCGCGTCGCCAGACATGTCCGCCCGCCGGCGGACGCGTCCACCCCACCCGGCCACCTCACTCCGGCGAATCACATGCTGACACCTCAGCAGCGCCGCCGCCCCGCACCAATCACGGCGTGCCACCTGTCCATCGCCGGCTCCCTCCACCGCGCCACCCGCGGCGCCCAGATCCGGCCCGCCCGGGCCCAAACTGCCGCCGCCCGAGTCTTCCTCCGCCACCGCCTCCTCGCTTCTGCCGCACCGGTCTCCGCCGTCGACTGCCACCTCGCCTCACCTTCCCCGCCGCCGCACCCGCTCGCCAGAGCTCGCCGGACTCCGACGAGTCGCGCTGTCCACGCTCCTCCGCCAGCCTCGGACACCGCGCTCCGCCACCCGCGCGTGCCGCCCTCTTCCTGACCCCGCGTTCCCTCGCCGCCGTCCTACTCCCCGTCGACCCCGCCGCCAACTCCGGCGACCGGATCCACCCGGACCTCCTCCCGGCGCCACCGCCCTTGCCTCGATCGGGAGAACGGCGTCGTCCGCCGTTGACCGCGACCTGGGCCGGCCCAGCTCCCCCGGCCTAGCGCAGCGCCAAGCCAGGCCCAGTCGGGCCAGATTCGCGACGCGCCAGGCTCAGCGCCCCCCCTGCTTCGATCGGCCTGGGAGGCCCAGCCCCGCTGCCCCAAGCCGGCTCCTCTGCAGATGGGCCAAGGCCCATGGGTGAGCCGCCCCCAGCGCATGCTCCTGTTCTAGGATTCGGCCCGTGATGTTTTTTTCAGCGCCTGGGATTTTCCTATTTATCCAGAGATTGCCAGCTTTGCAGAAAAGTCCCCCTAGTTCATGCATTTAATAACTCACTAACCGTGCATCGAATTAAAATGTTTTATATATGAAACTTGCTCAGAATTTTGTGTAGATTAATAATATCCAACTTTCATCTATGTTTGAAATGTTTAAAATGTTGTTTGTTTAATTTTTGCTCCTATGCCATGTTAAAATGCTTTAATTCATAACTAAATAACCGTAGCTCCGATTTAAATAATCTTTATATGTAAATGGGGTAAAAAATGTCTAGTTTAACATGGTGCACTCATCTTGCATGTTTAACAATGCTAAAATAATGTTTAGGGCAGAACAGTACCAAACCTTAAATTATGCATATGAGGAGTTTTCGAAATTGTTGTTCATTGCTTCCGGCCTCATTTAACCTTGACTAGATAGGTAGTTTTCATTTGCTTCACCTCTTGCCATGTTAATCAACATTTAATATTGTTGGGGTACATAAACGAGATCGAACTAAATAACTTGTTGTGGTGTTTCGTCAATATGCAACTCGTTGCATATTGATCTCCACTTAATTTGTAGAACTACTTGTGCACTTTGCCATGCCATGCATACTTAAACCGGACATGCGTCATACTTGATTGTGCATCATGCCATGATTATGTGATGGTTGTTTACCATGATTGTTTGCTTCTTTCCAGTGTTGCTTCTTCGGGTTGTTTCCGATAACGTCGTGTTGTGAGGATTCGTTCGACTACGTCCGTTTGTCTTCTTCATGGACTCGTTCTTCTTCCTTGCGGGATCTCAGGCAAGATGATCATACCCTCGAAATCACTACTATCTTTGCTATGCTAGTTTGCTCGCTCTTTTGCTATGCCAATGCTACGATGCCTACCATTTGCTTGCCAGCCTCCCAAATTGCCATGCCAAACCTCTAACCCGCCATGTCCTAGCAAACCGTTGATTGGCTATGTTACCGCTTTGCTCAGCCCCTCTTATAGCGTTGTTAGTTGCAGGTGAAGATTGAAGTTTGTTCCTTGTTGGAACATGGAGATATTTTTCCTTGTTGGAACATGTTTACTTGTTGGGATATCACTATATATCTTATTTAATTAATGCATCTATATACTTGGTAAAGGGTGGAAGGCTCGGCCTTATGCCTGGTGTTTTGTGTTCCACTCTTGCCGCCCTAGTTTCCGTCATATCGGTGTTATGTTCCCGGATTTTGCGTTCCTTACGCGGTTGGGATATTATGGGAACCCCTTGACATTTCTCCTTAAGTAAAGCTTCTCCAGCAATGCCCAACATTGGTTTTACCATTTGCCACCTAGCCTTTTCTTTTCCCTTGGGGGTCACGCACCCAAGGGTCATCATTATTTTACCCCCCCGGGCCAGTGCTCCTCTGAGTGTTGGTCCAACTTGTCAGCCGCCGGTGGCCACCAGGGGCAACTCTGGGCTGGCCTACCGGAAGTTTGGACAATCCGGTGTGCCCTGAGAAAGAGATATGTGCAGCTCCTATCGGGATTTGTCGGCACATTCGAGCGGTGTTGCTGGTTTAGTTTTACCCTGTCGAAATGTCTTGTTGTACCGGGATACCGAGTCTGATCGGAATGTCTCGGGTGGAGGTCTATTCCTTCGTTGACCGTGAGAGCTTGTGATGGGCTAAGTTGGGACACCCCTGCAGGGATTTGAACTTTCGAAAGCCGTGCCCGCGGTTATGGGCAGATGGGAATTTGTTAACATCCGGTTGTAGAAAACCTAAAGTTGACCTTAATTAAAACAAATCAACCGCGTGTGTAACCGTGATGGTCTCTTTCCGGCGGAGTCCGGGAAGTGAACACGGTTGTTGGAGTTATGCTTGACGTAGGTTGTTTTAGGATCACTTCTTGATCATACTTTTAACGACCGTGCTTTGCCTTCTCTTCTCGCTCTCTTTTGCGTATGTTAGCCACCATATATGCTAGTCGCTTGCTGCAGCTCCATCTCTTACCTTTACTTTACCCATAAGCTTAAATAGTCTTGATCGCAAGGGTGCGAGATTGTTGAGTCCCTGTGGCTCACAGATACTTCCAAAACCAGTTTGCAGGTGCCGTTGAGTCCGTGCAGATGACGCAACCAAGCTCAGAAGGAGCTCGATGAAGATCTTGTCCTTTGTGTTGTTTCGTTTCAGTCGATCAGTAGTGGAGCCCAGTTGGGGTCGATCGGGGACCATGTCGCATTTGGGGTTCTTCTTTTATTTTGGTTCCGTAGTCATACCATGAGTGTATTTGATTGATGTAATGTTTATTCATGTAATTGTGTGAAGTGGCGATTGTAAGCCAACTATGTATCTCTTTCCCTTATGTATTACATGGGTTGTGTGAAGATTACCTCACTTGCGACATATGCCTTCAATGCGATTATGTCTCTAAGTCGTGCCTCGACACGTGGGAGCTATAGTCGCATCGAGGGTGTTACATCATATCACTTTGTGGCCTCACGCACGGTACTCCCATGGGTGCCACCTTACCTGGCCCGGGATCGTTTGCTCCTTTTGGCTCACATATATGATAGTGTTGCTAGCATCCATATGACAGAGAACCCGGGCCGACATGACTAGTCGTAAACCCAAAGTGTCACTAACTTACAGGGACAGGCATACATGACCCAGCAACGAACGTGTCGATCATCAACGTATGAACCCAAGTCATAGCAAGCTACAAGGACTTAAAGAAACAACGCGTGACATTTCCCCGAAGGGACAGACACAGGAACGAAGAAGGACACATGCCGGCCAGCCTAAGTGTTCCGGAGTAGTAGCAAGCTACCAAGGCTCAGTGGAAGCACTAGGAGCCATTTCCCGGTAAGAGAGGCTACCAAGAATAAACAACTAGGTTGTCGGATCCCACACATACCAAGCATTTCAAATCATACACACAATATGCTCGATATGTGCAAATACAACATGGCATCACAACAAATCTCTACAACTCAAAGTATTTATTCAATAGGCTTCGAGGAGCTAGATATTACAAACATAGGTCACACGACCCAGCATACAGAGCATATAGGCAACGGAAGCATAACATATGTCTGAGTACAGACAACTACAAATGAAGAAGGCTGAGAAGCCTGACTATCTACAAGACCCTCCCAAGGGTACAAGATCGTAGCTGAGGTAACAAGCTAAACATCGAAGTCCACGCGGAACTACTAGTGAGGCTGGAGTCTCTCTGCAAAAACATAAATTAAGCAAACATGAGTACAAGTGTACCCAGCAAGACTTACATCAGAACTAGCTACATATGCATTAGTATCAACAAAGGGGGTGGTGGAGTTTGACTGCAACAAGCTAGCTTAGACTGTGGCTATCCTGAACTACGACTGCAAGTAACTCTTTTGAGGTGGCGCACACGATTCCACATATTCACCATATCAATACACCACTATGGATCCGCTCCCGTCTCCCTACGAGAAGGCCATCCATAGCACGCACGCGTATCCACTTTCACTTGTGTATGAACTGCACAAGCAACCCAATAATCCTTTACCGCAGATGCGGCTATTCAAATAGATCATGTTAACCCTGCAGGGGTGTACTTCTTCACACATGCTCTCGCCACTTACCGCCATGTACACGTCATGTATCTCGGCAACCTTTAAGCGGAAGCCTGGCAAGGGTGTCGGCCATGACCTGACTAACCAAGCAAGACTCTAGTCCAGGTTTATCGCCTATTCGGGTTCCATCCGCAAGGAGAACCGGCCGGGGTGTCGCTCACGGCCCCAAACGATGTGTACAGGGTTCCCAAGCCCCCCAAATGGGCTACGCTTGGCATACCCAACCACGGTGCCTAGTCTGTCCCAAGCCCACCTGTACCGGGTGCGACTTGGTAGACTTCTAACACAACCTACAAACACCAGAAACTAGTTGCAACTCCTAGACAGAGATCGAGTTGATTAATAAGTCAAGAGGGGTCGAGTTACCGAAACCCAATGTGTGGTAGCAACTGTCTTGGATCACAGACACAGAACTTAGTTCCTGAGGACGGTTTCAATGAGACAACCCACCATGTACTCCTACATGGCCTCTCACCGCTACCGTTACCAAATCATGTTCACACACTTAGCTCTCAATAGTAGGACATGTTCACAACCTTCCAATTCATCCCCGATGAATCAGACCTAACTCAACTCTAAGCAGTAGCAGGCATGACAAACAAGCATGAATGAGTAGGCACATCATGGCTCAAACAACTCCTACTCATGCTAGTGGGTTTCATCTATTTACTGTGGCAATGACAGGTCATGCAGAGGAAAGGGGTTCAACTACCGCATCATGTAACAGTTGAATCCTTGTTGTCCTAATGCAGTAAAAGAGAGCAGCGAGAGAGTGGGATTGTATCAGAATGAACAAGGGGTTTTTGCTTTCCTGGCACTTCTGAAGATGATATAGCTCTTCATCGGTGTCATCGAACCCATCATCGGAACATACGTCTACCAAGGGGGAACAAACACCGCCAACAGAGAAAGAACAAAATCAATGCAATGCAGCAATATAATGCATGATCATGACATGGAAATATGTTGTGATTTGAGCTAATGCAACAGAAAGTCATTTTGATTGGAGTGGAATTCAAAACTACATCAAATTCCAACTCCAAATCTATTATCAAATTTGTCCAAATCTTGTTTCATCCTAAAAAGTGAGGTTAACTTGCTCAAACATGCATGAGAATGGTATAGATGTATAGATTATATTTTTTGATCATTTTTCATATATAAATTATTTCATTTGGAGTTATAGATTAATTTGTATGACTTTTTAAGTTTATAACATTTCTGGAATTTCCTGAATTATTTTTTAACCCACAAAATGATTTACTGCATCAGCCTGACGTCAGCAGGTCAACGGCGATGGCCAGGTCAAACCTGACCAATGGGGCCCACTGTTCAGTGGGACACTGGGCAA
Organism: Triticum aestivum; assembly: GCF_018294505.1. Classification (NCBI taxonomy): domain Eukaryota; kingdom Viridiplantae; phylum Streptophyta; class Magnoliopsida; order Poales; family Poaceae; genus Triticum; species Triticum aestivum. The sequence continues at coordinate 480,359,716 of NC_057806.1, forward strand.
ACCCGGTCAAATCCAGTGCTGATTGGGTTTGACTGGTGGTGGGGCCCGTTGTCAGTGGTAGTGACGTGGCTGATTAGGGGGGATTAGTGCTAATGACGTTGCCACGTCGGCTGTCGCCGGAGTTTCACCGGCGGCGTCCGCTCGGGATTGAGCTACGGGCGACGGTTTTGAGCGGGGTTTGGAGCTATGAGACGCTGAGATTCGCGCACATCTGTTGCAGCAGGCAAAAATAGCTCGTGTGGCCGGAGCTCATCGGAAACAAGCTCACGGCGGTGCCGGAGTTCGGCCCTGAGCGGCGTGGGGTGTTGTGGTGCATGTCAGGAGCTTTGAGCGGCGGCGTTGGGTTCATGGGGACCTGCTGAGCTCGCGACAGTGCTCAAGTGCGAGTTGTGGCCGCGGTTACCACGGTGGCGCCATGGACGGCCGCGGTGAGCTTCGGCCGCGCTGAGGATTGCTGCTACACCGAGTAAATGAGTGCGAGGAGAGGGGGCAAAAGAAGAGGAGCTCACAGCATGGTCAGCCGCTATCTCAGAGGGCTCGGGGAGGCGCTAGACATGGCAAATCGAACGACGGGGATCGTCGTCATCTGAGGTCAGGACGGCGGCATTGGCGGCTTCAGAGACCATCCGAGCTCATGGGGCTCGACGGGAAGACGTGGCAGAGGACGGCGGATATGTTGGTCATGACGGTGAGGGAAAACGACGATGGTGGCCGCGAGGGCAGCGAGCGGCGGCGATGGTGGCACTCGGCCATGGCTATGGGCAAGCGAGGGGGGAGAGGGGAAAAGTGAGGAGGAGGACTCGATCCGGACGGCACCACGGAGAACAAGTGCGACATCGCGTTGGCGGGGAGGAAGCAGGCAGGCGGGAAGGTGCGTGGCGCGCGCGCACGGCGTCGGCTCGATCCGACTGGCGAAAGGTCAGGGACCACTGGCACTTGGGCCAGATGGGCCACACAGTGCCAGGCCGCCAGGTAAACTCTCCCTCTCTCTCTCTCTTTCCCTATTTCCTTTCTGTTTTCTATTTGTTTGCCTCTGTTTTGATTTAGTTTAACACCAAATAATTTTAGTAAATTCTTAAAATTATTAGATGGCCTGTTAAAAAATATACAAAGCCACTCACAAACTTTCAAAATTATTGGAGTTATATTTAATATATATAATAGATATAAATCCAATGCAAATAATTACTGGGTTAACTCAAATACCGAAAATAAATATTTTTGAGATTCCAAAAATATTGGTTTGACTTTTACCTCTTGCCAATATTTTTATAGATTAGGAGGAAAATTTTCTTGGTTCATTTGAAGCAATTTTCAAATTGGCCATTTTTAAATATTCCTGAGGCTTGAGCATTTCCTCAGTTCAACTTTTCTTGAATTTAAACTTGATGCATGGATGGGTATGCACTGACAAGCAAGACTAAGCTAGGGTTGTGAGAGAGGGCTTCTACATCAACCCTATTGCCCTTCCGATGAAGTGTGAGTAGTTTACCACAGACCTATGGGTCCATAGCTAGTAGCTAGATGGATTCTTCTCTCTCTTTGATTCTCAATACCATGTTCTCCTCGATGTTCTTGGAGATCTATCCAATGTAATCTTCTTTTGCGGTGTGTTTGTCGAGATGCGATGAATTGTGGATTTATGATTAGCTTATCTATGAATATTATTTGAATCTTCTCTAAATTCTTATATGCATGATTTGATATCTTTGTAATTCTCTTCGAACATTCGATTTAGTTTGGCCAACTAGATTGGTTTTTCTTGCAATGGGAGAAGTACTTAGCTTTGGGTTCAATCTTGCGGTGTCCTTTCCCAGTGACACTAGGGGCAGCAAGGCACGTATTGTATTGTTGCCATCAAGGATAAAAAGATGGGGTTTACATAATATTGCTTGAGTTTATTCCTCTACATCATGTCATCTTACTTAATGCGTTACTCTGTTCTTCATGAACTTTATACTCTAGATGCAGGCAGGAGTCGGTCGATGTGTGGACTAATAGTAGTAGATGCAGGCAGGAGTCGGTCTACTTGACACGGACATGATGCCTATATTTCATAATCATTGCCTTGGATATCATCATACTTTTCTATCAATTGCTCGATAGTAATTTGTTCACCCACTGTATTATTTGCCTTCATGAGAGAAGCCTCTAGTGAAACCTATGGCCCCCGTGTCTATTTTCCATCATATTAGTTTCCGATCTACTATTTTGCAATCTTTTATTTTCAGATCTATAAACCAAAAAAACCAAAAATATTTTATCTTTCGTTTATCTATCTCTATCAGATCTCACTTTTGCACGTGACCGTGAAGGGATTGACAACCCCTTTAGCGCATTGGGTGCAAGTTGTTTGATTGTTTGTGCAGGTATTGGTGGCTTGTGCATTGTCTCCTACTGGATTGATACCTTGGTTCTCTAACTGAGGGAAATACTTATCTCTACTTTGCTGCATCACCCTTTCCTCTTCTTGGGAAAAACCAATGCAAGCTCAAGAAGTAGCAGGAAGAATTTCCGGCGCCGTTGCCGGGGAGATCTACGCCAAGTCAAGACATACCAAGTACCCATCATAAAACTCTCATCTCTTGCATTACATTATTCGCCATTTGCCTCTCATTTTCCTCTCCCCCACTTCTAAAATGATTTTTGAAAATATTCACCCTTTTCTTTGCCTCTTTCTTCGCCCTTCTTCTATTTGTCTTTTCATTTGCTTTTTGTTTGCTCGTGTGTTAAATTGCTTGCCTTGCTATGACTAGTGCTTTTACTCCTCCTTTATCTCCTAACTTTTTAGTTCTTCACTTCAAACAGCGACAAAGAGAAAATTTAAAAGATGCTTGGTATAGGATGTTAGATTCTTATCGCAATTGTACTAAATATGGGGATATTATGTTGGACTAACCATGTCCCATAGGCAACTTTTGGATTTCGCTGCTAAAGGAAATTTCATTGAGATTGATTCCAACATTGCTTATGAGATAATAGAAGGAGTGGTAGGAATATCACCCCCCACAAAGGGGATTACACCCTACCCATGAGGGAACTCAAGTTTTTGAGAAATTGTGTGAAGTATTGAAAATTTTGCAAAAATCTCTTGAACCTCTCAAGAATGTTAGTGGAAATCTCCACCGCATGAATATGTTGATCACTCTATTGATATTTATTGAGTGCTTCTTCCCCTCCTGACTGTGGCTCCTCAGGGTCTGATACGTCCATTTTGCATCATGCTTTTATATCGATATTTATTGCATTATGAGATGTCATTACACATTATGTCACAATAATTATGCCTATTCTCTCTTATTTTACAAGGTTTACATAAAGAGGGGGAATGCCGGCAGTTGGAATTCTGGGCTGGAAAAGGAGCAAATATTAGAGACCTATTCCGCACAACTCCAAAAGTCCTGAAACTTCACGGGAGCATGTTTCAGAATATATAAAAAATATTGGGCGAAGGAAGTACCAGAGGGGGGCCACCCACCATCCACGAGGGTGGGGGCGCGCCCTACCTCCCTGGGCACGCCCCCTGCCTCGTGGGCTCCCTGGCAGGCCTCCGATGCCCATCTTCTGCTATATGAGGTCTTTCGTCCAAGAAAAATCATAAGCAAGCTTACGGGACGAAACTCCGCCGCCACGAGGCGGAACCTTGCCGGAACCAATCTAGGGCTCCGGCGGAGCTGTTCTGACGGGGAAACTTCCCTTCGGGAGGGGGAAATCATCACCACCGTCATCATCATCGATCCTCTCATCGGGAGGGGGTCAATCTCCATCAATATCTTCACCAGCACCTTCTCATCTCAAACCCTAGTTCATCTCTTGTATCCAATCTTTGTCTCAAAACCTCAGACTGGTACCTGTGGGTTGCTAGTAGTGTTGATTACTCCTTGTAGTTGATGCTAGCTGGTTTATTCGGTGGAAGATCATATGTTTAGATCCTTTATGCATATTAATACCCCTCTGATTATGAACATGAATATGATTTGTGAGTAGTTACGTTTGTTCCCGAGGACATGGGAGAAGTCTTGCTATAAGTAGTCATGTGAATTTGGTATTCGTTCAATATTTTGATGAGATGTATGTTGTCTTTCCTCTAGTGGTGTCATGTGAACGTCGACTACATGACACTTCACCATTGTTTGGGCCTAGGGGAAGGCATTGGAAAGTAATAAGTAGATGATGGGTTGCTAGAGTGACAGAAGCTTAAAGCCTAGTTTATGCTTTGCTTCGTAAGGGGCTGATTTGGATCCATATGTTTCATGCTATGGTTAGGTTTACCTTAATACTTCTTCTGTAGTTGCGGATGCTTGCAAGAGGGGTTAATCATGAGTGGGATGCTTGTCCAAGGAAGGGTAGTACCCAAGCACCGGTCCACCCACATATCAAATTATCAAAGTACCAAACGTGAATCATATGAACGTGATGAAAACTAGCTTGACGATAATTCCCATGTGTCCTCGGGAGTGCTTTCCTTTATATAAGAGTTTGTCTAGGCTTGTCCTTTGCTACAAAAAGGATTGGGCCATCTTGCTGCACCTTATTTACTTTTATTACTTGTTACCCGTTACAAATTACCTTATCACAATACTATCTGTTACCGATAATTTCAGTGCTTGTAGAGAATACCTTACTAAAAACTGCTTATCATTTCCTTCTGCTCGTCGTTGGGTTCGACACTCTTACTTATCGAAAGGACTAGATAGATCCCCTATACTTGTGGGTTGTCAGGGTCCCTTATTGTAAGGCGGCGAAGTCTCCCGGGAAGCAACCTCCTCCTGCCTCGAATCCCCCGCTGGCCTTGAGCTCCCCAAGTCTGCATGCCACACCCGGCGCGAGGTCAGCCAGAGAGGCAAACACGCTAGCCTGGCGCCTTGAGCCCACGCCTTTGCTGTCTCTCCTTCGTGGCCTCGCCTGAGGTGCGGCAGGTGTGCCAAGGGCTCCTCCTCTGGTTATGGACAGCGGCTAGATGACTTCAATCCTGGCTTCTTCTTCGAGCAATGGGCCTCAACCCATTCGGGTCCCCGCCGAAGCCCGGTCGGTGACCCAGGAGGCGCCAGCCCCCAGCCCCATGCTGAAAGGGGGTGAGCCGCTTCGGATCCCGTCGGCAACCCCCGCTGCAGGGGACAGACCCGGTCGCGCGCTTAAGTTTACGCACGAGCGGAGTGTCGTCCGCCACGAGCTCTTTCAGGAGGCAATGGGCGCGATGAGCCGGCTCAGTGAAGAACTCATGGACGTTGACGCTCGCCTTGAAGCCGAAGGCCTTCGGCTGGTGGAGGAGTGGCATCAACTGAATGTGGCTATCAACCTCGGGCGCCTCCAGCGTGAGCATGCCAATGCGAAGGATGAGGCATCCCTGGAAACCTCGCGAGAGGCCAGCGCCCGGGCCTTGGAGGAGGCCAGGGAGGCGGACAATCGCCGCGCAGCCGCCGAGGAGCGCAGGCGGGAGCTCCAGGCCTTGAATGCCTCCCTGGAGCAGTAGGTGGAGGCGCGCAGAGTTGCCCTGGCGTCGATGAAGGGCGCTCCATCCAATGAGGAGGAGATCTTGAGGTGTGAGGAAGCATTGTTGCTGGAGGCCACGGAGCGTAGCCTTAAGCTTGAGTGGTTGGAGGCGAGGGAGCACCAAGTCGCCCAAGCTGAGGATCTTGTCGGCGCGCGTGAGGCCAGGGCCCAGGAGGAGGTCGACCGCAGGGTGGACGAGGCTCGCGTGGATCTTGCTGGCATGTATGACCTGAAGCTGAAGCTCATGGAAGCCGAAGGTGTGGGCAGAACCGTAGCCCTCAGGTCAGGGCTGGCTGAGGCGGAACAGCGCGAGAAAGCCGCCGCAGCTGCCCTGATTTTGGTGCAGGCCGAGCTGGCCTCCGCCCGTGCCGAGCTGCTCTCTCTTCAGCAGCTGGTTGCCAGCGCCGAGTCCTTTGCGCAGCAAAGCAGGGAGGAGGCACTTCGCCGGCAGACGCTACTGCGTGAGCACGCTCCCATGCTTCGGGACCTCAGGATGAAGGCCAACCAGGCGCTTGGTACCATCTACGATGAGCATGCCTCTCATCCCCACACTGAGGATTACGCCAGCCATCTTCGCTTCTTCACTGATGTTGTGACGCTCCTAGAGAGCCGTGCTGAGAGGGCTCGCGAGCTTGTGGACGAAAAGAGCCAAGGCCTTCTTGGGCACGCATTCTCCCGCGTCTTCAGCCATCTCCTGAACACCAATCCAGACTTTGATTTTGCCGCCGCCATTGCCCCAGTGTCTGAGGTCATCCGGGGCAACCTAGTGCTACCTCTTGATCATGCGCTGGTTTTCCCTTGAAGAGGAAAGGGTGATGCAGCCAAGCAGTGTAAGTATTTCCCTCAGTTTTTGAGAACCAAGGTATCAATCCAGTAGGAGACGACGCGCGAGTCACCTCGTACCTACACAAACAAATAAGAACCTCGCAACCAACGCGATAAAGGGGTTGTCAATGCCTTCACGTCCACTTGCAAGAGTGAGATCTGATAAAGATAATAAGATCAATATTTTTGGTATTTTTATGATATAGATTGAAAGTAAAGATTGCAAAATAAAATAGATTGGAAACTTGTATGATGGAAAATAGACCCGGGAGCCATAGGTTTCACTAGTGGCTTCTCTCAAGATAGCATAAGTATTACGGTGGGTAAACAAATTACTGTCGAGCAATTGATAGAATTGAGCATAGTTATGAGAATATCTAGGTATGATCATGTATATAGGCATCACGTCCGTGACAAGTAGACCGACTCCTGCCTGCATCTACTACTATTACTCCACACATCGACCGCTATCCAGTATGCATCTAGAGTATTAAGTTCATAAGAACAGAGTAACGCTTTAAGCAAGATGACATGATGTAGAGGGATAAACTCATGCAATATGATATAAACCACATCTTTTTATCCTCAATGGCAACAATACAATACGTGTCATTTCCCCTACTGTCACTGGGATCGAGCACCGCAAGATTGAACCCAAAGCTAAGCACTTCTCCCATTGCAAGAAAGATCAATCTAGTAGGACTCCTGCCCTCTAATGTTTTCAGGGTGCGTAGGTATATATAGGAGGAAGAAGTAGGTCGGTGGAGCCACGAGGTGCCCACGAGGGTGGAGGGTGCGCCCAGGGGGTAGGCGCGCCCCCTGCCTCGTGGCCTCCTCGTTGATTGCTTGACGTTCACTCCAAGTCCTCTGGATCACGTTTGTTCCAAAAATCACGCTTCCGAAGGTTTCATTCCGTTTGGACTCTGTTTGATATTATTTTTCTGCGAAACACTGAAATAGGCAAAAAAACATCAATTTGGGCTGGGCCTCCGGTTAATAGGTTAGTCCCAAAAATAATATAAAAGTGTATAAATAAGCCCATTAAACATCCAACACAGAATATATAATAGCATGGAACAATCAAAAATTATAGATACGTTGGAGACGTATCACCTAGCGCACTGGGTGGACGACAATGTGGACACTCTAGTTAGGGCCTTTGCTTCTGATGACGATGCGGTGGTGGTCGTGGCAGATGACGGCGACATGGTTGATGCCGGCATGGTTGATGGCGGTGAAGACAGCGACAACGACGGCACCAGCAGCCTGTCCGAAAGCGATTCAGGAGACGAGGCGAGCGATATGTCCGGCTGAGCCCTCGCTCCTTTATTTTGAACCTGCACGCAAAAGCTTGGGTACGGCCCCTCACAATGTAAGAGCATTTTGGAGAGGGGAAGCCCCTCATATAAATAGACTACCAGTTCATTCCTTAGGCTAGGCTTAAAGCGCGCTTTTGGGTGCTCGCGACTCCCCTTGCGGGCTTGATGTCGTAACTTACTTTGGTTTAGCTGGGCTTCAAACTAATTTGGCAGCTGTGGACGTGCATTCCTTCTGAGAGGAGCCCCTCACGAGCTCGCGAGGTCTTGGTTTCCTGAGAGGTTCGCCGGTCCTCCCAAGAGGGTCTCGCGAGAAGCGAGCGCCAGTAATGGCAAGGTGTGCGCATAGTGCGTGTACGCCGCTGACAGCCCCCGCTCGCGAGGTGCTCGGAAGGGGGGAGGTAGCGGACGCGAACCTCAAACAAAACACGAATACAGAAACTCACGAAATCAACACGAATGAGAAAGGAGGCCCCCCACGATTGCCAATGGAAATGCAACTTCAAATTCAAGATCAAAAGTTGCAAGTCTGAGCTACAGAAAAGAGGTCAAAAGCAAATGGCCGCGTCCGGCACCTAGCTAGTCTTCTTGTCTTCCCACCAGCGCGGAGTTAAGTGCTTTCACTAGGACGTGGGTGGGAGCCCTCGAGGCCCGAGGGCGGCACTCCAGAGACTCCAGGGTGTGTACAACCCCACACATTATTACGTGAGAGTGTCACGAGCGGAGTCCTTCACAGGCGTGAGCCTTGCTTCATATCGCCAGACGAGGGCCCCGCCTTGCGCCGCCCTCGACCACTGTTGGGGCGTCCGGAAACCAGGACGATGCCAAGGGGCAACGGGGACGCTAGTGGTGCCCTCGGTGACCACGGGCCCTTTTTCGGGGGGAAGGCTCGCCAGTGCCTCCCGATAGAGGACCTACCTCCGGGCGACGCCTTGGTCCATGCAATGCGGGGAGGGGCCTTGCTCCCAGCTCCTCCCCCGCAGCCCCCGATGCGCTTCCCCTGGTGGAAGGGGGGCTGCCGTGCTGGGGTCGTCGTCCACCACTGTGACCTGATTCACTTGCGACCCATGGTTAGTGTAAGCCTGCTCCTGAGAGATTAGTGGTACCTTGTAGCTGTTGTCGCCTGCATGGTCGGCGAGGCTCCTGGGTGGCTTCTGGAAAGCCTCAGCTTCCAACGTCTCCTCTTCCCAACCCGGATCGAGGAACGAGTCAGGGTCATCTTCCGGTGTGTGCTCCTTGTCCATCATGCGGGGCACATAGGCCTCCGGAGTCGTCGCCTCGGAAACCTCGCTGAGGTGCCCCACGCTCCATGTCGCTTGGCTCGGCGCGCCAGCATGGTAGGGCGGCATCCTACCGGGACCGTGGGTGGTGATGCTTATGCCTGCGCCCATTGGGGAAGGCACATGTGCGGTTGGGTGTTCGGCGCTGCTGGTTGCGCCGACGCCGACGTAACCTCCTGGTGCGCCCGGGGGCGCGCGAGCGTGATACGTCTCCAACGTATCTATAATTTTTGATTGCTCCATGCTATATTATCTACTGTTTTGGACATTATTGGGCTTTATTATCCACTTTTATATTATTTTTGGGACTAACCTATTAACCGGAGGCCCAGCACAGAATTGCTGTTTTTTTGCCTATTTTAGGGTTTCGAAGAAAAGGAATATCAAACAGAGTCCAAACGGAATGAAACCTTCGGGAACGTGATTTTCTCACTGAACATGATCCATGAGACTTGGACCTTGCGTCAAGAAATAAAGGAGGAGGCCACGATGTAGGGGGCATGCCTACCCCCCCAGGCGCGCCCTCCACCCTCGTGGGCCCCCTGTTGCTCCACCGACGTACTCCTTCCTCCTATATATACCTACGTACCCCCAAACGATCAGATACGGAGCCAAAACCCTAATTCCACCGCTGTAACTTTCTGTATCCACGAGATCCCATCTTGGGGCCTGTTCCGGAGCTCCGCCGGAGGGGGCATCCATCACGGAGGGCTTCTACATCAACACCATAGCCCCTTCGATGAAGTGTGAGTAGTTTACCTCAGCCTTCGGGTCCATAGTTATTAGCTAGATGGCTTATTCTCTCTTTTTGGATCTCAATACAATGTTCTCCCCCTCTCTTGTGGAGATCTAGCTATTCGGTGTAATCTTATTTTTGCGGTGTGTTTGTTGAGACCGATGAATTGTGGGTTTATGATCAAGATTATCTATGAACAATATTTGAATCTTCTTTGAATTCTTTTATGTATGATTGGTTATCTTTGCAAGTCTCTTCGAATTGTCAGTTTGGTTTGGTCTACTAGATTGATCTTTCTTGCAATGGCAGAAGTGCTTAGCTTTGGGTTCAATCTTGCGGTGTCCTTTCCCAATGATAGTAGGGGCAGAAAGGCACATATTGTACTGTTGCCATCGAGGATAACAAGATGGGGGTTTTATCATATTGCATGAATTTATCCCTCTACATCATGTCATCTTGCTTAAGGTGTTACTCTGTTTTCATGAACTTAATACTCTAGATGCATGTTGGATAGCGGTCGATGAGTGGAGTAATAGTAGTAGATGCAGGCAGGAGTCGGTCTACTTGTCTCGGACGTGATGCCTATATACATGATCATACCTGGATATTCTCATAACTATGCTCAATTCTGTCAATTGCTCAACAGTAATTCATTCACCCACCGTAAAATACTTATGCTCTTGAGAGAAGCCACTAGTGAAACCTATGGCCCCGGGGTCTATCTTCATCATATTAATCTTCCAATACTTAGTTATTTCCTTTGCTTTTTACTTTGCTTTTATTTTGCTTTGCATCTTTATCACAAAAACACCAAAAATATTATCTTATCATATCTATCAGATCTCACTCTCGTAAGTGAGCGTGAAGGGATTGACAACCCCTTATCGCGTTGGTTGCGAGGAGTTATTTGCTTTGTGCAGGTACGAGGGACTCGCGCATAGCCTCCTACTGGATTGATACCCTGGTTCTCAAAAACTAAGGGAAATACTTATGCTACTTTCCTGCATCATCCTTTCCTCTTCAAGGAAATCCAACGCAGTGCTCAAGAGGTAGCAAGAAGATTTCTGGCGATGTTGCCGGGGAGTCTACGCAAAAGTCAACATACCAAGTACCCATCACAACCCTTATCTCCCGCATTACATTATTTGCCATTTGCCTCTTGTTTTCCTCTCCACCACTTCACCCTTACCGTTTTATTCGCCCTCTCTCTCTATCCTCCCTCTCTTTCTCTATTCGCCTCTTTTCCGTTTGCTTGTCGTTATGGCAAGCCCTCTATCTTCTCCGTTGTCTCCTGAGAATGAAGTTCTAAAGTTTAAGCAAAGGGAGGGAGAAAATCTAAAAGATGTTTGGTATAGAATTTGCAATGCTCAAAATAGATCTACCAGGAAGCAATCTACTTCCATTCTTCTTTGCAATTTTTATGTAGGTGCTACTCCTTGGTACAAATATATCCTTGATACCATTACCGGAGGGAACTTATTGGGTAGCCATACTTTTGATTCTTATAACGCTATGATAGATTTGTTTGGCTCACCACCTCTTTTGGTTAATGGAACTACGTTAACTTTGGAGCATGTAATGCAAAGACTTGAAATTATTGAGAATAAGGTTGCTACTGTAGAGTTAATTGAAAATTTGGATAAAAATATCCACAACCAAATCACTCAATATGGATCTAAAGTAGGAGTCACTTTGAAAAATATTAAAGAAAAGGAACCTATAGTTAATGAGAAAATAAATCAGGATTCCACTAGAATCGATAAACTTGAGGGTATTATTACCAACTTGGGAACCACCTTTTCTTCCATAAAGAATACTCCAAGTCCTCCCACTAAAATTGTCAAGCTTATGTATGTTCCTAAAAATAAGGGTGAATCTTCTAGTAAGGAAACTGCGGATCTCAAATCTATAAGTATTCATCCTAATCTTTTTGCTATCATTAAGGAACCATTTGTTACAAATGAATTTTTCGATCTTGAGCCTAAAAGTTTAATAATCAATAAAAAGAAAGAAATTCCTAAGAATGGTAGATGCCTCATTGAAGAACTGCCTACCAAAGATGGCAATACCTAGATCTATCCTTGCTTTTTATGCCTAGCTAGGGGCGTTAAACGATAGCGCTTGTTGGGAGGCAACCCAATTTTATTTTTATTCCTTGATTTTTTTTCTCCTGTTTAGTAATAAATAATTTACCTAGCCACTTTTTTGTTGTGTTTTTTGTGTTTAGTTAGTGTTTGTGCCAAGTAGAACCGTTGGGAAGACTTGGGGGAAAGTCTTGATATCTTGCTGTTAAAAACAGAAACTTTAGCGCTCACGTGAACTGCTGCCATTTTATTTTGAAAGTGCTATTTAGTTAATTCTTTTTGAAGATGATTAATAGATAAATTCCTCACGTCCAGCAATTTATTTTAGAATTTTTGGGGTTCCAGATCTTGCGCTAGCTACAGATTACTACAGACTGTTCTGTTTTTGACAGATTCTGTTTTTCATGTGTTGTTTGCTTATTTTGATGAATCTATGGCTAGTAAAATAGTTTATAAACCATCGAGAAGTTGGAATACAGTAGGTTTAACACCAATATAAATAAAGAATGAGTTCATTACAGTACCTTGAAATGGTCTTTTGTTTTCTTTCGCTAACGGAGCTCACGAGATTTTCTACTTTAAGTTTTGTGTTGTGAAGTTTTCAAGTTTTGGGTAAAGATTTGATGGATTATGGAACAAGGAGTGGCAAGAGCCTAAGCTTGGGGATGCCCATGGCACCCCCAAGATAATCTAAGGACACCTAAAAGCCAAAGCTTGGGGATGCCCCGGAAGGCATCCCCTCTTTCGTCTACTTCTATCGGTAACCTTACTTGGAGCTATATTTTTATTCACCACATGATATGTGTTTTGCTTGGAGCATCTTGGATGATTTGAGTCTTTGCTTTTTAGTTTACCACAATCATCCTTGTTGTACACACCTTTTGAGAGAGCCATACATGATTTGGGATTTGTTAGAATACTCTATGTGCTTCACTTATATCTTTTGAGTTATATAGTTTTGCTCTAGTACTTCACTTATATCTTTTAGAGCACGGTGGTGGATTTGTTTTATAGAAACTATTGATCTCTCATGCTTCACTTAGATTATTTTGAGAGTCTTAAATAGCATGGTAATTTGCTTAAATAATCCTAATATGCTAGGTATTCAAGATTAGTAAAAAAATTCTTATGAGTGTTTTGAATACTAAGAGAAGTTTGATGCTTGATGATTGTTTTGAGATATGGAGGTAATAATAACAAAGTCATGCTAGTTGAGTAGTTGTGAATTTGAGAAATGCTTGTGTTGAAGTTTGCAAGTCCCGTAGCATGCAGGTATGGTAAATGTTATGTAACAAATTTGAAACATGAGGTGTTCTTTGATTGTCCTCCTTATGAGTGGCGGTCGGGGACGAGTGATGGTCTTTTTCTACCAATCTATCCCCCTAGGAGCATGCGCATAGTGCTTGGCTTTTGATGACTTGTAGATTTTTGCAATAAGTATGTGAGTTCTTTATGACTAATGTTGAGTCCATGGATTATACGCACTCTCACCCTTCCATCATTGCTA